>NC_060140.1:939710070-940018867 GCF_021461385.2 Schistocerca piceifrons | reverse complement strand
TAGAAAACTTTCTTTTTTTAGCTAAATTTCGCAGGGAGCAACTTTAGTTTCAAAGTGATCATTATTTCATCAAGGTCTTTGTCAGACTTCGTACGTTTCGGACAAGGCATGATTTTCTTACAATTCTCGTAGCTAGATTTCTCTATGCATTCTCGCAGTTGAATTTTGTCATTGAGAGCGTTACGCAACCTATTAGCTTTAAGGTCTGGCATACGCACCATTCTAAAAAGGCAGACCAAAGTCTAGCGTGTAACAGACAATTTAGCATTAAAAACACAATCAAATCTACAGACCCACTTTGACTGAACTAAATTTAGAGCACGTAACTTTAACTCATGTTCCCATATTTCAAGTGTCTTAGTACAGAAGGTACGCCAACTGAGGTGAGCGACACTCGGGCACCCGCCCCATAGTGCTGGTCCCTCCTCATGTGATTATCACGCCCCCAGTCCCTTAAAAAAGGGCTTGGAGGGTGGACGATCCTGGTCTGACGAGGACGTGCACCAGGCACTTACGGACTTCCTCATGCAGAAGGAAACAATGTTATACCAAACGGGTACCTTCAATCTCGTGCGTCAGTAGGACGAATGCCACAATATTCAAGGCGATTTTGGCTGATCGGCGTACCGATTCTGGACTGTATGGCCTTCGAAAGAAAACTTTTTGATCGCCGCTTATTCTGTCCGGTGAGGTTGATTGTAACTTGATTATTAACTTACATTAAGGGTGCTAACAAAGAATAGGACGCTTTTGGTTAAAATATTCTTGTAGTTGTTACCAAAAGGTCAACTTAAATGGGTAAATATTGTACACACTACTTCAGGCCAGTCATGTCAACGACATTAATGTAGACTATGTCAACTTAGATAGATTTTGACTGATGGATGTCACCAAATGATAATTCTAAAAGTGTAAACAGTCTTAAAAACTGATGTACGATATGCACATCGTCAACACTAACTTTACATGGAGCATAAATTCTTTCATCTTAAAATCAAACATCATTATGATTACCCACTTTGTAATGTAATTGAATAAAATTTTAAATTTATTGTATATGCTTTGATATCTTTTAATAAAGTGACGTTAAAACAAAAGAGAAATAACTTTAATATGAACAGTGTCAAGTAATTTAATTTAGCCTGACATGGATCAGCAGTCAGCAAACTAGCTCAGTACAGGGTGGTTATGGGACCATAAATAATTAATTGTCTCTCACCTGAATCCTCACAGATATCCTCCAATATATATATATATATATATATATATATATATATATATATATATATATATATATATATATATGTGTGTGTGTGTGTGTGTGTGTGTGTGTGTGTGTGTGTGTGTGTGTGTGTGCGTATCAAAAGTATAGTTAAATCTCATGTGATTATAGCACCAGATAATATTTCGTATGCCAGTTCAATTTGAAGTAATAAAAACCGTAACTCCTTATCGTGGTTTCATCTCGAATACCAATATAAGATAAGAAGAATAATCTTTTGCAGATGACATATTAGAGCTAGAATCCTGTGACCAGGCCTTTCTGCCCGGGATATTAAACTGCATCCTTGAGAAAAACTGAAAGTGAAATGTATTAAATTATTCGTAGCGGCCACATAGCTCATAGAATCTGAAAGACAGTTTAGTGTCCTAACCGGTGGCACGTCTCTAAGATGAGCCGAAAGAAAATTACTAATTATTTTCTACTATGTCGCTTAACAATGGTCAATACTCCGTTAATGCCACGTCTACTCAGGTCAAGTAAGATTGAAGAATATACATTATTGAATACCGTACACAAATTATAAGTTATGAACAACTGTATTTTTTCTTCGTCTTCAACGTAGGTAGGCTATTACAGCAAGATGAACTTCTGACAATCGTCCTTTTCTCTTGAAGCCCAATAGCAGAAGAAGACGACAGAAGAATACAGAGTTCAGACACAGAATCTCGAATGTCCATGGAAATCTATATAATGCATTTGTTTACTCGCTGGCATGCTTCGCCAGCTGTTCATACATTAATTATCGTTACATGGCATTTACACACTTCAAGTTCATTACCACCTTAGGAGATACACTACAACTTCCTTTTATTATTTGATGCTATAGTTTCTGAATACTTTAGTGGGACAATCTGCTATTTGTTTTTTCACCCAGTAAATAATCACCAAATGCAATTTAATATTTTACGGCCACTTTTGCAAAGTAGAGAGTGGAGCTTCAACGAAGTAGAGCAATAAATAAAGTAATGAAATATTTGAACAGTAGTTATGTATATGGTTTAAAATTGTTGTTTTTTCTTAAATTGATATGAAATGTTTAAAGTACGAACCCTTAGAGCAAAATATTAAGCGTTGCACATACAGGCTGGTCAAAATAAAAATGGTCCAGAAAATATTATATACACCCGAAGATAGGGAACCTGGTCTACACCATCCACATCCAAACCAGTTGCTGCAAGTTTTGTTGCCTATCTTAAGGGGCATGTAAGATTTTCTGGGCCAGTTTTGTTTTTTCACGCTGAACAAGTTGCACAACTTACTATTGGATACATGTAGAAGTCAGCAGGACTTGATTTTTTACGATGAATCCTTGCATTGAAGTTCGTATGGCATCAAACTTAATTAATAAAAATAACGGTGTCATCACAATCGGCTGTAACAGTTCTAATCTTTTCTGGTATGTGCAAATATTCATCTCCGAAGACTACGTCACTGATGCATATACGTTCTGTGGCGTAACTATGAGGTGGTGGTTCGAGTCTTGCTGGTAGAGACTGTACTGTCGCTAGGATTTGGCTTGCCTCTCATGGAAGATGGGTTACTGACACGCTGTTGGATTAAACTATTTTCGGAACGGAGACTTTAACCTCGGGGTCCACTTTGATGCTCTTTGAATGGAATATTCTGTATGCCATCAATCTTTATTCATTCATTTTGTATCTACATACAGTAACATAAACAATAGTTTTTCTGCTTTTGATAGCAACAGTCATGTAGAATTGTGTACATGATAACTTTTTCGCAATTTGACTGTTCTTTTATTTTCCTTTGGACATTATTTCAATATCGGGTTTATAACCATTTTTAAGCGCTTTAATGTTGTTGTTGTACTGGTTTGACGTAACTCTTCACGTTAGTCTTCCCTGTGCAAGCCTCTTTATCTCTGCTACCTACACCCATTTGTACTTGCTTACTGCATTCAAGCTTGAGTCTCCCTCTAAAATTTCTTCTCACTCCCCCACTTCCGTACATTACCAAAGTGAAGATTCATTTATGTCTCAGGATACGACATATTAACCAATCCATTCTTTTAATTTGTTGCCCCAATTCGATCGGTACCTCGAATCAGTTATTTGATCTACCAACTAATTTCTAACATTGTTTTGCAGCACTAACATGTCTTCATGTCTGGACTGTTTATCGTCTACATTTTATTCTCATACAAGGCTACATTCCAGACAAATAGCTTAAGAGAAGGCCTTACACTTAAATTTATATTCGATGGTAATAAATTTATCTTTTCCAGAAATCCTCTTTTTGATATTACCAATCTGTATTCTACATTCTCTTTATTTTGGCTGTCATCAGTTATTTTCCTGCCCAAAAGGGAAATCTCATCTACTACGTCCTAATTCCCTCAGGATCGCCTGATTGAAGTCAATTATTTTCCATTGCCATTGTTTTACTTTACTGGTGTTTAGTCCATATCCACTTCTCAAGACGCTATCCATTCCGTACAGCTGACTTAACAACTCTCTGACGGAAGTACAATGTCGCTGGAAAAACTCAAAATTTTTATTTCTTCTCTCTGAAAATTAATTCCCTTTCCAAATTTCTCTACTATCCTGTGGTAATAAGCCACATTCCATGTCGTTGTACATGTGAAGAGCATAATATGCCTCATCTGACCATACAGCATCACCATGCCAAAACCACTTATATAGTATGTCAAACCACCAACACCAGCCCAACTCACCACGTGACACCTCACACAGCTGCAGGCAAAGATCAAATATGCCTATAATTGTAGTAAATGTTATGTTGTGAGTTCGACTGGTGTTGAACCGAGAGCTAATGTTTATTTGAGATACCATATAAGTCGCGTTGACATGACGTTCGCTGTTTGATTAGATGTTGCATATTATGTCCAACGGCATGCAGTGTGACTGATTATGCCGTAGCTGCCTTAACACAGATATCAGACATCTTCCTGTTCCATCTTCGCAACGTTTGTGCCATCGTTCCCTTGGCAGAGCTATGTCTCTCCTTCATTGTCATAAGATATTAAAGATTCGCTTCAAAATATCTCTAGAGACAAAATTGAAAATGATTCCAAAAGGAAATAAAACCACAACGAAATCTAGACGATAAACATAATACAATATTATAGGAGGTTTTTCAATAAGCAATGCAATACTTTTTCCTCAGACAGTTTCGGTCAAAAAGTTGCGGAATTTTCTGTGGGATATTGTGGAACATTCCAGCTATGGTCCCTGCAGTTTCATGAAGCTCCAATAGGTGGCGACGGTGTACATAGCCTTCAAAATGGCGTCTATGAAGGAAGTGCGTTCAAAGCAGAGAGCAGTCATTGAGTTCATTTTGGCAGAAAACCAGTCCATTGCAGATATCCTTAGCCGCTTGCGGAATGTCTACAGGGACCTGGCAGTGAACAAAAGCACGTTGAGTCGTTGGGCGGAGCGTCTGTCATCAACGTAACAAGATCGCTCAAACCTTCTTCTTTCACCCTACAACCCAGATCTAGCACCTTCCTATTTCTACCTGTCGGCACAATGACGGGTGCACTCTGCGGGAAGCAGGAGGTAGATAATTGGGGAGGTTACTGACACAGCCAGACCTTGGGTCTGACATCGACAAGCAGACTGGTACCTTGCGGGCATAAAGGCCCTCCCAGTGAGGTAACGTAAAGCCGTCAAACTGAAAGGAGATTTTATATTGGAAAAAAGGTTTTTGTATCAAAAGAATAGGGTATAATATGGTGTATTGGATTCCTGAATAAAACCAACCTGCTTTGAGAAAAAAAAAGTGTTGCAATACTTATTGAATGCACCTTGTACTACGGAAGTACGGATCACACTGAGCTACTCTTTATACTTTTACAAGAGACTGCCCCAGAAAACTGCCTCCATTAGAAAAATGCGGGATTCCTATATTTCTCCAGTGCTCATTTTCCGAGTGTTGGGCCACCTTCGACTTTCATGTGAAACTCTTCAGGAATTCCAGCGACAGATCGAGTAATACAGAAGTTATTTCCGACGTTCCTCAAGGTAGTGTTATAGGCCCTTTGCTGTTCCTTATCTATATAAACGATTTGGGAGACAATCTGAGCAGCCGTCTTCGGTTGTTTGCTGATGACGCTGTAGTTTATCGACTAATAAAGTCATCAGAAGATCAAAACAAACTGCAAAACTATTTAGAAAAAAGTTGCTGAATGGTGCGAAAAGTGGCAGTTGACCCTGAATAAGGGAAAGTGTGAGGTCATCCACATAAGTGCTAAAAGGATCTCGTTAAACTTCGGTTATACGATAAATCAGTCTAATCTAAATGCCATAAATTCAACTAAATACCTAGGTATTATAATTACGAACAACTTAAATTCGAAGGAACACATAGAAAATGTTGAGGGGAAGACTAACCAAAGACTGCATTTTATTGGCAGGACACTTAGAATATGTAACAGACGTACTAAGGAGACTGCCTACACTACGCTTGTCCGTCCTCTTTCAGAATACTGCTGTGCGCTGTGGGATCCTTATCAGATAAGACTGACGGAGTACATTGAAAAAGTTCAAAGAAGGGCAGCACTTTTTGTATTATCGCGAAATATGGGAGAGAGTGTCACAGAAATGATACAGGATTTGGGCTGGAAATCATTAAAAGAAAGGCGTTTTTCGTTGCGACGGAACTTCTCATGAAATTCCAAACTTTCTCCTCCGAACGCGAAAATACACTACTGGCCATTAAAATTGCTACACCAAGAAGAATGCAGATGATAAACGGGTATTCACTGAACATATATATTATACTAGAAGTGACATATCATTACATTTTCATGCAATTTGGGTGCATAGATCCTGAGAAATCAGTACCCAGAACAACCACCTCTTACCGTAATAACGACCTTGAAACGCCTGGGCATTGAGTCAAACTGAGCTCGGATGGCGTGTACAGGTAAAGCTGCCCATGCAACTTCGACACGATACCACAGTTCATCAAGAGTAGTGACAGGCGTATTGTGACGAGCCAGTTGCTCGGCCACCACTGACCAGACTTTTCAGTTGGTGAGAGATCTGGAGAATGTGCTGGGCAGGGCAGCAGTCGACCATTTTCTGAATCCAGAAAGGCCCGTACAGGACCTGCAAAAGGCGGTCGTGCGTTATCCTGCTGAAATGTAGGGTTTCGCAGGGATCGAATGAAGGGTAGAGCCACGTGTCGTAACACATCTGAAATGTAACTTCCACTGTTCAAAGTGCCATCAGTGCGAACAAGAGGTGACCGAGACGTGCAACCAATGCCACCCCATACCATCACGCCGGGTGATACGCCAGTATGGCGATGACGAATACACGCTTCCAATGTGCATTCACCGCGATGTCGCCAAACACGGATGCGACGATCATGATGCTGTAAACAGAACCTGGATTCATCCGAAAAAATGACGTTTTGCCATTCGTGCACCCAGGTTCGTCGTTGAGTACACCATCGCAGGCGCTCCTGTCTGTGATGCAGCGTCAGGGGTAACCGCAACCACGGTCTCCGAGCTGATAGTCCATGTTGCTGCAAACGTCGTCGAACTGTTTCTTGCAGATGGTTGATGTCTTGCAAACGTCCCCGTCTGTTGATTCAGGGATCGAGACGTGGCTGCACGATCCGTTACAGCTATGCAGATAAGATGCCTATCATTTCGACTGCTAGTGATACGAGGCCTTTGGGATCCAGCACGGCGTTCCGTATTACCCTCCCGAGCCCACCGAGTCTATATTCTGCTAACAGTCATTGGATCTCGACAAACGCGAGCAGCAATGTCGCGATACGATAAACCGCAATCACGATAGGCTACAATCTGACCTTTATCAAAGTCGGAAACGTGATGGTACGCATTTCTCCTCCTTACACGAGGCATGACAACAACGTTTCAGCAGGCAACGCCGGTCAACTGCTGTTTGTGTACTAGAAATCGGTTGGAAACTTTCCTCATGTCAGCATGTTGTAGGTGTCGCCGCCGGCGCCAACTTTATGTGAATGCTCTGAAAAGCTAATCATTTGCATATCACAGCATCTTCTTCCTGTCGGCCAAATTTCGCGTCTGTAGCACGTCATCTTCGTGGTGTTGCAATTTTAATGGCCAGTAGTGTATTTTGTTGACACTGACCTACATTGGGAGGAACGATCACCACGATAAAATAAGGGAAATCAGAGCTCGCACGGAAAGATATAGGTGTTCATTCTTTCCGCGCGCTGTACGAGATTGTAATAATAGAGAATTGTGAATGTGGTTCGAAAAAAACCCTCTGCCAGGCACTTAAATGTGATTTGCAGAGTATCCATGTAGATGTAGATCGCCTGTCGGACAATGGCTCGGACGTGTTTTGGTGTCAGTGAGAACGAGACTGAAAGAAAAGGAGAAAGTCGGTCTCGGATTTAGTGATAACCTATTCTGGCGGTCTGATTTCATTCCATTTGTTCGAGGAGGTCAAAAAGCAACGCCGACGACAATGTGCAGGTGAACTGTGACGCTAATTAGACAGTGAAAGAAGCCATTTCGGGGAGCAGATAACGGCGCCCACTTTACTGCGAGGAGGAAGGGTGGGGGAGGGCGCCCCTGCTGTCCCTCGTGACGGGCCGCCATTGTGCGCCGTATCTTTCCGGCTGACTTCCCCGGACCCCGGAGCGCCGCCCCAGAACAAAGCACGCAATCCGATCGGCGCGCCTCTCGCCGCCGTAAGCCGCTTCCGCAGACAGGGCAGTGCTGACGGCACTCGACAGTCCGCGCAGCGCCGGCTGTACGCCATTGTTGTGCGCACTTGGCGCGCACTGGCGGAGGTTGAAACAGGCCGGCCAATTGACGGGACGGCTGCCGCGCCGAAGGTACGTTTACATTGGGATACATGTATCGCGACATGTATGAGCGACATGTCAGTTTGACATGTCGCGATACATCACCTCATACAAAAATTCACGGAACTTGTATGCGGACCCTCGAGCTCATACATGTAGCGTATACATTTTGTGTATCGCTTTTTGGCCATATACGCGACATGTATGAGCGACATTTGAAGAACTCGCGCATGCACAGTACTATCATTTCCTGTCGTCTTGTCGACTGCCACTTATTTCGACGATTAGCGCATGCGCAGTACCAGGCTCTTTGGCGGCTGTTTGAGTTTTGGAGGTGCCGACTGTCGTTTCGACGTTAATGTATCTGCATAGAATATCAAAAAGTGCCATATGCAACATTATTCTTCGTGTTTGCGAGGCCATCGTGCAAGTTTTATCCCAAGAAGTGAAGGTAAAAGTTTTATATATATATATATATCAGAGTATGTAATACATTATATAATTTTTTCATGCATCTGGCACGTATATCAATGTTTTGCTATTATTCCGGCGGCCTCGCGTGATAATGTTGACAATGGATGCCGACAATCGTGAGTGAGACGTTGGCATTAGCAATCGCGCGACAATGCAAATGTTTTGTCATGAAATCTTCGTTTTACGAGGAATCCCCAGTGGCTAAAAAACGGAGTGTTACAGCCAACTGATCCTCTGGTGGAATAGCTTCCCGAAAGTTTGTGTTGGTTTTGGACACAAGAGGAGCCACAAGTGATAACAAATCGCGGAAATCCTCCATACTCATCCTAACATAATTTCTAAAATATGCGCCATCCTCTAGCGTTAATTCGCGAGAAACTCTCTGTGCCACCATCTATGCTTCCTCCGCCTTTTCTTCCTATCATCTTCCAAAAGAGCAAGTGCATCAGCACATAAAAATGTGAAATCTTCCAAATCGTCGTCGGAAGCTATCGCACAGTGATACATATCAACCAGTGTAAACGCACGCTCACACATGTATGAGGTTGATACTTGTCAACTCATACAAGTCGCGATACATGTCGCAAAGTCGCATATACATGTATCTCATACATGTGCCGATACAAATCGCAGTGTAAACGCACCTTGACAGCACAAAAGTCACGGGACAGGTGCCCGGCAGCATATGGAGCTCCCCACCCTCCCATACAGCCCTACCGAGCACCGACTCGACGTCACACGGATTCAACAAGTGGACTGGTGACACGTGGTGTCAGAGGCAGATTCAACACAGGCTCGTTCTTGGTACTGTAACATACCGCCACATCTACAGTGATGTACAGTCGTGGACAAAACGAGCGAGACCCCTCCCCTTTTCGTTATGGTGATCCGCACAGCTTTACAGTCTGCTACACAGCATAACAGGCAAGGCGATGAACTGCTACCAACATACTATGCGCAGGCGTGAAATTGAAAAACTATCCGAACTTTGTCAGACTGTTTTCAATCATGTGTAAGACTACATTAATGCTGATTAGTTCGAATGGTTCAAATGGCTCTGAGCACCATGGGACTTAACATCTCAGGTCATCAGTCCCCTAGAACTACTTAAACCTAACTAACCTAAGGACATTACACACATCCATACCCGAGACAGGATTCGAACTTTTTGGACTGAAGCGCCTAGAACCGCTCGGCCACAGTGGCCGGCAATGCTGATAAGTATGTTAAGCACAACACGTAAATATAAGCTACAAGTGAAAGAAGAAACGCTAATTAGTGTGAACTGTACTAATAAAAATGAATTTCAGCTTATTCAGATAACATAACTGCTTTAGTAAGACAAAGTACCCCAGATCGTTACGAATTAGCAAAACATTATGATCATTCGGCTGCGAAACGGTCTGCGTCAACGTTCAGACCAGTCATACTGGATTACCGTTGCTGACCTACCATGAAAGTGTGCAAATTTAGCAACACGTGAGGATTCATAACGAAATTCAGTTAAAAATCATTCAGTGCCACACATAATTCAAATCAATTATTGAATGAAGCGGAAAAAGTAACCAGTAGCAAGTATGAAATTCTACAAGATCTTCGTATTTACATCCACAGGGCGCAAGTATAGAATAAAGGCAGCAATAAAACGTATTGCGGGTGCGAGAATTTCCTAAAATTGCTTTACTGATAGTCTATCTGCCTCCATCCAGATTAGAACAGAAAACAAACCAGACCTCCCTTGCAGTAGCTAACAACTTTCACTACGCTAGTAGACAACCCCAACAAACAGCACTCTATTATTACCCCAGACTTGAATAAGCCGCCAATTTCGCAATGAAAATGGCAAAATGATCTGTAGTTTCTGTTGCATAGAGCTTTCTGGACTCAAAAACAAGAATTTTCTACCTGTATGTCACCGCTTATGTGACAATCATTCGGGATGTTTATCGAAATAACAAAATACTGTTATTAAGCGAGTAAATTTAGTAGGATAATTCTGCACCACCCCAGGAAATAAACAGCTACATAGCTGCCAAACGTATTCTACAATGTTTCGAATTCTCCATTAGACTCGTCACAGCCCGAAAACGTTCATTAGCCGAAGTGTTTCTTAAGCTACCTAGCAATGGAAATGCATGAACTTATAAAACGCGGTGGTATTAATACTGGGATCTGAATTACCACGTGTATAGGCAAATGGATTTTATTTGCATTCCTGTAAACGGTATTTGGATCTAAAGCATATCTACGAGCAATGTGCTGATGTATCGGCTGCAACTGGAGCATTTCCAATAAAGAGTAGGGGGAATTATTTATGCGGCCCTCATCTTCAGTAATCGTCGTAGCTATTTTCGTTGTTTGGAATCAGCATTAATATAGTCACACACATGATTGAGAACAGTCTGAGAAAATCTGGATAGTTAGTCGGTTTCACGCCTGTGCATAGCACTTCGTCGCCTTGCCTGTTATGCTGTGTAGCAGACTTTAAAGCTGTGCGGATCAGCATAACGAAAAGGCGAGGGGTCTTGCTCGTTTTGTCCACGACTGTACATCTACACCAACGTCACCTGGTGATCAAAAGTATCCAGACCCTCCTATGGAGGTTAGAACACTGGACTCGCATTCGAGAGGATGACGGTTCAATTCCGCATCCGGCTATCCTGATTTACGTTCCCCGTGATTTCCCTAAAGCGCTCCAGTCAAATGCCGGGATGGTTCCTCTGAAAGAGCACTGCCGACTTCCTTCACTGTCCTTTCCTAATCCGATGAGTCTGATGACCTCGCTATTTGGTCTTGTAGGGAAGCAGCCTACTCACTCCATTGTGTGCCAGCCGGTCCGCTGTAACTAGCTCGGACGTCATAAATGTTGCACAATACTTTAAAAATCAAGTAAATAACCTGTAACGTTTCTAGCAGGTCAGGAGTAATACTAAATCAATACGTATTGAATATCAGTTTAATAACTTTCACCCTTTTCGAAATTTGGACTTTTTCTGTAAAAATCATTGACGCAACAGAAAAGCGCTAGAGACTTAAAAATTAATATTTAGATTCCTTTTTCATAATAATTTAGTAGAAACAGTGTTGTGGATCTCACAAATTAAAATTTTTGTTGAAATTCATGATTCTCTGGTTTTTGTCTTAAAAATTAAGGAAGCAAGATAGATTAAGTAGGCTAATAAATAAGGCTAGGATGTTTCAATTTAAGCAGAATGGAGATCCGCTATAATCATAAAGATGTGAGAAGTTTCAACTCAATAACTATAAAACTCTAGCGATAACCTATCTCCAAAGGGCAAGTTCAGAGCTCGTCTACTGCGTGTACTGTAATTAAATTAATTCTCTCGCACAAAATATTTGACTTAGCCACGTCAGACTTTTATTATGATTACTTACCTGTGTGCTGATTGCACATTTAAATTGATAGCTTCATCGGCCATCAGCAAAAGAAGCTATGATTTATTAGGTAACTTAAAGTGGTGCATTACTAGCCCAGCGGCTAGTCGGGAGAGCCGATTTGATCAAGCGTTCCCTTAGGCGTCCGCACCGCGGCTTTATATATAAGAACGCTGCGCGAGAGAGGAAGGCCCCAGTTCTCTCAAGACGCTGAATAGCTCACCATCTGTGTTGGGAGTCGCGTCACATCGGTATCATTGCTATAATCAGCCTCGGATGCCGTATTAAGTTACTCGGGTTACGCGTAACCATGAAATCATTTTCGAGTGAAGTGTTAATTCTGGGATGACTTTAATGATCTATCTTCAGTTTGCGTATGTCGTATTTTCACGTGCCGCCGCGTGACAGACATTCTACCATTATATAGCGTGGCGTTTGATGAACCTAATCATCAAATTATGGCGAGCATTCACTTAAACATTTAATTTGGACAGTTATAGTTGCATCAGCGCATTAGACTCTGAACTGCTCTGTTAGTCAGATTGTGTGGATTCTTTTTTCTTCATCTGTGACTTTCAGAATTTTAGCAAACGTTTTTTCACGATCGTTTTTGATTATGAATCCCAGACAATCTCCTAATTCCTCAGAGCTTTAAGCTGTAGCTATAAGTGTATTTCTCAGATGAAGTGGGCACTAGGAATTCTAATTACAGGCTTCACGTTTTGCTAATCACTTTCTGGTTGCCAATATTGTAGTTAGAGAGCCAGTGTTGAGAACGGCAAAAGACAGCATAAATAATAGGAACATTTATATAACAATTAATTCCACCCGCCGCCCCACATATGGTTAAACGGCAGGGAAATGCATCTTTTCTACATTACATTTCTACATTTTATATAAATACCACCATTAATTTCCACCAGCCGCCCCACATATGGTGCATCGGCCGGGAAAGAAACTGAGTAAAAGTGAAAGTGATTCGGATTCGCGAGTGAAATGCAACACGCAACTGAGTAATAGAACAGTGATAGGGTTACGTGTGCATGTGGACGACGCAATTGGATTAACAATGCATCTGGATTGACGGAGCTGGCACTGAGTCTAGCGGCGCTGCCGGCATCGCGAGAAGCCAGTTTCGTCTCACCACAGTCGTCCGCCGGAGCAACCAGAACTGCGCCTGCAGTTGCGGGCCACGCAAACACACAGCAGCCGTCGAAGTGCCGTCTGCAGTTCAACGCGCCGCGTGGCATCAGTAATCCTGGTACGCCGCGCCGGCAATGCCATACGTCGTGCAGAAGGAACTAAGTTAAGTGAAAAGCTGTTAAAAATTTTACTAACCTGCACTAAAAGACTGTCGGCGATGGAACAGCCAGAAGAAACCGAGGTTTAACTTAAATCAGAACCTATGTCTGTTGAAGGAACTGTAAATCCAGACAACGGTTCAAGTGTAAATATGCATGAAAGTAGTAATGTTAAAGTGAAATATGAAGTATTGTCTCCTGACAGTAGTGTGGGAAAGGGCAATGATTCAATAATAGAGACCCCTGTAGTAATGCAGAAAGCAGAAATTGTTAATTTATTGGATGATAGTTTATCTGATGAATTAAAAACGAAACAGCCCTCAGAGGTGGTAGAGTTTAAACAGGAGAAGTTAGATATGACTGATCAATCAGAAGTTTCATTTAGTTTTGATGATTCTGGTATTGGAGCTAGTTTTTCGTCACCTGAGTGTGAAAAGAAACCAGCTAGTGAGCAACCCAAAGATACTGGGGCTATTGATTTAAATGTTATATTACAAGCAATAGTTACCAGTAATGCTGAATTAAAGTCTGAAATAACTCAGGTCAAAAGCAGTAATGCTGACTTAAAATCTAATATAATTGAGGTAAATAACAGGATTGTGGCCAGTCAAACTAATTTTAATAAACGATTGGAGGAAATGGACAATACCTTCAAGGCTGGTTGCAATAAGTTGAAAGAGGATCTGGACAGTTTTAATTATAAAATTGATTACAACCATGAGGATATTAAGAAAAAGGTTGCTCAACACTTTTCTGAGATGTATAAAACAGTAAAATCAGAAGTTGCTGAGGTTCGCAAAGACTTCCAAATGGAAGATGCGAAGCTGGAGCACAAGTTAACAGAAAAAATCGAGGCGGAATCTGAACTGTGCTCAGATAGGTCTAAAGATGTTAATATAAAAGTAAACGTATGTCAAGCAGAAGTAGATGCAATCAAAACTGATACTACTCATATTGTGCAAAGAGTAGATAATGTTGAAATGAGAGTAGAAAATATTAGTACTAACATTGCTAACATTGAGAATAAAGTAGCTTCAGTAACTTCTGGTAATGGTAGTATACAACAAGTTGTAGCTGCAAACGCCGCTTTTATCGGGTGTCGGCAATTCTTGCGGTTCGATCCAGATAAAAATATCCACCCGCTAGATTTCTTGAACGATTTTGAAGATGTGATTCCACCAACTTGGTCTGAACGAGAGAAAATCTCATTTATTAGAAGCCATTTAGCAGGTGACGCCTTGCGTTGGTCAGCTGATGTTATGTTGAAGTGTAAAACACTAGCGGAATTTAAAACAGCTTTCATTAGTGAATATTGGTCTAGCAATAAGCAAAATGAAGTATTGAGAGAATTTTGGAGTGGAAAACGCTTCAATGCAGGCAAGGAATCCATTAAAGAGTTTGCTAGGTCATGGATCTCACGTTTGTCACATTTGGCCGAAAAGCTAAAACCTGAAATGATAATACTGGGTCTTGAAGCCAAACTGCCATGGTATTGGCAAACTAGAATTATATCTGCCCCTAGAGACAATCTGGATCACTTCATTGAATATTTGGAACGTGTAGAACGTGTTGCTGCCAATGAGGAGCAAGCACATAATAACAGAAATACTAATAACACTAGTAGTAATTTTAAGAACGAGCAGAATGGCAACGTAAACATCAGACCAGTAGGTGTTCACCATCCTAAGACAGGTAGGAATTGGAGAAATAATTATCAGAACCAACAATGGCATCCAAATGATAATAATTTTGTTCCGAACAAAATTATGCAGGTAAACAACAGTGCGAAAAGCAATGCTGTGCCAGTTAACTATAATGGAAATAAAGGAAACAGTGGTAGACTGAGGCAGGAAAACTAGTTCCCGTCTATGAGGACACTGGCGCTCACCAGGCGGTTACTTTTCCTAAGCCAGTAGTTACGGGAATTGGTAAGACAGATCAGAATACTCAAACTGAAGATGTAGATGAAGGGTCGGTAGCATCTAAGGATACAGAAGAAATATTAGATCACTCACAGTATTTGATAGATACCGTGTTAGAGACGCTTTCTAACTGGGAAGAGAAAGAGAAGGCGCAGCAGTGTAACGGTAGGGAAGAGCTACAAAATACTGAATTGTCAGGTGAAGAAGCAGAAGAAATTCATGCTTATATTTGCGATGAGGATGATGTGCTCTTATCTAAAGTGCCTGTGCAGGATGTTGATACTGTACTAATAGATGTAGGACAGGAGGTAAGTGAAAATGTAGAGGGTAGCCTGTTGGGGGTCGATGAACCCAGTAGCTGTGACCAGTTGTCACTTGAGAAGGAACCCGACGATAATAATGAAAGTGGTTTAGCTGTAACTAGTGTTATGCCCGGTCTGGAGGCGCAGAATCGCTCAGACTACAGTAATTTGGGTCATGTTCAGCAAACAAAATGTAATGAAGTCGTGCGGTGTTTCGATTTGAAATTAATAGACCGAATGGAAAAGGCAGCTGAAAATGTAATTCAGGAAACCCCTACACACTTTGACCTAAATGTAATGAAGACAGATGTCGATCACTTTAGTGGGAGACAAATCCAAAAGGAACTATTGGATGAGTTTGAGGAACCACCTGTACAAACTAGAATAAGCCACCCTATAATAATAGTGAATATGTTGGGTATCAATGTACGTTGTCTCTTAGACAGTGGAAGTGAGGTGAGTGCGATATCTCAGTCCTTCTTTGATGAATTACCTGGTAAAGACAAGCTTACAGTAATGAGGGTATCAGGACTAAGAATAATTGGTGCTACTGGCAAGGTGTCAAAAACGATAAAGCAAGAAGCTTTACTGCCTTTTAACATTAATGGTAATTTAATTGATCATCCATGCTTCATTGTAAACAATCTCAGTATTGAGGTTTTAATTGGCATAGATTTCTTGTCAAAATATCAGAGTGTTGTCGACTTCGAAAGAAGCCTGTTAAAAATGGTCTTGGCGATAACCGGAGTAATTACAGTACCTTTTAGTGATAAACATGTAGTAACTACTGATGAAACTTGGGAGCTGCTTATACGAGTTCTGAAAAATAGGAGATATTGGGACGAAGGTGTTAATCTTAGTAAATACCAAGGACCTTTCAGGATCATAGGAAAACTACATGCCAATGCATATAGGCTAGAGTACCCTAAGAGTAAAAACGTATTAGGTCTCAGGAACGTGATCGACCTAAAGAAGTTCATAGGTAGTGAATGAATTCTGTAGGGAGGAGGTTGTCCTGTAACCTCTACACAGTGTGGCAGCTGTGCAGTCCCAGCTGTGTGAGATATTCTTTCCTTTTCAGGTCTCACTCATTCTTCTTCTTTCCTATCTACAAAAATGTCGACCCCTTCTTTCCAATATGAAAATTTTCTGAAACCAATGAATTCTGTAGGGAGGAGGTTGTTCTGTAACCACAGTGTGCCAGCTGTGCAGTCCCAGCTGTGTGAGATCTTCTTTCACATTTCAGATCTCACTAAATCTTCATCTTTCCTATCCACCAAAGTTTCGACTCCTTCTTTGCAATACAAAAATTTTCCGTCAATGCTATCAAGCCATGAGTTCTGTAACCATTATATCCACCGATTAGTGAAGAAAAATACCTAATGTGACAAACCTAACAGTGACATAAACAACAGAGAAGTATGATGTAATTAAGATACAATGGTATTTGAGTAACAAGTATGTATAGAACCCCGGTAATATTGTAAGTACAAGGTGTTGTTTTATTTGAAATGGTCCACCAACAGTAATTTAAAAAGATATACGAATTCGTGTACAAGCAGGATCTGAAGTGGCAGTGAAACCTGTTGTATGCTGTAGAGCTAACTAATTAATAGTAAAAGAGATTGCTTAGCGTTATGAAAAATTACGCAGATAAGTTGTAAGAATCAACTCACCTTGTATAGCAAGGAATGGCAGTGTAATATAATTGAGTAGTGTTTGTGGTTGAGACGTGAAGGACACGTCCTTGAAATATTTGTAAGGTTGGAGCTGGCCGTTATTTGGTGTAGTGTGTGACAGGACACACCTACATGTATTGAGGTTATGAGTTGGAGGCGTGAATGCGACCATAGGTACCCTTATGTTAGATGAGACAGAGCAGCTCATGGTGTCCTATAGGTTTAAGGAATTTAGCATTACGCTCGTCCATAATTACTTAATGCATTTTAGTGGTAGGTCGAGAGAGACTACCTGTGGTTTCAGCGTCCGATCGAGTGGAAATGGATTGCCACGTGTGCAAACTGATCAGCTGCAATACACTATAGATATGAAATAAATGTGCTATCCTATGCTTTAAATTTTAATGGAGTGAGTAATACTTAAGTTCATACACTAGCAACATAATTGAGTAACATAATGGCAGACGTGAAACATTATTTATAGCTCAGCATAAATACACTTCGATGAAGTAAGTACATAATTGCAGATGTGGATCTAACACAGCAGCAGATGACCAATAAGTGGAGTTAGTAGTCAACTAAACGTAGTGTGTTTTGAACACTCAGAACTGTACTATTACCACAAGTTACTCACATGTACAAAGAAACTGAGAAGACAACTACTAAGCAAATATACTCATACTATCTCTAAGAGTAAGGTAATCGAAGATGAGTCAGCTAAGTGAATAAAATACAAATGTATCAGGAATGTACCGAGCATTGGTTCAGTGTTCCGGCCCAGAAATAATAAATTGAAATTAAACAGGATTCATGATTGTATGCCTTGAGCATAAATTTTCTCTAGTACGTGACTAACAGCGTTTTGAGCCATTTGTTTACCGATTTTATGACGATTAAGTAACCACGAGAGTAAAATTGAAAAAGTTCTGTTAACTTTGTTCCAGCAAAATATTGAAGGATAAAATGTATATATCCCCATTTCATTGTGACCCACCCTTGGATAATAAGTGAACAGAGTCTGAGGCACTCTTCTTGTTTGTTCTACAGGACAAACCAGATAATGGCAGACTGGTAGCTGCGTGAAAGCGTGGAGTGACTTGGCCACAACTCACAGTGACCCCTCCCCTTTCCCAATGTAGTTTAGAGTGAACGTGAAGGACGCACACCATAGCAACTTCCCCTCCTCTACCCTCGTGAGTGGAAGTGTAGAACGCCAGCCAAAGCGGCTACAACCACGTGTGTAAAAATGAAATTGTCACGATTGTGAAAATTTCTTTCAGGTTTAGAAAAGACTGCTAAGATATAATCATCTGTTTATATATCATGAATAACTGTGTTATTTTCTTTGAATTTGTGTATGTAAAAATGTATTTAATGGATTTAAGATTTTCATAATTTTACATATTTTTATTTGTTTGTTTGTCTAAGGCAATATGTATGCCAAAGTGTTTCATTGATTTTGCTTAAATTTTGAGGGATAATATTGCTTAAGAGGCAGTGAACATGCCAGGAATTTAAATAACTGAAGTGGGTAATCAGTTTTCTTTTAATATTTCTATATGTTTACATATCAATTTTAATTTTTCATAGGGAGTTAAGCTGTACTCTTGCTTCACTTTTTGTAATTAAATTTTTTTTCATTCATTAACATTAAAAAAAAATTAAGTAGAGGGTGATGTAGGGAAGCAGCCTACTCACGCTTTATAAAATTCACATCAGTCTTTCCATTGTGTGCCAGCCAGTCCGCTGTAACTAGCTCTGACGTCATAAATGTTGCGCAATACTTTAAAATCAAGTAAATAACCTGAAACGGTTCTAGCATGTCAGGAGTAATACTAAATCAACATGTGTTGAATATCAGTTCAATAACTTTCACCCTTTTCGAAATTTGGACTTTTTCTGTAAAAATCATTGGCGCAACAGAAAAGAGCTAGAGACTTAAAAATTTATATTTAGATTCCTTTTTCATAATAATTTAGTAGAAACAGTGTTGTGGATCTCACAAATTAAAATTTTTGTTGAAATTCATGATTCTCTGGTTTTTGTCTTAAAAATTAAGGAAGCAAGATAGATTAAGTAGGCTAATAAATAAGGCTAGGATGTTTCAATTTAAGCAGAATGGAGATCCGCTATAATCATAAAGATGTGAGAAGTTTCAACTCAATAACTATAAAACTATAGCGATAACCTATCTCCAAAGGGCAAGTTCAGAGCTCGTCTACTGCATGTAGTGTAATTAAATTAATTCTCTCGCACAAAATATTTGATTTAGCCACATCAGACTTTTATTATGATTACTTACCTGTGTGCTGATTGCACATTTAAATTGATAGCTTCATCGGCCATCAGCAAAAGAAGCTATGATTTATTAGGTAACTTAAAGTGGTGCATTACTAGCCCAGCGGCTAGTCGGGAGAGCCGATTTGATCAGGCGTTCCCTTAGCCGTCCGCACCGCGGCTTTATATATAAGAACGCTGCGTGAGGAAGCAAGGCCTCAGTTCTCTCCAGACGCTGAATAGCACGCCATCTGTGTCGGGAGTCGCGTCGCGTCGGTATCATTGCTATAAACAGCCTCGGATGCCGTATTAAGTTACTCGGGTTACGCGTAACCATGAAATCATTTTCGAGTGAAGTGTTAATTCTGGGATGACTTTAATGATCTATCTTCAGTTTGCCTATGTCGTATTTTCACGTGCCGCCGCGGGACAGACATTCTACCATTATTTAGCGTGGCGTTTGATGAACCTAATCATCAAATTATGGCGAGCATTCACTTAAACATTTAATTTGGACAGTTATAGTTGCATCAGCGCATTAGACTCTGAACTGCTCTGTTAGTCAGATTGTGTGGATTCTTTTTTTTTTTTTCATCTGTGACTTTCAGAATATAGCGAACGTTTTTTCACGATCGTTTTTGATTATGAATCCCAGACAATCTCCTATTTCCTCAGAGCTTTAAGCTGTAGCTACAAGTGTATTTCTCAGATGAAGTGGGCACTAGGAATTCTAATTACAGGCTTTACGTTTTGCTAATCACTTTCTGGTTGCCAATATTGTAGTTAGAGAGCCAGTGTTGAGAACGGCAAAAGACAGCATAAATAACAGGAACATTTATATAACAATTAATTCCACCCGCCGCCCCACATATGGTTAAACGGCAGGGAAATGCATCTTTTCTACATTACATTTCTACATTTTATATAAATACCACCATTAATTCCACCAGCCACCCCACAGTCTCTTCCCCTTAACAACCCAACTCGACGCAAAACAACCCAACCCCACCCAACACACTATAACGTTTCCTGGTAAAACATGCTTTATAACAATGCAATTACAATTTTATTTATATATAGGCACTGATTACGTCTGTGGACTCTGAATAATAACAGAATAGAGACAATTATGTTATTTGTATTTGTAAAGGATTAAGTACTAGATTTGTGAAATAATATCTGTGTTGGCGAAATCTGAAACCGCCACAGAAAAGAATTAGTAAAGAAAAACTCAGAGATTTCATGACAGTCAGCCATTGTGTAAATAGTAGTGTAAGAATAATGATGTCGTTGTCGTCTTCTTTGAGTCACGTTGAGAGGAGGAACCTGTTTTAACGCGTAGGTAGCTTTCATTTGTCAAGATTGTAAGCTGGACGCCATTAGGCCCTGATTATACAGGAAGGTATGTGAACTTGTTCTTATTCGAATTTTAAATATAGTTATTTAATGAGAACTCGCATGTTATTATAAGAAAGCTTGCCTGGTACATTTTCAGCTTTTTAAGTACTGTTCGTCTACATCTACATCTACATTTATACTCCGCAAGCCACCAAACGGTGTGTGGCGGAGGGCACTTTACGTGCCACTGTCATTACCTCCCTTTCCTGTTCCAGTCGCGTATGGTTCGCGGGAAGAGCGAATGTCTGAAAGCCTCCGTGCGCGCTCTAATCTCTCTAATTTTACATTCGTGATCTTCTCGGGAGGTATAAGTAGGGGGAAGCAATATATTCGATACCTCATCCAGAATCGCACCCTCTCGAAACCTGGCGAGCAATCTACACCGCGATGCAGAGCGCCTCTCTTGCAGAGTCTGCCACTTGAGTTTATTAAACATCTCCGTAACGCTATCACGGTTACCAGATAACCCTGTGACGAAACGCGCCGCTCTTCTTTGGATCTTCTCTATCTCCTCCGTCAAACCGATCTGGTACGGATCCCACACTGATGAGCAATACTCAAGTATAGGTCGAACGAGTGTTTTGTAAGCCACCTCCTTTGTTGCTGGACTACATTTTCTAAGCACTCTCCCAATGAATCTCAACCTGGTACCTGCCTTACCAACAATTAATTTTATATGATCATTCCACTTCAAATCGTTCCGCACGCATACTCCCAGATATTTTACAGAAGTAACTGCTACCAGTGTTTGTTCCGCTATCATATAATCATACAATAAAGGATCCATCTTTCTATGTATTCGCAATACGTTACATTTGTCTATGTTAAGGGACAGTTGCCACTCCCTGCACCAAGTGCCTATCCGCTGCAGATCTTCCTGAATTTCGCTACAATTTTCTAATGCTGCAACTTCTCTGTATACTACAGCATCATCCGCGAAAAGCCGCATGGAACTTCCGACACTATCTACTAGGTCATTTATATATATTGTGAAAAGCAATGGTCCCATAACACTCCCCTGTGGCACGCCAGAGGTTACTTTAACGTCTGTAGACGTCTCTCCATTGATAACAACATGCTGTGTTCTGTTTGCTAAAAACTCTTCAATCCAGCCACACAGCTGGTCTGATATTCCGTAGGCTCTTACTTTGTTTATCAGGCGACAGTGCGGAACTGTATCGAACGCCTTCCGGAAGTCAAGAAAAACAGCATCTACCTGGGAGCCTGTATCTAATATTTTCTGGGTCTCATGAACAAATAAAGAGAGTTGGGTCTCACACGATCGCTGTTACCGGAATCCATGTTGATTCCTACATAGTAGATTCTGGGTTTCCAAAAACGACATGATACTCTAGCAAAAAACATGTTCTAAAATTCTAGAACAGATCGACGTCAGAGATATAGGTCTATAGTTTTGCGCATCTGCTCGACGACCCTTCTTGAAGACTGGGACTACCTGTGCTCTTTTCCAATCATTTGGAACCCTCCGTTCCTCTAGAGACTTGCGGTACACGGCTGTTAGAAGGGGGGCAAGTTCTTTCGCGTACTCTGTGTAGAAACGAATTGGTATCCCGTCAGGTCCAGTGGACTTTCCTCTATTGAGTGATTCCAGTTGCTTTTCTATTCCTTGGACACTTATTTCGATGTCAGCCATTTTTTCGTTCGTGCGAGGATTTAGAGAAGGAACTGCAGTGCGGTCTTCCTCTGTGAAACAGCTTTGGAAAAAGGTGTTTAGTATTTCAGCTTTACGCGTGTCATCCTCTGTTTTTAATGCCATCATCATCCCGGAGTGTCTGGATATGCTGTTTCGAGCAACTTACTGATTTAACGTAAGACCAGAACTTCCTAGGATTTTCTGTCAAGTCGGTACATAGAATTTTACTTTCGAATTCACTGAACGCTTCACGCATAGCCCTCCTTACGCTAACTTTGACATCGTTTAGCTTCTGTTTGTCTGAGAGGTTTTGGCTGCGTTTAAACTTGGAGTGAAGCTCTCTTTGCTTTCGCAGTAGTTTCCTAACTTTGTTGTTGTAACACGGTGGGTTTTTCCCGTCCCTCACAGTTTTACTCGGCACGTACCTGTCTAAAACGCATTTTACGATTGCCTTGAACTTTTTCCATAAACACTCAACGCTGTCAGTGTCGGAACAGAAATTTTCGTTTTGATCTGTTAGGTAGTCTGAAATCTGCCTTCTATTACTCTTGCTAAGCAGATAAACCTTCCTCCCTTTTTTTATATTCCTATTAACTTCCATATTCAGGGATGCTGCAACGGCCTTATGATCACTGATTCCCTGTTCTGCACTTAAAGAGTCGAAAGTTCGGGTCTGTTTGTTATCAGTAGGTCCAAGATGTTATCTCCACGAGTCGGTTCTCTGTTTAATTGCTCGAGGTAATTTTCGGAAAGTGCACTCAGAATGTCACTCGATGCTCTGTCCCTACCACCCGTCCTAAACATCTGAGTGTCCCAGTCTATATCTAGTAAATTGAAATCTCCGCCTAAGACTATAACATGCTGAGAAAATTTATGTGAAATGTATTCCAAATTTTCTCTCAGTTGTTCTGCCACTAATGCTGCTGAGTCGGGAGGTCGGTAAAAGGAGCCAACTATTAACCTAGCTCCGTTGTTGAGTGTAACCTCCACCCATAATAATTCACAGCAACTATCCACTTCTACTTCACTACAGGATAAACTACTACTAACAGCGACGAACACTCCACCACCGGTCGCATGCAATCTATCCTTTCTAAACACCGTCTGTACCTTTGTAAAAATTTCGTCAGAATTTATCTCTGGCTTAAGCCAGCTTTCTGTACCTGTAACGATTTCAGCTTCGGTGCTTTCTATCAGCGCTTGAAGTTCTGGTACTTTACCAACGCAGCTTCGACAGTTGACAACTACAATACCGTGCAGAGCTGTGACGAAAAGATTCAAATCTGATAATAAGGGCAATCATACCGCAATAAGCGGTCACGTAACAAGTTAATTTGAAATTGTTTCTTACAGCAGTTCGAGATCGGTGCACAAAGCAGCAGATTTTACGTTGTGTTTCACAGGCGGACGCGGGCTGCTAATATTGTAAACTTCAACAGTGTCAAACTTAAAATACTTTTGTGTTTCAAAAGGAAATCTTGCTACGCAAAAATTCTGGACAGGTAGAAGTTATAGAAAAATCAGTTTCTGGTTAATAATGATAGTCTCACGCTCTAGTGTTAGCCGTGCCACTGATTAATAATTAATGGCCGCGCAGGATCAGCCGAGCGGTCTGAGGCGCTGCAGTCATGGACTGTGCGGCTGATCCCGGCGGAGGTTCGAGTCCTCGCTCGGGCATGGGTGTCTGTGTTTGCCCTTAGGATAATTTAGGTCAAGTAGTGTGTAAGCTTGGGGACTGATGACCTTAGCAGTTTAGTTCCATAACATTTTACACACATTACCATTACCAATAATTAATGTTGATGAAAAATCCACTGGAAGGCTTGAGGTTCTTTAAGCATTGCATATGGTAACTTCATTATTTGTGATAACAGAAATAATTTCAGATCATTTTTACGGTAGTTGTAGCAGAGATGGATATGTTGTGCATTCTATTGAGTTACAGTAGCAAAACTGTTCATTTAACAAGAAGCCACTTCCAGTATAATAATTAATCTCATTTGTTCGCAACATACAATTAACCAAAGTAAACCAGTGTACAGAAAAAATATTGGAGCGCGAAAACTCCTATGTAAATTTGAACCGACCACTGGATGTCATGAGAAGTGGGCACGCCAATGTAAAAGCGTGTTGTCGGCAGAGCAGCAGTATGGGTCAGTTAGGAGAGCTCAATGGCTTCGGAAGTGGAGTAGGCACTGGTAGGCACCAGACTAACAAATCCATCAAGTGCCCTATGTAAAGTTGAAATGACCACTGGATGTGACAAGCGATAGACCCGCTAGTACAAAAGAAGATGAGCAGTATTGTGCTGTAATCAGGGAAGCAGTACCAGCAGAATCAGACAGTCACAAAGAGCTCAGTGATTTCGAATGTGGACTAGTCATTAGATGTCATCTGAGTAACAAATTTACCAGGGACATTTCAAGCTTTCTAAAATTGCTCAAGTCGACTGTTGGTGAGGTGATTCCCAAATGTAATCGGTAAGGAACAACCAGTGCCAAAACAAGACCAGGTGACCTTGAAAGATTACCGTCAAACCTCGTTGCTTAGGGACACCAGATGAAAGTCGATGTCAAGCCTTGAATGAAGATTGCGCTACCTAGAGAGTGTGCCCTATTCTGTACGATACTTGGCAAGGGGCTGGAGGGCTCACACGGTGATGTGTGGGTCCCTGCAGTCTGTATCTTTTATTTTAAATGAATTCCTTTAACTTGACTCCTTTCTGATTTTTAGGGTATGCTAAAGATTGATGGCAACTGATTACCTATATATTTTAAAAATTATCACTCGACTTTACAGCAATTGCAGCAACTAATCCAGTTTACAAATATTACAATTTTACAATTTATAGCTCGGGTGTATTATATACTAATCTGCACGTACATTTCTACGGGCAAGTCGGACTTGCGTTGGCCAACTGTATACCACCAAAGTCTGCCAATATTTTACATGGGAAATCCACTATGTGAGGAGGATAACGAGCAAACTGGGGACCAGATACATTAACACAGGGGGGTCAAATTTCCGAAATTAAACGAGAACATTCATTTCCTTACACAATTCGAAGCTGAAAAAAAAAGAATTAGTACAAATATTCAAATACCTCTCTTCTACGCGTGAACATCGAGACAGACGCACTGAGGGCACGTCTGCTCACTTAGCCGTCTTCTGTAACACTCCCAGAATATCGCGGGCACCCGGAGGTCTTCCTGGGCCCCAGTGGAGGGGGTGGTCGAACCACTTGGCCGTGACCAACCAATCCACCCCAGATCTTGTGACACTGGAACGTCTTTGACTTCGCCCTGCCTGTGCTGTCTCTCTGATCCCCTACCCAGGAGTAAGGTTGGCCATACTAAACTACAGAACTACTTCCCAACAAAGATTTGGCCACGCTTTACGGAAAGGTGTGAGGAGGATTAGGAAAGTTCATGTGCAGATTCACATCCACGTACAAGAAATGCATAATACACGACACATATAAATACGTATTATGAAGCCTGACACATTTCTTTCCACCCGTCCACATGGGTTCTGTTGCACCTGCGGCCGGCCGCGTCGTGCAACAAAATTGGCGGCGGAGCCGCCTCCGTTTGTACTTCCCGTTGCGAACGAGCAGTGAAACCTGCTACTGATGGAGTGGAAACTACTATACCGTTTCATCTCATGTACTGTCGGACATGGACCGACGAGCATTCCCGAGAGTAGAGCTAATAAATCGCTTGAAATCAGCAGAGAGGATAACTCGCGAGTTCCAATCCTCTACCCACTGTAAGGATAGTACAATGGCTGACAGAAAGAAGTGAAAAAGAATGGGGTAAAAAGGTCGAGCATCTCCTCATAACTCACACATAACTATTGCCAGTGTTAAGTGACTCTTGAGGTGGTGTAAAGAGCGAAGCCACTGGATAGTAGATATCTGGAGAGGAATGATTTGGAGTGATGAATCACCCAGCACCCTGCGGCAATCTGATGGAAGCGTTTGGGTTTGTGAATGCCTGAAGAAACTTACAGGTTGTTACATGTGGTGCCAACAGTGAAGTGTTGAGGAAACGCTAACAGGGAAGAATATGTTGTGTACTGCATACAGTAGAGGAACAGTTTAAAGACTAAAACTGTTTCTGTTAACATGTCATTGCACCCTGGCATAAGGTACCATGAGTGAGGCGATAGTTTGTGGACAGTAACATTTCTGAGATGGACTAGCCCGCCCAGAATCATGACCTGAATCCAGTGGGACATCTTTGAGACGAGTAAGAACGCCGAATTCGGTCCAGACCCCTGCATCCGTCATCAGCACCTTATCTCGTTTCGGTTGTTCAGGAAGAATAGGCTGCCATTCCTCCACAGACGTTTACACACGTCACTGAAAGTGACCCCATCAGAGTTCAAGCCGTCATAATGGTGAAGGGAAGACGCACACTGTATTCATGTCCTGTTGTAAATGTCCGGATTCATTTGCTCAACTAATACACTGAAGAGCCAAAGAAACCGGTACACCTGCCTAACATCGCATAGAGCCACCGGGAGCGCACGGAAGTGTCGCAACACGACCTGGCATGGACTCGACTAATGTCTGACGTAGCTTTGGAGGGAATTGACACCATGACTCCCACACGGCTGTCCATAAATCCGTAAGGGTATGACGGGGTGGAGATGTCTTCTGACAGCACGTTGCAAGGCATCCGAGATATGCTAAATAATGTTCATGTCTGGGGAGTTTGGTGGCCTGCGGAAGAGCTTAAACCCACATGAGTGTTCCTGGAGCCACTCTGTGGAAAATCTGGACGTGTGGGGTTTCGCATTGTCCTGGTGGAATTGCCCAACTCCATCGGAATGCACAGTCGACGTGAATAGGTGCAGGTGATCAGACAGGATGCTTACGTACGTGTTGCCTGTCAGAGACGTATCTAGACGTATCAGGGGTCCCATGTCAGTCCAACTGCACACGTATAGGTGAAGTGTAAAGCTTTGAAGCCGGCCCTTGTGTCCGAGCTAGGCGCTTCAGTCCGGAACCGCGCTGCTGTTACGGTCGCAGGTTCGAATCCTGCCTCGGGCATGGATGTGTGTGATGTCTTTAGGTTAGGTAGGTTTAAGTAGTTCTAAGTCTAGGGGACCGATGACCTCAGATGTTAGGTCCCATAGTACTCAGAGCACGAAAAAAGCACGCCAAATTCAGAAGAACGAAAAATCCCCAAGACTGGCTACGTATCACGGAAGCTCGAAATTTAGAGCGGACGTCAATGCGAGATAGTTTTAATAGTTTCCAAAATGAAATATTGTCTCAAAATATGGTTGAAAACCCAAAGAGATTCTGGTCGTATACAAAGTACATCAGTGGCAAAAAAAACAGTCAATACCGTCACTGCGCGATAGCGATGGAAATGTTACCGATGATGGTGCCACTAAAGCGGAGTTACTAAATACAGTTTTCCGTAATTCCTTCACGAAAGAAGACGAAGTAAATATTGCAGAATTCGAGACCAGAACAGTTGTTAGCATGAGTGACATAAAAGTAGGTATCTTAGGTGCTGCGAAGCAAGTTAAATCACTTAAGAAAGGCAAGTCTTCCGGTCTAGATCGTATACCAATCAGGTTACTTTCAGAGTATGCAGACACAATAGCGCCTTTCTTAGCAATCATATACGACCGCTCACTTGACGAAAGGTCTGTTCCTGAAGACTGGAAAGTAGCACAGGTCACACCAATATTGAAGGAAAGAAATAGGAGTAACCCATTGAATTACAGACCCATATCACTGACCTCAATTTGCAGTAGGATTTTGGAGCATATGCTGTACTCGAACATTATGAATCACCTTGAAGAAAATTACTTATTGATACATAACCAACACGGATTCAGAAAATATCGTTCTTGTGCAACGCAGCTACCTCTTTATTCCCATGAAGTAATGAGTGCTGTTGACAAGGGGTCTCAGATCGATATTCCCAGATTTTCAGAAGGCTTTTGATACCGTTCCTCACAAGCGACTATTAAATTGCATGCATATGGAGTATCGTCTCAGTTGTGTGACTGGATTCGTGATTTCCTCTCAGAGAGGTCGCAGTTCGTAGAGATAGATGGTAAATCATCGAGTAGAACAGAAGTGATATCTGGCGTTCCCCAAGGTAGTGTCATAGGCCCTCTGCTGTTCCTGATTTACATAAATGATCTAGGTGATAATCTGAGCAGCCCCCTTAGATTGTTTGCAGATGACCTTGTAATTTACCGTCTAGTAAAATCATCAGACGATCAATTCCAATTACAGAATGATCTAGAGAGAATTTCTGTATGGTGCGAAAAGTGGCAATTGGCACTAAACAAAGAAAAGTGCGAGGTCATCCACGTGGGTATTAAAAGAAATCCGATAAGTTTTGGGTATACGGTAAATCGCACAAATCTAAGGGCTATGAATTCGACTACATACTTAGGAATTACAATTACGAACTACTTAAATTGGAAAGACCAATCCACTGTGTCGACGGCGAAACAATGACTGCGCTTTGTTGGCAGAACACTTAGAAGATGCGACAAACCCACTAAAGAGGCAGCCTACATTACACTTGTCCGTCCTCTGCAGGAATATTGCTGCACGGTGTGGGATCCTTATCAGATAGGACATCGAAAAAGTGCAAAGGAGGGCAGCTCGTTTCGTGTTATCGCGCAATAGGGGTGAGAGTGTCGCTGATATGATACGCGAGTTGGGGTGGCAGTCACTGAAACAAAGGCGGCTTTCTTTGCGGCGAGATATATTTACGAAATTTCAATGGCCAACTTTCTCTTCCGAATGTGTAAATATTTTGTTGACACCCACCTACGTAGGGAGAAATGATAATCATAATAAAATAAGAGAAATCAGAGCTCGAACGGAAAGATTTACGTGTTCCTTTTTCCCACGCATCATTTGAGGGTGGAATGGTAGAGAAGTAGCATGAAAATGGTTCGATGAACTCTCTGCCAGGCACTTAAGTGTGAATTGCAGAGTAACCATGTAGATGTAGATATAGGT
Organism: Schistocerca piceifrons; assembly: GCF_021461385.2. Lineage (NCBI taxonomy): Eukaryota > Metazoa > Arthropoda > Insecta > Orthoptera > Acrididae > Schistocerca > Schistocerca piceifrons. The sequence continues at coordinate 939,989,378 of NC_060140.1, read as the reverse complement.
AATAATGATAATAATCTGAAACTATATGATGACGGTAATCTGATGTAAAAACCATGTTATAATAACATATTGTATGATGGAAAGAACTATGCCCCTTATATGAAGTAATTAAAGATCACGTAACTCATGTTGAGCGAACAGTACGGCTGAACAAAAAATGACTGTCGAGGCACAATGCATCTTGTAGAGGGTATAGTATGGACGTAGTGGAATAATTAATGTCGGGCGATGGTTTTAAAGTAATTCACACGACATGAAAACTTTGTGGAAACGAGTCGGTTTACTGGACGTTAGTTTACCACAGAAAAGTATCTAGAGTCGACTGTGGCCAGCTGGAGAACGGCGAAGGGAAGCGACAATAGGGAGCTTAGGGCGGCTCAAGCTCTGAGAAAGCGGTAACACGGCGTGGCCTCCAGCCGCCTTAAGATGAGTGACAGCATGGGTGGTTGACCCCGACCCCATGCTGATGTACTGGGAAACAGACGGAGAACTTTACACCTGTTGATAAATGTCCGTCGTCCCGTTTTCTGTGAAACATGAGAGAAAGCCACGCAAAGGTACGGTGGAGCGGTCAACAGAAGTCAAAATATGCTTGTTCGTGACTATAGCAATTTCACGGTGAATTCACGGTCCGCAGAGCCTGAAGTAAATCAGGTGAAGAGCGAGCGACAGCATGAAAATCGCTGGTCTCCGATGGGAACATAGGACCAAGGAATTTGAAGTATTCTCCTGGGAGTCAGAGTTCTGGAAAACTTGGTGTTTGTGCAGACGCTAACCTTGATGGGTGGCCTGGGAGGAGCTATAAAGCAGAAGGTGAGAAGAAGGGAAATTTTGTGGGAATTTGTTCACTTCACAGAGCAGGCATTGGTCAGCGCTGGGAAGCGAAGTATAATTAACGCGACTTGCACTGCAATTGGCGTAAGCGATTTTGCTGGAGGGGAAACCGAGGCGAAGAGCAGACTGTGAGAAGTCTCAGTAGAGGTCTTCCGTTCTGAGCTTGCCTAGAGTGTGGACGTGGCGTTCTTTACTCAGCTTGCCTGAGAAAGAGTGAGCATCTCTGCAGTTTAGGACTTAGCAAATGGAACAATTGAGTTTTGGTTCATCTACGTACTGAGCAAGATAGCTAGGAGTGAATAGACGAGTGCAGCCTTGCAGCACCACGAGGTCGGCCGACGTCCACACAACGACGCCGCTCCGTCACGCTGTATTCGGTGATATTGCGCCCGCTCCGGCCACTGATTAATTTGTTGGATCACGTCGGCAAAGTTTCCACGAGGGTTTCATGGCCGGTGTACTGCAGAATTCTTCTCGCACTTCGCATTACGCCTGGGTCAGTCGATAGGAATTACTTTTGAGTTATCGAGCTTTACTCCACGCAAACGCAATTTATTACCACTGCCTGGTAGGAGAGTCATGTAATGTGATGATTGGAGGTCGTGAGTTAAAATAAATTTGTTATAATCGACTGCATCTGTTTTCAATCAAGTAGTTGAAACGCCAAGTAACATTCTCAATTAATTTTATGTTCAACATTTGCATCTGGTGTTCAATATCTGCATATAACATCAATGTGCACCCCTTTTTAATTAAAAGTGATCAATTCTGAATCAATTAATGTCAACACTGCCACCGCAGTTCAATCAGGAGTCACAGGGCCTTATTACTTTCTTTGCGTTATCCGACACTGCGGCAGTTTTGCACTCTCTGTTGATCTGTTAGTCAATTAGCTGGGGTGAACACACGCCAGAACCAGATAAGTGACGGGTGGGGTGTTACAATATTTTAATCACGTAATTGGAAAAACAGTGTTCTGTATAAATTTATTTAAAAAATTATTTAGAACAGCCCTGGAACTCGAGTGCAAAAAAAAAAAAAAAAAAAAAAAAAAAAAAAATCAGAACGCCTTGAACGACCAGAGATCGGACGTATTCACGGTAACCTACGTTAGTATGTTGTGCAGAGATGATTAGCAGTTGAACCACGTCGGCACTCAGGTTCCAGGTCAACACCGATATTGCGGCGCAACACCACCTACCCGTAAAACATGCAGGCAGCTCTCGTTCCCTCTATATTCCGAAGGTAAAAGATCAGTTTAACTTGAGCAAACACGCAGGATGCTCCCAGACGAGAGAGCACATTCCGGGAAGAGATGGGCAACATATTACTACCGCCCACATATATCTCGCGTAATGATCACAACGAAAAGATCCGAGAAATTAGAGCAAATACGGAGACTTACAAGCAGTCGTTCTTCCCACGCACAATTCGTGAATGGAACAGGGAAGGGGGGATCAGATAGTGGTACAATAAGTACCCTCCGCCACACACCGTAAGGTGGCTCGCGGAGTATAGATGTAGATGTAGATGTAGATGTAGACGTATGCGCGAACCATACCTCAAATTAGTGAGTTTGAAACCGGGCGCGCTATCGGCATGAGAGAATGTGATGCATCCATCCTCGAAATTGCTGCTCGTGTGGGACGAAGTGTTACGGCAGTGCAACGGCTGTGTGCTGAATGGCTGGCGGAAGGCCGTAGAGCACGACGAGATAGGTCAGGTCGAACCACTCACAACACGTGCGGCGGCGCGGTTCTTTCCGTACCTTTACGACTAACCTGCATCTACCTGTGAACATTGTCTCAGAATATCATCAGTAGGGAAGCCGTGCGAAACCTACTGTACTTCGACGAGAACCAGGCTGCAATTAAAGTCACTAATCTACGTTTCGGGAGAAAGTTTTCACACTACATGAAAAGTTGAAAATTTTGTCCTCAATTAATATATTCTGAAACTTAGGTGAACAAGTATCACTGCCAAGCCCGTGCTAGCCTTAACACAGTCACCCACAATCCGTTCCACTCACGTTAGCAAGTTTATGGTGTTGCATTTCCCGAAAACGTAATAGCTACAAAAGTACTGATTTTTTTGATTGATAATGCTCGCCAAATATTAAGACTGTCGGTATGAAATGCAGTCACAGTTTTTAGCCACCGACCTACTCAATACGCCACGCCGAATATAAGTCTTTTCTCATCACAAAATTTACTTAAAAATTCCGAAATTCCTACACGCCCATCGGAATAATTATGCCATCACTTTACAACACTTTTGATGTATGAAACACTGCTGGATCCGCCTACTTACTATTTCCATCGGAACTACCACTACAGACGTCCGAACTGTTTCATGAATAGGCTCCGACTCTTCTCTAGAATATTCTAAGTCTTCTCTACCACCCGAGAAGGGGCGCGAAGAATATTGGTCAGTGTACCCAACAGCCAATAGCGAAACAACATTCTCCCGCGTCAATCCGAGCTTTTCACCAATAACCAATCGCAAAATAGTAAACCTAACGACTGCACTTTTTACCGACGTAATTATCTAATATGCTGAAGTTTTGTTTATGCATAAAGTTATTTACTATTGTTATTTATACCTGAATTAACTTTCTCTTTACCATAAACTTACTTTACAAATCTATTCTAGAAAAATCCATATCCATACTTCTTTGAAATGCTCCCACACTAAATCCTACTACATAACTCGATAAACAATTATCTTCATATTAACCTTAAACCACACTCACGCATCATTCATACTGCTAAAACACATTTATAACATTTTACCTACACAAAAAGATATAATAACACTTTATGAAAATACTAAAACAGTTTATGAAAAACATTCTATTACTTTAGTGCACTCTAGTGGGCACAATCGAAACTAAATCAGTTCCCTATACAATACTGTCCTCTATCGGCTGATACATAGACTACGTGCGCGTCCAGTCTCACGTCACCATATGTCACTATCCAGCTCTGAGACACACCTCCCACTTAACCGCCTCCAAGGCAGGATCGGTATACGGCGCTACGCCTCACACTGTCGCAGCAAAGATAATTAAAAGGTGCGCCATCGCTTATCATGGAGACGGCATGGGGTACGTCCGCATTAAGCAGACGATAAACCAAAGATGTAACGGCGACAGACGGACACTGTCGAAATGCCGCACCGTCGGTCACCACGGAGATGTATACATTCGATGACCTGCGAGGGAAATGCAGACATCAAGCCCATGTTCTGGTGGAGACAAGAAACCACAGGGCACGACTGAGATGTGAAGATCGGAGAACAATCCGCAGTATACAGGCTTAAATAGTGTTTGGTCTGAAACTTGAACACAGAAAAATGTACCCACGGTCACAACATACTGCATAAGGGTCCAGTCTCCTCAGTCAGCCCATAAAATAAGCGAATTTTAAGATTTTCTTGGAAAAACCAATGAAGCAATCAGTGTAAGTCCTTTTGGATATTCTTTATTGATTTTTGGACAACATTTTCTAGCCGGCCGGTGTGGCCGTGCGGTTCTAGGCGCTTCAGTCTGGAACCGCGTGACCGGTACGGTCGCAGGTTCGAATCCTGCCTCGGGCATGGATATGTGTGATTTCCTTAGGTTAGTTAGGTTTAAGTAGTTCTAAGTTCTAGGGGACTGATGACCATAGATGTGAAGTCCCATAGTGCTCAGAGCCACTTGAATCATTTTTTGAACAAGATTTTCTGATTTTTGAAAAATTTTGAAGTTGCACAGTCCAAAGTGAGGTACATCCATGGCGGAAGTCCTGCACTCTATTAATATTATCTGAAACCGAACAGTTTTCTTAATCTTAGGATATTGCGTTCGGAGTAATAGCACAGTTTTTTGAAATTTGACAAACTGATAAAAAGGCGGACGTTTGAAACAAAGATGTAGTTTTGTCGGGTCACGCGTTCGGCATTAGCCAATGAATAAATTAAAATAAAAAATGACCTATTACTCCTTGCGGACATGTCCGAGTAGTAATTCAGCCAAATTTCAGAAGGATATCTTTATTAGTGTCCGCCCTCGTTGTCTCGCGCTAACGTTCTCGCTTCCCGAGCACGGGGTCCCGGGTTCGATTCCCGGCGGGGTCAGGGACTTTTCCCCATTACAGTCGGAGGAAGATAACGGCAAACCACCTCCATTAGGACCTTGCCTAGTAAGGCGGTGCGGGTCTCCCGCATCGTTCCCCTACGCTCTGTAAAGAAGCATGGGACTTAATTTCCATTTCCATCTTTATTAGTGCCCCAAAACTCATTCCGAAAGCTTAAAATACACTGTATCAATTTACATTGGCCACGGCCTTGCGGCAGTGGATACACCGGTTCCCCTTAGATCACCGAAGTTAAGCGCTGTTGGCCGTGGCCGGCACTTGGATGGGTGACCATCCGGGCTACCATGGGCTGTTGCAATTTTTCGGGGTGCAATCAGCCTCGTGATGCCAACTGAGGACATACTCGACCGAATAGTAGCGGCTCCGGTCAAGAAAGCCATCATAACGACCGGGAGAGCGGTGTGCTGACCACACGCCCCTCCTATCCGCATCCTCCACTGAGGATGACACGGCGGTCGGATGGTCCCGATGGGGCACTTGTGACCCTAAGACGGAGTGCTGCTGCTGCTGCTGTATCAATTTGCATTAGACAATTAAAACATGATGAACAGCCTAAACTATCTAACATAAATTGCGGTCTAGAAAGTAAAGGATTTTTGTACATATTTTTCAAAATTTTAACAAGTATGTTAAAATTGCTGTATCCTTTTCTGATAATGTGAGGCTTCACAAATTAATGGTTTTAATCTCGTTTTATTCTTGGGTTGCATGTTTCATAGTTTGTGTATACAGTCTCAAATTATACTTATTTTTCAATTAGATGTCGTTACGATCAATTTTGGCCGGTTCTATATTTTTTTCTCAAGTTCCAGGCCAACTATTTTTTAAGCAGCGCATAGTGACTGTGGGAACATCTTTCTACGTTGAAGTTCCAGGCTCATCACTTTTTAAGGCTCTATATTGCGGTTTGTTCTCCTTCGTGCCCTATGGCTTCTTTAGACACTACATCAACGCGATGTCTGCGCTACCACAGATGAGCTCCAGACCACGACTTTTCCTCTCATCAGTTTCTGGAGGGTTATACAATCTCTACATCTCCATGGCGACCGACAACGCCCCGCTTTCGACACATCAATGCTTCACCGACACTTCGTCGCCATTGCGACCGACAACGACCGCCGGACGCCATTACATCTTTTGTTTATCGATGTTTACTGCGGACGTACCACATCGATACTCCTCACGCCGGCTCATTGAGAACCGTTGGCGGCACTTTCAACTGTCTTTGTGGGACCGTATTCCTAAAAATTCGTTTGTGCTTACACGTACGGCCCACATAGAGCAGTTACCGTTCTCATAACCGTTCGTTATTGGTTAATATATTTACTTTTTATCATAATTTTACTAATTAACTACTGCTCATAGCAGTTAAAGGCCGATGTAATTTAATGTATTACCGAGCGAGGTGGCGCAGTGGTTAGACACTGGACTCGCATTCGGGAGGACGACGGTTCAATCCCGCGTCCGGCGATCCTGATTTAGGTTTTCCGTGATTTCCCTAAATCGCTCCAGGCAAATGCCGGGATGGTTCCTTTCAAAGGGCACGGCCGACTTCCTTCTCCGTCCTTCCCTAATCCGATGAGACCGATGACTTCGCCGTCTGGTCTCCTTCCCCGAAACAACCAACCAACCATTTAATGTATTATTTCTGTTCTCTGTGATCATATTTATAATTTCAATATTTCTGCACCTTTTTACCTAACGTTTCGCCTCGTCGGCTCTTACTGACGTCATGCAGCAGGCGTTGGGCAGAGCTTCTCCTGTTTCATCCGTGCTGACTATATTTTGATAGCGGAAAAGCTTGCACGAACTTGTACTTTTTATACTTTTTGCCGATAGTACACATGACTGTAACTGGTCCTTGCGTTCTTGAGGTTACCAACCGTCTTCTCATATTCACTGCATTCAGGCGTTCTTTGTTCCGATATACAATGCGCTTCTCCTCTACAGTTATAACGAAAAGTCCCGAATTACCAATAACCACAAGTCGAAATTGTACTCATTTGCTGTTATCTGACGTTTTATCTTGCGGCTGCAAACAGAGCATTTTTTATTCGTCAGCTACTGCGCGTCCTTATTGTACTTGCAGAACAGAAACCTCTTTCGCGCATTGGTACCGTCGCCCTTTCTCCTTATAAAGGTAATTTCGATGCTGCTGCTGGGTGCTCTTCCTCCCCTTCCACTGTCTCCCCCACTTCTTAGAAGGGTCTCGATTCGATTATCGAGCACTGGTTGAATAAAACATTTTCTGCCATACGAATAAGCAGGACCTAATAAACGTCGTGGCGTCCCTTCTGTAGCTCCTTGTCGATGACTTCTCCTCAAAACCTTCTGAATCATAATCATTCTGTTTTTTTATTATGCAACAACACAGTATATATATATATATATATATATATATATATATTTGTGCGCGAGCGTGTGTGTGTGTGTGTGTGTGTGTGTGTGTGTGTGTGTGTGTGTGTGTGTGTGTGGTGTGTTTGTGTGTGTGTGTGTGTGTGTGTGTGTGTGTGTGTGTGTCTGACTAAACAGACACCACATATATATGTAATTAAGGCGAGACAGTCAGAGATTTTTTCAGCGTTATAGACTCGAACCCTTACGTAATCAGCGACGTGCCGCGAGTAAAGAGGACAATGGGCAATGGGCACTACATTAGTTATGTGTGAGTAAGTTGAGAATTTGGTTGCGACGGAAGACGTGTTAGAGTAGTCCTTACAGGTGCGCTGACCACTGTGTCAGGATTGCACCGTGGCCAGCGTATTTGCCTAGCAAGGAGGAGACTCGGGTTCGTATCCCGACCTGGCACAAATTTTCAACTTTCTCCATTGATTTATATCAGTGCTCGCTAGCAGCCAATGATTGTATGCCAATTTCCTTCTGTCGTACAGCATTTTTTTGTCTAATTCTACTGACTGAAATTTGGAACAAAGAAAATATTTCTTTTGCTTTCAGAGTGAAGTAGAAGTTCTCAGTGAGCAGACTTACTTAACTGATGCCAATAACTGAGCTGTTAAGAATTAAATCGTTGTGCTGAGATGTGCTTTTTGCGCATAATGTAATCCTTGATACTCCACATATTAGTTCAGGTACTTTACTGATTGCCTTGTTACTACCTCCTTCCACGCCTAATCTTTTAACTTGGGCGTATTTTCAAAAAGAGTCTAAAATGCTCTAAAACTAAACTACGTTCGAATAGGCCTGGGAAGATCCAACGACGCCGACCGACCGCCGCGTCATTCTCAGAATCACAGGATGCGGATATGTAGAGCCAGGTGAGCACACCACTCTACATCTACATCTACATCTACATCTACATCCATACTCCGCAAGCCACCTGACGGTGTGTGGCGGAGGGTACCCTGAGTACCTCTATCGGTTCTCCCTTCTATTCCAGTCTCGTATTGTTCGTGGAAAGAAGGATTGTCGGTATGCTTCTGTGTGGGCTCTGATTTTATCCTCATGGTCTCTTCGCGAGATATACTTAGGAGGGAGCAATATACTGCTTGACTCTTCGGTGAAGGTATGTTCTCGAAACTTTAACAAAAGCCCGTACCGAGCTACTGAGCGTCTCTCCTGCAGAGTCTTCCACAGGAGTTTATCTGTCATCTCCGTAACGCTTTCGCGATTACTAAATGATCCTGTAACGAAGCGCGCTGCTCTCCGTTGGATCTTCTCTATCTCTTCTATCAACCCTATCTGGTACGGATCCCACACTGCTGAGCAATATTCAAGCAGTGGGCGAACAAGCGTACTGTAACCTACTTCCTTTGTTTTCGGATTGCATTTCCTTAGGATTCTTCCAATGAATCTCAGTCTGGCATCTGCTTTACCGACCATCAGCTTTATATGACCATTCCATTTTAAATCACTCCTAATGCGTACTCCCAGATAATTTATGGAATTAACTACTTCCAGTTGCTGACCTGCTATTTTGTAGCTAAATGATAAGGGATCTATCCTTCTATGTATTCGCAGCACATTACACTTGTCTACATTGAGATTAAATTGCCATTCCCTGCACCATGCGTCGATTCGCTGCAGATCCTCCTGCATTTCAGTACAATTTTCCATTGTTACAACCTCTCGATACACCACAGCATCAACTGCAAAAAGCCTCAGTGAACTTCCGATGTCATCCACAAGGTCATTGATGTATATTGTGAATAGCAACGGTCCTACGACACTCCCCTGCGGCACACCTGAAATCACTCTTACGTCGGGAGACTTCTCTCCATTGAGAGTGACATGCTGCGTTCTGTTATCTAGTAACTCTTCAATCCAATCACACAATTGGTCTGATAGTCCATATGCTCTTACTTTGTTCATTAAACGACTGTGAGGAACTGTATCGAACGCCTTGCGGAAGTCAAGAAACACGGCATCTACCTGTGAACCCGTGTCTATGGCCCTCTGAGTCTCGTGGACGAATAGCGCGAGCTGGGTTTCACACGACCGTCTTTTTCGAAACCCATGCTGATTCCTACAGAGTAGATTTCTAGTCTCCAGGAAAGCCATTGTACTCGAACATAATACGTGTTCCAAAATTCTACAACTGATCGACGTTAGAGATATAGGTCTATAGCTCTGCACCTCTGTTCGACGTCCCTTCTTGAAAACGGGGATGACCTAGTGCCCTTTTCCAATCCTTTGGAACGCTACGCTCTTCTAGAGACCTACGGTACACCGCTGTAAGAAGGGGGGCAAGTTCCTTCGCGTACTCTGTGTAAAATCGAACTGGTATCCCATCAGGTCCACCGGCTTTTCCTCTTTTGAGCGATTTTAATTGTTTCTCTATCCCTCTGTCGTCTATTTCGATATCTACCATTTTGTCATCTGTGCGACAATCTAGAGAAGGAATTACAGTGCAGTCTTCCGGATATGACTATTTTACCCAAAAGTGATTTCGGAAATTACCATTTGGACTTACTGTATCTTCAGCAGCATTCAATCGTAGTTTAAACGAAATTTTACCTGTTTATCTTCGTGACAATATTACTTCATATGTTGACGATATTCTTATTGATAAACGTTCTTGGAATGAGCATAACAAAATTTTGGATTCATTATTACGTATTTTTGCAAGAGTTGGCGTTATAGTGAACTAGGAAAAATCTGAATTTGGTCGTTCTCAGGTGAAATTTCTTGGTGATATTATTTCTACAGAAGGTATTCTTCCTGATCCAGAGAAACTAGACGCTATTAGTAATTATGCTGTTCCTATCACAAAATGTGATGTTCGGAGTTTCCTTGGTGTCTGTAATTTTCTTAAACGCTTTGTTAGATTGGACAATTCGGCCACACCTCGTTTATGTGAACTATCTGGAATGAATTCTAATTGGTGTTGGGATGAGGAAGCTCAGTCAGAATTTGAACAACTTCGTGATGCTTTAGTTGCTGCTCCACTTCTTTCACATCCGGATTTATCTAAAGATTTTTGTTTGGCGACGGACTCATCATACAAAGGCCTAGGTGCACATTTATTTCAAGAGATAGAAGAAAACGGCGTTGTAGTACAGAAAACTATTGCATTTGGAAGTCGTGTTCTCTCTAAATCAGAAAAGAATTATTCGACTACGGAACTTGAAGCCTTGGCTGTTGTTTGGGCTTTCACAAAATTTCGCATATTTTTGTATGGCAGACATACTAAGGTTTATACCGATCATCGAGCTCTGGAATTTCTTATGTCAACAAAATTATCACATGGAAGATTATCACTATGGGCGCTGTATCTACAGGAATTTGATGTGAGTATTGTTTACATACAGGGTTCTTCAAATATTATTGCTGATGCTTTATCACGTGCACCTATGGGTTTGAAACAAAGTGCTGAGGAGGACTGCAAATAAAACAATTATCGTTTGATGTATATTCAAGGTGTTGCTTTTGAAAATTTTATTTCGTCTTCGCTCCAGGACATCGCTAAGGAGCAAAACAAGGATCCAATCTGGAAGGACATTAAGGAGAAGTGGAGGAGAAAGGAAAGCGTAGCGATTAAACAGTATTATTTAGTTCGCAATGATATTCTTTTTAATCGAAAATCGGTCGACAGTTCTGGTTAGTTTGCATTCCTGATGAGTGGGCTAATAAATTGATTTGGTATACACATTTCAGTTATGCACACTTTGGTCCCAGAAAATGCTTTCATAAATTAAGAGAAAATTGCTACTTCAGTAATATGGAAAAACGTATTCGATCTGTTCTTACCAAATGCAAGCTATGTCAAAAGGCTAAGCCGCCAACTGTTTCTCACAGAGCGCCATTGTTTCCTATCATTCCAGTGAAATTAAAGGAGATGGCTGCAGTCGATTTGTTCGGTCCAGTGGTTCGTTCTACTAATGGTTTTGCGTACATTTTGGTAGCAGTGGAATTGACATCAAAATAGATGTGTTTTACACCTTTATGCAAAGCAACAGCTCGTTCAGTATCTAATGCTTTCATCAAATATTTTCTTAAAGAAGTGGGTCATGTTGATAAGGTTATATCAGATAATGGATCACAGTTTCGTTCTAAAATTTGGCTTCGTACACTACGGCGTCGTAAGATTAAACCAATTTTCATTTCACTTTTTCACCCTCAATCTAACGCTTCAGAGAGATGGATTAAGGAAATCAATAAATTGTGTCGACTTTATTATCATCAGAATCACAGAACGTGGGATCAGTATCTTCATATTTTTCAAAACATTCTGAATGAACTTCCTAATGATTCAGCTTCTTTACCGCCTATATTGATATTAAAAAATAAAGCACCGACAAATCGCATTTCTGAAATCGTTCCTGTTCCGCCTTCACGGAAACTGCGGCATTCTGAAGTTGTCAACCTGGCTCTACGAAATATTGCAACTGCGGCTGCTAGAAGAGAGAGATCAGCTAAGCGTCCTGGTCGTTTAAAAATCTTGTCAGTTGGTCAAAAGGTGTCAAGTAAGTCTCATCGATTGTCTCACAAAGGAAAAGGCTTGTGTCACAAAGGAAAAGGCTTGTGTCGCAATTTTTTTTTTTTTTGCTTTATAACGGTCCATATAGAGTTCGCAAAATTATTCATGATAACACTGTCGAAATAAAAACTCTTAAACCTCGGCGCTCTAAGGGAATATATCATATATCGAACGTTAAAATTTTTGTGGAATGACATACTTTTGAGGAACTAACAGTTATACGTAAACACGCAGAGAATAGAAGGATACCGCGCCGTGTTCTGGCGGCGGCACATACTCAAAGCAACAGTGAAGTCTGCGCGCCGCACAAGGCAGTCGTTGACCGCAAACAATTACTTCCTACGTCACGCGTACCTACAGCTGATCGAGCGCTCAGTGCGAATGCACTGCAGCCGTAAACGAATACACAGTCTAATTTCTCTGATTAAATTCAGTATAAAGCTATAGTGACTTGATAAATTATGTTATTAATGTTCAGTTTTTTTCAGGATACAGTTGTATAAAATACAACTTCAGGTAAATTCTGTGTGTGTCCGACGTTAAGAGGACTTGCTATCGAGAAAATTTCAGGAAGAATGTAATTTCGAAGAAGAAAGTAATAAACTAAAAAGGTAACTATTAATTGAGTTTATTTTTCAGGTAACATATTTCCACTTAGGTACGTACTTTAGACGTAAATTGCTGCTCGCGATTACGTGATTTATACTTTGTGTTAACTGATTTTGACTATGATTGATTAATGAACAGGGTTGTTACTTATGTATATTATGCTTCGCTTGGCTGCACTGCTTTTTCACTGATGTCACATTTTTTTTATTATGTGCCTGCTGTGCTTATTTATTTAAATTATACTTGGCACCTGATTGGTTGTGCTGATATGTTTATGTATGTAAGTTATACTTCGTGATTTATCTGCTTGCGCCTTCATGTTTACTTATTAAGATTACATATGAACATTTATTTGCTTATGCTAATATGATGCTAATTACCTGTTTATTATGAAAAATATATATTTGCTGCTTTGCGTATGGATTGCGTATTTACGCATTTCTCTTTTGTTGTCATAACTACTCTTTAATTTGGTATATAGAAATGCTGATATACGATGTACGAACATGGAGTTTAGGTCACACTATGATATTAATTATAGATTGTTCGCTTGGCAGAGCCTTGTTATAGGGATTGTGCTACATCCACTTGTTAACATTCTGTTCTCTACTGGTACATTTACTCGCTATTGCATGTTTTGCTTACGCTCAGTGCCTTATATTTTAAGATAAAAAAATGTACTCGTATAATTCTACGAACGACATTGGCACAAGAAACTTCATTGAAGTCACATGAGCTGGAGGTTTTATGGAAGCTGTATAAATTTATGCTAATAGGAAGGAAGCTAACGACATGACATACCAACGCTGGGTTTAGACCATTTACAGTTGTTACACTGCATTCTTCTTGAGCAATTGAAATAGCAAGTGACACTTGACACAAGAAATACTCCACATGTCTGCTTCTGTTTTGCCAAGATTCTTTAAGTGGTGTACACACTGTGAAATATTACGATCATTCACACTCTGTACTCGTACTTACTTACTGAAAGTTATTCAAACTAAAGGCTGTTAGAGGTCATGTATGCATTTCTTTTATTTAATGATGGACAAGGTAACCAAAATGTATTTTATAATTCATAATGAGTAGAAGATTTGGGTCAGATGGATTACACAGATGTTGTGTGTGGACATTGTGTCTTCGGATTGTATGGGATGATGAATTGAAGTTTACACTAGGATTTTATCAGTACTTGTTCGAGGAGACTGACTAGAGGAAAGAGTTGTTATGGAAGTGAAATGATATTGGCGATAAGGTTTATATGTATCGACGTATTGAAGAGGTATTATTGAGGTATTGAGATTGTGTGAAGTTGATGATTATTGGAGTTTTTGTGGACAAGAGCTAAGATAAATGATATTGATGATGAGGTTTATATGTATCGACGTAAGAGGTGTTATTGAAGTATTAAGATTATGTGATGCTGATGATTATTGGAGTTTTTGTGGATAAGAGGTAAAGTAAGTGAGGAGCATATTTTTTTTGTTGGTTTATATGGAACAAGGAGGATGAAGGTGGCAGACTAGAACACTCAAGTAGAAGGAAGATTGTCTACACACACGCTTTGTTAAATCAATAAGCAGTATATACTTTTTTTTTTTTGAGAGAGAGGAAGTATTTGCATATCATGGCACACTGACAGTTGTTCAGCAACCGTACATTTGATTTGGCTTGGCAAATATTGGTCTTGACATGATGACTATGACGTTGACTAACTATTATTGACTGTTACACACTGCTGCCACTACTACTTGATACACATGTTGAACATCAAATTTTTGACAGAATTGCATTTACACAGTTAACGATATTTAACTAGAAAGATGAGTGAGTGTGTTTTGTGTGTTTTCCTTTCCCAATCCCAAATAATTGGTACCGACCTACCTCCTAAATATTATTTTACTTGTTTGTTGCTGGTTGCACTGACACACATAAATATTATAGGTTTACTGATATTTGTGTATTTGTAATGGTTAATATAACAATTATCTGATATCATTTGTGTGTTTATTACAATTTGTATGTTTAGTGTAAGAGCATTGATAATAATTTTGTAAAAGCAATTGTGTATGCATTCAAACTGTTGTTCGTGCTTGCACCTATCATCATTGATGGGCGTCACTTGGAAATGTTTAATTTATGCTGATAAACTCTGATGCACTGTCTGATTAGTGATAGTGAATGTTATGGGCTGTTACCTGCACTTGTTCAACATTATGGGTGCTACTTGGAAATGTTTAATTTCTGCTGATGAACTCTGATGAGCTGTCTAATTAGTGATAGTGAATATTATGGACTGTTGCTGTCTGCACCTGTTCAACATTGCTGGGTGCCACTGATGGAACTGCTTCTACTGAAATGATGTCACTTGTTGGTGTCTGCACCTGTTCAACATTGCTGGATGCCACTGATGGAACTGTTTCTACTGAAATGATGTCACTTATTGGTGTCTGCACCTGTTCAACACTGCTGGGTGCCACTGATGGAACTGCTGCTACTGAGATAATGTCACTTGTTGGTGTCTGCACCTGCTCGCCATTTCTGAGTGCCACTGTTGGAGCTGTTTAAATACTGCTGATGAAATGTTATGAGACTGCTGTTGACCATTGCTGGGTGCTACTGTTGGAACTGTCAACTACTCTGAGGAGTGCTACTTGTTTATTGAACTATTGAAAAGATTTTATGTGAATATTTGTATAAACTGATTTTTTGTGTATTTACTGTTTATGAATTGTTATGAGACTCTTACCTACATCTATTCGTCTTTGCTGCTGCCATTGATTGAATGATACCTGTGTAAACTATTAAGTAAAATCACATGTATGCAAGCATTTGTATTCCTTACTGTATTTTATATATTAGGTTATTGAAGGGTCAGTGCAAAGCCAAAATTTATTTAGTTATGTGATATTTACTTATTAATATTATCTTTTATTTTTGTCTGTATTTTTTTTTTGGACGAATTTGGTGGTATTTTCACCACCAATGCTGGCAAAAATACCATCAAATTCTAGCCCGTGGAGGAGGGGCATATGAAAGGTGGCTACACTGAGTCACAGCGCCAGAGATTGCGCCAAAGAGTATTATTCAGCCGCCTCCACTTGGGCAGTAGTTGTTCAGAGGTTGCCGTGGGCAGTGCTTGTTGTGAGGATGTCGATAGTTGTACTCGTTGAGAGCATGTTGTGTGCAGTTGTTCTGTTAGGTGAGACAGCAGATGCTGTTTGATTGGGGATTTTGCAATGATCACAGTGTATTTTTCGTCAATATATATGAAGGTAACAAAAAAATTTTTATTTCAAATTTCCTAAATAACAATGCCTCTTGGTCACAGGTTCAGTCAACAAAGCATCTGCCTCGTGTTCATGTATTAGACTGTAATTCTGGTTTCTATATGCAGTTATAGTATTTCTGGTTTCTTAATTACTGATTGTAAATGGTGTTTAAAATATCATGTCGTATTGAGGAAGAACCGTGCCAGATGTGTACGTTGAATCACACTTCCAAACACAGAACAGTTACACTTGTGCTTTGTTGTTTCGTAGCTTTTATAGTTGCTGGGGACTTAATTAATCAATTGTGTTAAGGGAAATTTGCTTTCATTCTTTGTTGTTATTCTATGCAGTCAGATTGCGTACTAATACTACTCGGGGCCAACCGGTTACGAGACTTCGTAGCCGGACATACAGCTACTAAAAAAATATTTTCATTTTATTTAATTAAGTCCCCATGCAACACACACACACACACACACACACACACACACACACACACACACACACACACATATATATATATATATATATATATATATATATATATATATATATATATATATACGAAGTAACTTTCAAAATGATAGAGAGCTCCGATCAGTCATCGCTTCCGTTCTAGCTTTATTAAAGCAAATTCAGATTTCGGCTCGTGACTAGCCATTTATAAATGCAATATTTCAGAGTTCTGCACATCCCATAATACGGTTACTCCTGTTGCCTGGGCTCCTGTCACAGTTCATTCAAGAACACTGAATATTTAGAATGGGGAAGGTGCACGATCTATCTATCAGCACGTCAACTGGAGCTCACCACTGTGTTCCTCGAACCACTCCGTCACACCTCTGGCCTTGTGACCTGTTGCTTTATCTTGTTGAAAAATTCCACTGCTGTCGGGAAAAAATGATCGTCATGAAGCGGTGTATGTGGTCTGCAACCAGTGTACGATACTCCTTGGCCGTCATGGTACCTTGCACGAGCTCCACTGGACCTGTGGATGCCCACGAGAATGTTCCCCAGAGCATAATGGAGCTGCCGCCAGCTTGTCTCCGTCTCACGGTACAGGTGTCAAGGAGCTGATCTCCTGGAAGAAGATGGATTCGCACCCTCTCATCGGCATGGTGAAGAAGGTATCAGGATTCCTCAGACCGTGCAGCACTCTGCCACTGCGCCAACGTCCAGTGCGGATGGTCACGAGATGTCATGGTGTTAACACAGGCACATGCATGGGTCGTGGCTGTGGAGGCCCATCATTAGGAGTGTTCGGTGCTCCGTGTGTTCAGACACATTTTTACTCTGCCCAGCATTAAAGTCTGACGTTAGTTCCGCCACAGTTCGCCGCCTGCCCTGTTTTACTTGTTTGCCGAGCCCACGATGATCGACTTCTATAATGAAGGGTGGCCGCTCAACCCCACGACGTCTGGACGTGTTTTCACCTTGGCTTCGCCACGTGTAGCAGACAGTCACCACAGCACTCCTCGAACACCCGACACGTCGTGCAGTTTTCGAAACGCTCGTACTGTCTCTGGGCCACAACAATCTGCCCTCGCTCAAACTCCGATATATCGCGCACGTTCCCCATTCTACACACGGACAGCACGCTCACTGATATTACATGCACCGTGCGTGTGTCTGACTAGCAGTCATTCCAATGAAATGAATATCCCTAGGTGCATAAGGCGTCGGATATGTCCGAAAGAACAGGTATATATATAAGGCTCACCGGCCTTTCGACCATCTTTTTCTTCCGTGCGGATACACAAACAGTGCCGGAACTCTTATGGGAATCGGCAAAAAGCCGCGAGTAATGAATATAATAGGCAGGGGCACTATGAATATAGTGCGGGACAATAAGTGGGTCGCACGGGAGACGTGCCAGAGAAAAGTCCCTGCAGTCGCGCTATCCTCTCTGTCCTCGGTGGCTCAGATGGATAGAGCGTTTACCATGTATGCAGGAGATCCCTGGTTCGAGTCCCGGTCGGGGCACACATTTCAAACTGTCCCCGTTGACTTATATCAACGCCTGTATGCAGCTAGGGGTATTCATTTCACTGTAATTTCATTCTAACGAGCTGCATGGTCACCGATGGTATGTGTTCTTTCGGACATGTCCAAAAGAACAGATACCATCTTCATGTATATATACAGGGTGGTCAGAAAATGTGTGAAATGCTTGTAGGGATGTTACAGGGCAGGTTGTACTGAGACATAAATGTTAAGAAAGAAATTCGATAAGTTGCGCCGTTTCCGAGTTATTTAGCATTGAAGTTAGCCAATCAGATCGTCGCGAGCGTAAATTCAAGTTTGAGCTAACGAGACAAAGCACTCGTTGGGCAACACCGCCCCTGGCAGGCCGCTTGAATGTGAGCGCGCGACGCCCCGATTGGCTAGATTCTACGCTAAATAACTCGGAAACGGAGCAACGTATCGAATTTCTTTCTTAACATTTATGTCTCAGTACAACCTGCCCTGTAACATCCCTACAAGCATTTCACCCATTTTCTGACCACCCTGTATAACAGTCATTCCTCGCCAGATGACGCTGCTGTCACCTTGGCGAGTGTATATCGTTAGTAGGTGTATTGTTCATGTCTGTGCGAATCTACACATCAGTCAAGATGTTTATTTTAACTGAAGACATTGACAGATCTGGAAAACTACGCATCGGATCAAACAAAGTTACAATTCCAATGTTTTTGTCTCGGAGGTGGTCATCCTATGATACCCTACTCGACGCCCCACCCCATCCCGCGTGTGGGTGGCGGGAGCAACTTTGAATTCTTCAATGGGAACCCCCGTTTTTTATTGCAGATTTCCATTTCACGGCAAAATGTACATACGTTTCATCTGAAGCATTTTCTTCGTTTCGCCACAGATGGCTCTGTAGTCGGAGGAGTAGGAATGGGTACAGAATCGTAATTTACGACATGCTACTCAAGGGCCTTGAATATCCAATGGCACGTGGCACCCCACCTTCATGCTGCGAGGATAGGGCAGGTCAGTATTTCATAACTTATAACTGGATACCCCATTCGAAACGTCGTATTCCTCAGACATATCGAACAGGGGCGCCAATGTGGCCGTGTCTAGAGGCGAACGCTACTCTACTTTTCGAATTAGGGTAAGTGTTCACACGTAGTACCGCCAACTTGAACACACTTAGTACACAGGACAAATTACCGAAAGCAGGACAGAAGCATATCTACGGCAATATCAACAAGGGCGTTTCTGATGCTGTCAACCATGTCTTCACGAGCTGTTGGCACTTGCTGGTACACCTTACGGACATACTGGAATCGCGGTGTAATTCCGGTTGCTCATCCGGGGGATTGTGGAGGAGGAGGAAATTAGTGTTTAACGTCCCGTCGACAACGAGGTCATTAGAGACGGAGCGCAAGCTCGAGTGAGGGAAGGATGGGGAAGGAAATCGGCCGTGCCCTTTCAAAGGAACCATACCGGCATTTGGCTGAAGCGATTTAGGGAAATCACGGAAAACCTAAATCAGGATGACCGGAGACGGGATTGAACCGTCGTCCTCCCGAATGCGAGTCCAGTGTGCTAACCACTGCGCCACCTCGCTCGGTCCCGGGGGGCTTGTGGTGCACTGCCGATAGTGCAGCTACTTCATTATCTTCTCCTGTAACACGTTACATTGTTTCTTTGTGCCGGTCTGTACGCTGCCATCGGACATAAACGATTTCACAAGCTTATAAAACAGCGAACGAGAGCGCATACAAAGCAACAGCACCCTCATCATTTCTCCAACGTTCTCCGTAAATCAGGATCATTTCAATTTTTCCTTCTGTGGTTGCAACATTCGTCGTCCACTCGCACGTCTATTCTCCAAATGATACGTAGGTGTGCCGACAATAAACACTGCGCAAGTACTGTAATTTTTAGAACTGCTATCTGTTCTACGTCTGTACGATATGTGAGGTCCGATTGCAGTGTACTGCCTGTTATGATACGTCGTAGTTCGCCACACGCCTACGATGCCGTGTCGTGTGCTCCCCTCTTCGATATGTCGGAGAAATATGGTTTTCAATGCAGTTTCCAGTTAGAAGTTATGAAATAGTGGCTTGTCCTACCATCGTAGCATGGATGTGGCGTCCAAAGTGCCTTGGATATTCGAGGGCCATTGAGTAACATGTTGTAAATTACGATTGTGTACCCATTTCTATTCCTCCGATTACAGAGCCATCTGCGGCGAAACGAAAAAATGATTTGGACGAAACGTATGTCGATTTTGCCGAAGAATCGTAATCTGCAATAAAAAACGGGGGTTCCCGTTGAAGATTTCAAAGTTGTCCCCCGCCACTCGCTCATGGAGTGTGGTGGCGGATCGAGTGTGGTATTGATGTATGTCCCTCTCGAAGACAAACATATTATAATCATAACTTTTTTTGGTACGATGTGTAGTTTTCGAGATATTTCAGTGTCTTCAGTTAAAATGAAGACTGTGTAAAGACTAATATTTAACGTATTTCTTTCGGACACCTTGTATATAATATTAACATGAAGTGCGTTCAACCTTGTGAGCGCGAAACTTATATGAGAAGAAAAGAGACGTGAAAAAAATTATTTTGCATCTCCCATTCTCTACAAACGGAGTCTGCTGCCGGGTGGCGTAACAGTAACAGGTCGCTGACCAATGAAAGCGCACTAAGCCAATCTTGAATACCTTTTTTATTCAATATTCCTTGGGGGAAACACTGTTAGAAAAACTATCAAAAAACTCTTCATCGGTTTACCTCGAATTTTCACACGATTCTGTAATTAAATTTTGACCACGTGAACTACTGAGGCACTTACCCAAATTCTCGAAAATCTCTCCGTCGAGATTTGCACCCAACGTTGAGAAACACTCCATCTTACATGCAATATATAATTTTTCAACAATGATGTACAGATTTTTTGTAAAACCGACTGCGAGAAAATAAATGCTGTGCTGTGCTGTGAAAAAGTGTGGTTTAGTTTTCTTTCTCACAGTCAATTTTAACTCATATAATACGGTATTTAAACATTACACAAATTGTTTCTCGTTAATACGAGGGTCATTCCATAATTAAAGAGATAAATTGGTATGGAGAAAAAGCGTTAATTTTTACAAAACAATACTTTTTCTACTTTTGAACATAATCCCCTTGAACATTTATGCACCTGTTGCAAAGCGCTACAAGGTTTTCTATTCCGGCTGCAAAGAACTCTTTATCTTGATGTTTGAACAAATTTCCCACAAACTTTTTCACGTCCTTCTTGCCCTGGAACATCTTCCCACGAAATGCCTCATTCAGTGCACCAAGCAAATGGAAATCACTAGGTGCTACATCAGGACTGTAAGGAGATAAGGCAGTATGTCCCAGCCCATTTTGTCGATGGTTTTACGGGTTAGTTGAGCAATATGCGAACGAGCGTTGTCTTGCTGGAGAATCACACCGCTTCTCTGAGATCCACGACGCCTCTCTCTCATGGCCGACATCACCATATTTAGAAGCAGATCCGAGCAGTATTGGCTGTTCATTGTACGCTGCTCTTCGAGGTAATCACAAAAAACCGGGCCTTCAGCATCCCACAACACCGCAACATGACTTTTCCTGCTGATGCTTGGGTTTTGAATTTTTTCTTGACAGGTGAGTTGGTGTGCGTCCGCTCCATGATTTGTCTTTTTGATTCTGTCTCATAATAGTGAACCCAAGTTTCATCAAAAGTTAAAATTTTGTTGAGGAAGTGCCCACTTTCTCTTTCATAACGTCCCTTTAGCTCTGTGTACACTCTCAACCGTGTTTCCTTCTGCAGCTGCGTCAACTCCTTTAGGACTCGTCTTGCACATGTTTTGCGGTACTTCAGCTTGTTACAGATAATGTTACGAAATGTACAAGTGCTAACTTAAGCCTTATCAGCTATCATTTCCACAGTCACACGGCGGTCGCCACGAATAACGTCATCAATTCGACTTCCAAGTGAGGGAGTTAAAACTGCAACTGGTCGGCCAGAACGGTATTCGTCAGTCATTGAGTCGCAACCATTTTTCAACTACTCTACCCACTTGTAAAAATTTTACAATTCATTCATCCTTCATAAACTTTAGATATTCTACAGTATATATTCACTGGTTTCTCGCGTTCAGCAAGTAAAAAGCGAATAACAGAACGTTCTTCAACTAATTTGGACGTTTCAAACGAACTCGCCATCTTGAAATGTTTTTTTGAGGTTATAAATAAAACAATGTTGATACATCAGCTGATCGGGGCTCATCCCAGTGATGCCAACTTAAAGCCATGAAAGTACCAAACTTGCTCTACCAATATGTCTCTCTAATTATTGAATGACCCTCGTATATTCTTTCTACTTAAGTATAATTTCAAACAAAATTTCTATACACAACGATGTGTTCTTTCATTTTGTTCCTTGTGGTTGGTTTTAACAAAAAACCGGACAGTAGTATTTATGGCATATCGACTCTGGATAGAATACTACTACGGAATCTGAATGATCGGAAAATCTGTAATCCCACTCAATCGCAAATTAAAACCATGGAGAATATTGTTGTTGAAGCTACTATCCTCACAGATTGAGCACCTGGAGAGACGTATATCATATCCCTTATGCCAATGATGCCACCTGAATTACCCATTCATTTTAAGCGACTTCACTTCACAATCAAAGTTTCCTTTGCAACACCAGTATACAAGGTTCAAAGTCAGAGAGGGGGGGGGGGGGGGGGGAGAGAGCAGGGGTGGAGGAAGTGAACAAATAAGGGAAGGAAGAGATGGACAAAGAGAGGTGGAGGAGAAGGTGGACAGAAAGACGACAGAGACAGAGTTTAGGACGCACATCCAATTCCCGTACATATTAGCAATCGCAAAGTATTGCCAGGTTCGGTAGTACTCTGTATTGACGCTTCACTTCCTCAAGTTACTCTCTGTAAGAAATCGTCTGCACCTACCAGTTGTTGTTGTTATCTTCAGTCCTGAGACTGGTTTGATGCAGCTCTCCATGCTACTCTATCCTGTGCAAGTTTCTTCATCTCCCAGTACTTACTGCAACCTACATCCTTCTGAATCTGCTTAGTGTATTCATCTCTTGGTCTCCCTCTACGATTTTTACCCTCCACGCTGCCCTACAATGCTAAATTTGTGATCCCTTGATGCCTCAGATCTTGTCCTACCAACCCGTCCCTTCTTCTTGTCAAGTTGTGCCACAAACTCCTCTTCTCCTCAATTCTATTCAACACCTCCTCATTAGTTATGTGATCTACCCATCTAATCTTCAGCATTCTTCTGTAGCACCACATTTCGAAAGCTTCTATTCTCTTCTTGTCCAAACTATTTATCATCCATGTCTCACTTCCATACATGGCTACGCTCCATACAAATACTTTCAGAAACGACTTCCTGCCAGTTTAATCTGTACTCGATGTTAACAAACTTCTCTTATTCAGAAACGCTTTCCTTGCCATTGCCAGTCTACATTTTATATCCTCTCTACTTCGACCATCATCAGTTATTTTGCACCCCAAATAGCAAAACTCCTTTACTACTTTAAGTGTCACATTTCCTAATCTAATTCCCTCAGCATCACCCGACTTAATTCGACTACATGCCATTATCCTCGTTTTGCTTTTGTTGATGTTCATCTTATATCCTCCTTTCAAGACACTGTCCATTCCGTTCAACTGCTCTTCCAAGTCCTTTGCAGCCTCTGACAGAATTACAATGTCATCGGCGAACCTCAACATTTTTATTTCTTCTCCATGGACTTTAATACCTACTCCGAATTTAGCTCATGCCATACACTCAACCAACGTACATGAGCAGGTTATTGGTAACCCGCTGTCAGCGGGATAGTTCTGTTGGCTGCCGTGTCTTATTTGAACGTTCTGATGTAGCAGCCAGAGGCATCAGTGATGAGCACTAGCAGAGGAGCGATGTAGCCACGGGCCGACCCGTAAGTAGGAGGGCTGTTTGTTAGTCTTTGTCGCGTTTACGTTTTGTCAACACCGACCAGCACTGATTCCACTTTACGACCGCACACACGCGCTGTTTACATTCAGGTTTTCCTGTTAAAGCTCTTGTCATGGTTACCAGCTTCTGTAGGTTCCCTGGAACAACGAGCGCGATACTTGTCGGGGTTTTGACAAAACTGAGGGTGCTGTTAAAATGAATTACATTGCCATCAACGCACAACAAATAATCGACCACAGCAATGATTCGCATGC
This sequence comes from Schistocerca piceifrons, assembly GCF_021461385.2. NCBI lineage: Eukaryota > Metazoa > Arthropoda > Insecta > Orthoptera > Acrididae > Schistocerca > Schistocerca piceifrons. The sequence goes on along the minus strand of NC_060140.1, from coordinate 939,965,375 downwards.
ACTGCTTTGAATTTTCTTTTCCAGACAATTGTAGTTATTACAGAACGTCATATCATTCTGGCGTAATTTCTCTTTCACGTATTTCCCAAATGCATTTGACTTAGTATCATAACGTTTACGAAAATACGACTTTATGTGGTGTAGAACGAAAGTTATGACTGGTTTATTTCTAGATAGGAAGGACACAGCACGTTACCTTGGATGGGGACTCATCAACAGATGAAGAAGTGACTCAACCGTGTCCCATCGACACTTGCATTCACTCGTTTGTCAATGAATAATCTCAGACTTTTTGGGTGTCATGCAGTTACCTGTAATCTACATCTACATCCATACTCCGCAAGCCACTTGACGGTGTGTGGCGGAGGGTACCTTGAGTACCTCTATCGGTTCTCCCTTCTATTCCAGTCTCGTATTGTTCGTGGAAAGAAAGATTGTCGGTATGCCTCTGTGTGAGCTCTAATCTCTCTGATTTTATTCTCATGGTCTCTTCACGAGATATACGTAGGACGGAGCAATATACTGCTTGACTCCTCGGTGAGGGTATGTTCTCGAAACTTTAACAAAAGCCCGTACCGAGCTACTGAGCGTCTCTCTTGCAGAGTCTTCCACTGGAGTTTATCTATCATCTCCGTAACGCTTTCGCGATTACTAAATGATCCTGTAACGAAGCGCGCTGCTCTCCGTTGGATCTTCTCTATCTCTTCTATCAAACCTACCTGGTACGGATCCCACACCGGTGAGCAGTATTCAAGCAGTGGGTGAACAAGTGTACTGTAACCTACTTCCATTGTTTTCGGATTGCATTTCCTTAGGATTCTTCCAATGAATCTCAGTCTGGCATCTGCTTTACCGACGATCAACTTTACATGATCATTCCATTTTAAATCACTCTTAATGCCCACTCCCAGATAATTTATGGAATTAACTGCTTCCAGTTGCTGACCTGCTATATTGTAGCTAAATGATAAAGGATCTTTCTTTCTATGTATTCGCAGCACATTACACTTGTCTACATTGAGATTCAATTGGAATTCCCTGCACCTTGCGTCAATTCGCTGCAGATCCTCCTGCATTTCAGTACAATTTTCCATTGTTACAACCTCTCGATATACTACAGCATCATCCGCAAAAAGCCTCATTGAACTATTCCGATGTTATCCACAAGGTCATTTATGTATATTGTGAATAGCAATGGTCCTACGACACTCCCCTGCGGCACACCTGAAATCACTCTTATTTCGGAAGACTTCTCTCCATTGAGAATAACATGCTGTGTTCTTTTATCTAGGAACTCTTCAATCCAATCACACGATTGGTCTGATAGTCCATATGCTCTTACTTTGTTCATTAAACGACGTTGGGGAACTGTATCAAATGCCTTGCGGTAGTCAAGAAACACGGCATCTACCTTGGAACCCGTGTCTATGGCCCTCTGAGTGTCGTGGACGAATAGCGCGAGCTGGGTTTCACACGACCGTCTTTTTCGAAACCCGTGCTGATTCCTACAGAGTAGATTTCTAGTCTCCAGAAAAGTCATTATACTCGAACATACGTGTCCAAAATTCTACAACTGATCGACATTAGAGATATAGGTCTATAGTTCTGCACATCTCTTCGACGTCCCTTCTTGAAAACGGGGATGACCTGTGCCCTTTTGCAATTCTTTGGAACGCTACGCTCTTCTATATACCTACGGTACACCGCTGCAAGAAGGGGGGCAAGTTCCTTCGCGTACTCTGTGTAAAATCGAACTGGTATCCCATCAGGTCCAGCGGCATTTCCTCTTTTGAGCGAATTTAATTGTTTTTCTATCCCTCTGTCATCTATTTCGATGTCTACCACTTTGTCATCTGTGCAAAAATCTAGAGAAGGGACTACAGTGGAGACTGAATAAAAATCTCTCGGTGTACATGCCGCGTCAATTCAGGATAAAACTCCAAGCTTTCGACCACTACCTCCATGGTCGTCAGGGCTAAAACTGACTGTCGTGAACTAGCGAGGTTCCCACTTTTATATGCCAAGAAATACGTCGCGAAAGACTTCGTAGCCATACAGTGCAGACTTCCTCTGCGAAACAGCTTTGTAAGACGACATTTAGTACTTCTGCCTTTAGTCTGTCATCCTCTGTTTCAGTACCACTTTGGTCACAGAGTGTCTGGACATTTTGTTTTGATCCACCTACCGCTTTGACGTAAGACCAAAATTTCTTAGGGTCTTCTGCCAAGTCAGTGCATAGACCTTTACTTTCGAATTCATTGAACGCCTCTCGCATAGCCCTCCTCACAGTACATTTCGCTTCGTGTAATTTTTGTTTGTCTGCAAGGCTTTGGCTATGTTTATGTTTGCTGTGAAGTTCCCTTTGCTTCCGCAGCAGTTTTCTAACTCGGTTGTTGTAAAACATTGGCTCTTTTCGATCTCTTACGATCTTTCTTGGCACATACTCATCTAATACATATTGTACGATGGTTTTGAACTTTTTCCACTGATCCTCAACACTATCTGTACTTAAGACAAACCTTTTGTGTTGAGCCGTCAAGTACTCTGAAATCTGCTTTTTGTCACTTTTGCTAAACAGAAAAATCTTCCTACCTTTTTTAATATTTCTATTTACGGCTTAAATCATCGATGCAGTAACCGCTTTATAATCGCTGATTCCCTGTTCTGCGTTAACTGCTTCAAATAGTTAGGGTCTGTTTGTCACCAGAAGGTCTAATATGTAGTAATGAAGTAATATCTGAAAAAAACTGCTTAAACACGTGCAATTTCTCCTAAATTAAGTTGGAGTAATGAGTGTGGACGATGAAGAAAGACACGAACTATGCGGGAAACGTGTGAGCTACGATCTCAGATTATGCCCATTGTCGCTTAACTTGCATGTTGAAGAAGCGAAGAAGAAAATGAACGATAGTATCAGAAGAAAAGAGCCTAGACAGCAGATGCCCCTTCACAACAATAAAGCCTTTCGTACTGAGAGTAAGCCACACTGAGAAGACCTGTTGAATGGAATGGGTAGCGTTACTTCGCGTGCAATATATCTTAAGTATAAATAAAACATAAGACGGTAGTGATCGCGATATGTACAACGAAACGTATGACTTCCTTAACAACAGAATTGGGGAGAGAAACTAGTAGGACAAGAAATGGAAGAACTGTATTGTCACAGAAGCAGACGATGGTAGAAGTGTGAAACGTATCAGAAGTAAATCAGAAGTAAACTGGTGCAGCTTTCACCGAGTGAGCTGTACTGGTATCGAATATAGACATGGATTTAGGAAAGAGGTCCTTAAAATGTACAAAAGGAAACAGCGTTTTGTGTAAGTGAGACATGGACCGTGGGAAAATTGGAAAAGAAATTGGAAGTATCTGAAGAATGTGGAAAAGTAAGTGAACAGATAGAGTACGAAATGAAAACGTACTAAAATTATATCCCAGGAGCTTTATCGATGGAAAACTGTTACCGGAAGCAATGACAAGCTAATGATATATGTACTACCACATCCACAGATCAATTAATGGGTGAACCATTGTATCGGTATGTAACGCCGGAAATGCATATCCTCCTATTTCCATCTATTGTACTATATTTTTTTTCCTTATTTTTGTTACCTGAATATATGACATTTCTGTGTCTTTACATATTGTAATTGTTTTACTATTTGTATATATATATATATATATATATATATATATATATATATATATATATATGCATTTATGTCGATGTATAATTGGTTTGTTTCGTAAATATTATTTGTATTTTTACGCTGGGTCTTGCCTAGGGAAAACTGCTATCGAACGATTACATCGATAGGTCGTGTGAAGAATCAAAGTGTGGAGGATCTTTGGTAGTGTTAACTCTGCCGCGAGGAGCGCGGGCAGAGAAAGAGGGAGTCTGGCTAGAGTAGCGAGTGGAGCAGGTGTGTTGTGTGACGCTCCCGCGAGTTGCCGCGCTTTCGGGGTTTGGCAGCATGTAATTGCGCTCGACTTGCGATGATAGTTTCTGACATGGTGTCGCGGACGGGAAGCATTAGCTGGCGCACATCAAGAGCCCGTTTCGTCTGGTGACCGTGTCGAGAAGAAGGCGCGCCAACATCCAGCTTCTGCAACAGCGACGGCCGACAATGAGTGACTGTCGCCGCCTCCTCGATCGACGGCTTCAAACCTTCAATCAACCAACAAGGAAGACTAAAAGCACGTAAAGTTTTAGAACTGTATGGCAGACCTCAGCTTTTCAAACTTTTAAAATTGTTGCATCACAAAATTACAGCAACTTAGCATGAACCTTTGTTGCTCATTGTCCCAATTGCATTACCAAGCAGGGTCCCTTCCTTTTCCGAAATCAACCCGAGTGTCGTTGAAATTCAGATGCCAGCATTAAAGTACAATCATTCCATTTCACTGCTTTAAGTTCAAAGTTCAGTTTAAGTATTCATAGCTGGCTACAATATTTGGATTACGCAAGCACAAATTAAGAGTGCGAGTTTTGTTACCGTATTTTAGCTTACCTGTGACTGCAGCTCAGCTTGGTACGTACTAAATCTTACTATTGTTAATTGTTCAGAATCATTTAATTCAAGTTCAAAGCTAAATCTCTTATTTCTAAATTGCGTAGATTCAAGTAGCTTTTGAAATGATTGTTGAGGTAGTCCAAGACTAACCGTATTTTACTGAATTTCGATGTGCTTAAGAAAGAAAGCTTCTTATTAATTTCAGTCACTAAATTAACTTTCAGTTTTCCGGTTTTATTAATTCTTTTGCTAAATTAAGTCAGAGTGCAGCGAAAGTTATTACTTCTGACAAACTTTCAGTTTTCACACTACACGTGTCAACCTTCAGTTGCCACGCTTCTAGTGCTAATTATATGTGTAATTACCTTTCTTTTTCAGTTACTATAGTAATTGTCCTTAGGACTGGCGACCGCAATTTCCCCCAAATCTCAAATATCTAATTACCGCTAGTTAATTGTTAACGTAACGGCCGCACATTTACTTTCTTCATTAATTTTACCCCTTTTCAAAATTAATTTCCACCAGTTTCATTTGCATTTTTCCTTTCATTTAGATGTAACCCTTTCCTCCCTCTTTACCGACAGATTAACTTCGGTGGCGATTGCTTTTCCCAAATTTTCATTAGGTACACGCGGTTTAATTTTTCACTGTCATTAAGGTCGATAAGTGAGGGGGAGGTTACACGTGGCGACCTGGTGACAGGACAATCTTCAGTTTTGAGGTTGTTCTGGACACGAATTTTGTATGGTGCAAATCTCGTAACAAAGTACTGGTTACGTACAGGCCGTTACGTCAGCGAGAATAAGCAGTGGGAGTAATCCTAATTATATTTGAGATTTGGCATCTATATTGAAAATTATTAAAATGAGTGAAGGCAACAATTGCCAAAATTTGGTAGACTTGGATACGGAATAATCGGTCGAACAGTGGGAAACGCGCACCGCGGTACCCATTGTTCAGGGGCAGGCGGCTAGCATGAAAGACGCGACCGCCGAAACGCAACAAAGGGCAGAAATGGAATTCGAAACTTTAGAAAATGTTTCGGAATCGGAAGTGAAAATCAAATCTGAATCCCTTGATGACGAATACGGGGGGACAATTAAAGAGGAAGCCGCTACGGAAGTAAAAGCGGTAGTTCCCGGGAATTTAACCGATTTATTGAATGTTTTGATTAACGAAATCAAGAGGCAATCGGCCAAGCAAGAAGATCAGGCTGCCAAGCAAGAAGCTCAGGCTGCCAAACAAGAAGCTCAGGCTGCCAAGCAACAAGCTCAGTCTGAAAAAATTGAACGGATGCTAGACAATCAGAACAAAGCTATTAACGTTGTTATCAACAATGTTGGAGTTGTTAACACAAAAGTTGATAAAATCAAAGAAGATATTGTTTAATTAATACCGAAATCGGTAATCTTAAACAGGAAATGATAGGCGTTCAGGCGGAAATTGCGAGCATAAATACTCGTTTTAATTCCGAAATTAGCAGAATCGAGAAAAGTGTAGGAGAATCAGTTGCTCCGATCATCGAGAATAAGGTGACGGAACAAATTCAATTAGTGAAAAAAGAGGATCAAAAGAAGGTGGAAACTTTGAAGGCTTTAGTATCCGAAGTAGATACCAAAGTGACGAAGCAGGCTAATACCTGCGAAGAGAAAAAAAGGGAAGTAGAAACGCTTGCGACAACCACTTGCCAAGTAATTACGAGAGTGTCGGAATTAGAAAAGAAACTTGACGAAAAACAGAACTATGTGCCAATCTATGCACATAGTTCGGAATTGTTGACGAAAGAGGAGCGGTTCGACCCCTTGAAAAAAGGCAGTATACACGCGACGGATTTCATTAAGAATTGTGAAAGAGTTTTACCCAGATCATGGACTGATGAGAGAAAAATTAATGCGATTATTGATGTGTGGCTGGTGATGCCAAGCGTTGGGGCTTAAACCTCAACATTACGAACCTGACTTTTGACGAATTTAAAAATTTGTTTCTGGCTGAATACTGGTCAGAGCAAAAACAGCAAAGTGTCTGGCGCGAATTTGTCGTATCGAGGCCTTTCGATGCGAATTCGCGCGGTTCGATGAAGGAGTTCTGTGAGGGCTGGATCTGCAAGTTGGAATATTTGCGTGATCGCCGCTCGGAATCCGAAATAGTCTGGGAACTCTACAAGAAGCTTCCAGATGATACAAAGCGGTACGTAGGAAGCAATTACAGGACAATCAATGATTTCCTGGAAAGAGTGGAGGACGAGGACAATTGGCGCAATAATCGCGACAGTGGCAGAGGGCGTGGTAACAACAACGGGTACCACAGCAACCACAACAACGATAACCATGGGAATAATGCATACCGCAACAATGGCAGCAATAACAATAATGGTTCGGACCGTAATAACAATCGGTACAATGCAAATAATAACAGGAATGACGGAAACCAGTATCATACTAACGTGATACGGGCTTCACAGAATAGCAATAACGCCAGAGGGTGTGATCAGCCGCCTCAGCAGCATCCGGGGAGCGTATCTGCTGGGACGAGACAGGGAAACCATTAGCCGCGCCGATGAGGGGCCGACCGGGCGTGGAGAAATTTTGGAGGCCCAATAACAAGAGAAAACCCAGGTGTCGTCGTTATGAAAATTCCGTATGGAATAATCAACGGCGGGAGAGTGTGCCAGTGTTAAGAGAAAGGAGTGCGCCCACAAGTAGTAGATCAGCTGTATACATGGCAGTAGAAAATACATTCACTGTCAGTGAGAACAATTTAAGTAGTGTTCCGGAAATCGATTATAGAGTGGCAGCTGTAATACCCACAGCGGAACTGGAGATTGAGTTTAAGAATGATTCGCAAGTGTTGAGAGAATATCAGATGTCGGATATAACGTCCGTCATTGAGCGAGGGGATGCAGAGAGGGATGAAGTCTGGTTAAGGCAGTTCGGTCGCTTATACGACGAACTAAGAGATTATAGGGGCCTGTACGGGAGAAGTGTTTATAGGGAGCGCGGGCAGGATTTGCCGCGTCTCGTCCCACAGGAAGATAGTAGTTGTGAAGTGATAGAAAGTTCTGGCCCTAACCGGCAGACTTTACTAGAAATAGTTGATGTTAATGGGGAGCACGAGCAAGATGCGTCGTGTTTCGTCCCGCAGGAGTTGAATGTTGAAGTAGTAACGGAAAGTTCTGGCCCTAACCGGCAGACCTTACCGAAAGTTGTAGTGGTAGAAATAGCCGACCCATCCGACGCGAACATCCAGTTTAAACATTGCGACAGTATTAAGAAGAAAGATTACGAAAATTTTACTGATAGCCGGACACGATTGGTAGAAAAGCACGTAGATTACAGCGTGTATGAGATTAGAGCTGACGTTATGCGGTCAGACGGTAGCAGTGTGGGTTGCGCAGATCCAGAGGAAGTAATTTCAGATGCGACTGGGCACATTCCTCCAGGTAGATTGGCAGATGAGATCAATCTGGCCAAAGAGGAATCAACAAAGGTGACAATTAGTGAATTGATAGCAAAGCAACACTCACTAGTTGACAAGTTACAGGAAAAGGTTTCGGTATTGGAGGCGAAGCTAGAGACTAAGCCTCAGGACAAACGTGTTGAAATTAAAACTGTATGTGAACAGAGGCTGAAAAAGCCGCCAGATAAACCGGATTTAGGATCAAAGCCGGATGGTTTTTTCTGGAATGACCTGGATACAGGCGAGGATTTACTGTGGGAAAATAAAGAAACAGTCGAGGACAAGTGTAGACAGATAGTAGTGTTTGTTAATATGCACGACCTACAACTAAACGTGTTGATTGACACCGGTGCAGAATTGAGTGCTGTATCTGGGAAAATATTTGAGTTACTGAAAGACAGACCTGGCATCGTAGTTATGCCAGTAACAGGAGTGAAAATTATCGGTGCTACTGGGAAGGCCAGTAAACCGGTCACAAAACAGATTTTTGTCCACTTCGAGATATGTGGGGCACGATTTGAACAAGAGTTTGTCGTCGTGCCAGACTTAACTACGGAAGTAATTATTGGGTTAGATTGGCTATTAAAGTACCGTTCAGTGATTAATTGCGAAAGCATAACTTTGACATGTACGTCACAAGATAAAACAATAGTAGTTAGTTTTGACGAGGCAGGAGACGGTGTGCATAGGCAATACCAGCCTATACACATTGTTAACTGGCCGGATGGTATTGATGTAGGTATGAATTTGAACTGCCGTAAAGTGAGGAATCTCGGCATTGACAAAAGTGTAGAAAGTTTAGTGGAAGAGATAATCAAATTCCCTCCACGGATTAACATTAGTATTGGTGTGAAAAAGATCGTTTGCGAGAAGTAATGAAGTTAAAAGCCGATGCTCGCATACGTCGTCATGACGCTAAAGCGCGTTTTGCTAAGTTTGCAATCGGAGACTTAGTACTTGTAAAAGCTCATGAGAAATCGAGCGAGATAGACCATGAAATCTCTAAATTTAAGTTTGTTTATAATGGACCATATAAAGTCATTGGTATACCTCACACAAATGCTTATTGCTTAGAGTATCCAAGCTCTGGAAAACGATTAGGTATACGGAACATTGTAGACTTGAAATTGTACCAACCTAGGATTGATTAATACCACACAATGGGTAATTTGTACAGTATGTAAAATAGAGTGTAAGATTTAACGATTTGCTAGATTGCCATGCTTTTGACTGACCAAGGTTATTAGAGAAGTTGTAATTAATAAGTAATTGATTTTGATTAATCAATTTAATTTTAATCAATTTAATCTTGATCTAATCAATTTAAAAATCCAAGCTGCTAGTTTAACTTTTCAGCTGAGTCACAGTAGATTAAGGAATGGAAATATGATTTTGTAACAAGGTGTAAGATTTCATGAATATGTGATTTACTAATCATTGCCGATGTACTTAGACGCTGTTTTAAGTTTCAGGCTAGTACATGCGTGTGATGATGGACAGTGTTGAGTTATCCACTGTGATAGTGTTTATGGACTCCTTGAGATTACTCGGGAGTGAGTTTTTCCGAAAGAATTCAGTGAAACGGACGTTCTGGAAATGCCGTTAGACAGGCGAGTGAGATCAAGCGTGCCGCACAGGCGGGCGCAACAATACTGGCGAGGCGAGCCGCTGTCGGCTCTTGTGCCGCTGTTGGCATTCTTTGTACTTGCTGGTACGGAAGGCGGAATTGTTTTTCTTCCTGGACAGCTAAAAGAATTGTACTGTCAATATTTATGTTTTTTTCGAGCTGCTGAATATTATTTTCTTGTTTAGCATTAAGTGGACTCTCATGGCAAGAGTATCAATTACGAAAAGGTTATATAAAATGTGTATTCTATGTAATTAATAATTAATTTGCGTATTTTGATCTACCTGTTTTTATGACCATGTACTCTGATTAAATTTGTAAATAGTATTCCATTTCTTGATAGTGTTACGGATTTTGACGATTTTGGAATAGCTAAACCATTATCTATATTTTCTATGAATTTTAATATGTTGTCAACCTGTTTTATTTTGTGCAAGATGACAGAGTGGAATAAGATTAGGAGTGTCTCCACTCAATTATTATGGTCTAAAAATTGATTTATGGTTAATTAGACGAATGCTAAATTTTGTTGATGTTTTGAGCATATGCATTTCCGCTGTTTCTTTTTTGGGACATTTTCTGAGTCTGTTTACGTTACACGAACATCCTCAGACAATGTGGGGCACGTGTAACGCCGGAAATGCATATCCTCCTATTTCCATCTATTGTACTATAATTTTTTTCCTTATTTTTGTTACCTGAATATATGACATTTCTGTGTCTTTACATATTGTAATTGTTTTACTATTTATATATATATATATATGCATTTATGTCGATGTATAATTGGTTTGTTTCGTAAATATTATTTGTATTTTTACGCTGGGTCGTGCCTAGGGAAAACTGCTATCGAACGATTACATCGATAGGTCGTGTGAAGAATCAAAGTGTGGAGGATCTTTGGTAGTGTTAACTCTGCCGCGTGGAGCGCGGGCAGAGAAAGAGGGAGTCTGGCTAGAGTAGCGAGTGGAGCAGGTGTGTTGTGTGACGCTCCCGCGAGTTGCCGCGCTTTCGGGGTTTGGCAGCATGTAATTGCGCTCGACTTGCGATGATAGTTTCTGACATGGTGTCGCGGACGGGAAGCATTAGCTGGCGCACATCAAGAGCCCGTTTCGTCTGGTGACCGTGTCGAGAAGAAGGCGCGCCAACATCCAGCTTCTGCAACAGCGACGGCCGACAATGAGTGACTGTCGCCGCCTCCTCGATCGACGGCTTCAAACCTTCAATCAACCAACAAGGAAGACTAAAAGCACGTAAAGTTTCAGAACTGTATGGCAGACCTCAGCTTTTCAAACTTTTAAAATTGTTGCATCACAAAATTACAGCAACTTAGCATGAACCTTTGTTGCTCATTGTCCCAATTGCATTACCAAGCAGGGTCCCTTCCTTTTCCGAAATCAACCCGAGTGTCGTTGAAATTCAGATGCCAGCATTAAAGCACAATCATTCCATTTCACTGCTTTAAGTTCAAAGTTCAGTTTAAGTATTCATAGCTGGTTACAATATTTAGATTACGCAAGCACAAATTAAGAGTGCGAGTTTTGTTACCGTATTTTAGCTTACCTGTGACTGCAGCTCAGCTTGGTACGTACTAAATCTTACTATTGTTAATTGTTCAGAATCATTTAATTCAAGTTCAAAGCTAAATCTCTTATTTCTAAATTGCGTAGATTCAAGTAGCTTTTGAAATGATTGTTGAGGTAGTCCAAGACTAACCGTATTTTACTGAATTTCGATGTGCTTAAGAAAGAAAGCTTCTTATTAATTTCAGTCACTAAATTAACTTTCAGTTTTCCGGTTTTATTAATTCTTTTGCTAAATTAAGTCAGAGTGCAGCGAAAGTTATTACTTCTGACAAACTTTCAGTTTTCACACTACACGTGTCAACCTTCAGTTGCCACGCTTCTAGTGCTAATTATATGTGTAATTACCTTTCTTTTTCAGTTACTATAGTAATTGTCCTTAGGACTGGCGACCGTAATTTCCCCCAAATCTCAAATATCTAATTACCGCTAGTTAATTGTTAACGTAACGGCCGCACATTTACTTTCTTCATTAATTTTACCCCTTTTCAAAATTAATTTCCACCAGTTTCATTTGCATTTTTCCTTTCATTTAGATGTAACCCTTTCCTCCCTCTTTACCGACAGATTAACTTCGGTGACGATTGCTTTTCCCAAATTTCCATTAGGTACACGTGGTTTAATTTTTCACTGTCATTAAGGTCGATAAGTGAGGGGGAGGTTACAGGTAGACAGATAGTAGAAATACGAGAAATATTGCCGAGAAAGGTTGGTGCAGCACGTTTGTGGATACATGAAAAGTAACAAAACTTGGAAGACAGTGGAAGAGACGGACAATGACATGAATTCAAATGAAAGACTGATGACTTAACTTAAGAAAGAGCAAAACAACGTGGCATGAACTGTATCTTATTTTTTCAGGATACTCTCTAGTTGCATTAAAATAACTTTTTAATTAATTACCTTTGGAAATTAGATACTGCTAACGAAATTTAAGCAAACTGTGGAGCACCAGTCATTCACAGTGCTTAAAACTGCGTATGTTCGTATTTTCATCGTCAATCGTGAGTGTGGTACAATGTCAAAATTTTACGAAGTTTTTTGCTCATGGATGCTGGTTCAGTGCAGTTTAAATTTTATGGAGGAAGATGGTGGATTCTCGGTGCTTGAGCACGCTGTTTGGTACAACTGGATAATACAGCTGCTTTGTTGCAGGCGATAGCTGCGCCATTCATTTGAGATCCGTTCATGGTTCTCGTGTTTCAAACACGTATTTCGAGTAGTGTTCACTCAAAGTAATAGTCTGAACATCGTTTTTGAAGATTTGGTAGGGGCTTAGTTACTTCTTTGTCAGCTATAAGAATCCACGTGCACACGTAAATGCGTCTATCATTTATAAGCATAACTTGTTTCCGATCTCTCTCTCTCTGTAGTAAAATGCGTTAGAAACATTTTGTAGCAAGCTTTCATTATGGATGTTATCGGTTGATTAAGTGATTTTTGAATTTGTTGAACAGTTGTAGTGGATATCTATACTGTCACGTCAATCTACATTTTCTTCGCTATTTATTTTCAAACACTATAGCACTCAGAACGAGATTTTCACTCTGCAGCGGAGTGTGCGCTGATATGAAACTTCCTGGCAGATTAAAACTGTGTGCCGGACCGCCAATAGCCTTCGCTTCGCGACAAGTTTTACTATAGTGATTGATTGTGGGGCACCGAGGAAGGATATAGTCTTGTTGACATTGCATTCAGTAACTTACACAACTGCTTAGATGCACCTGTCCGCAAGCACGTCCAACCAGTTGATATATAACTTTAGTCACGTATCGCAGCGTAAAAAAGTGTGTATTTGTGTATAACTAGTTTGTTTACACTGTCATAGTTCATCCGTCCACCTCGGAGCACCTAAACCTACTATGGCGTGTGCGAGCCCTTGTACCCAGACGACCTGTACAAATCAACAACATGCCTTTATTGGCATTGGTCTTAATTACCGGTCTCCTCATAATTCCACCGTATTTTTTCGCCTATACATGTTATAAATTAAAGTCCCCTGCCGCGTTTTTTTGTCTGTATGTGGACGCTGATGTCCGGAACTACAGTAGAGATATTGATATACTTTTCACTAATAAATCAATGTTTCAGGAGGAAGGTTTGTGTATGTAATTTATAATTATTGTTACGATGAGTATGTATATATGTATTATCTGTTCCATTATTAACTGGCCTTTTCAGTGACATCTCGTGGCAGTGATGGGAACTACAAGGTGGTCTGCTGCAGAGGATGTGGTACCTGGCAGCAGAAGCAGTAAACCAAACTGCCGCCACAGCTCCACAGAGCACTGATGCTTGACGAGAATCTGTACATATCTATCACTATTTGATTATATATATTATAAATTAAAATCCCCCACCAGTAAGTATAAGAAGGCTAACCTTAGCAACTGATGTTGGGAGTTTGTTTGGTTTTCACTAATAGATACTTACAAGGAAAGTTTGTGTCTATATCTAATTACCGCTATGCCACACAAGTCGTCCAACCATTGACCTTCACCTCACCTGGATCCTTTATCTCCGCTCTATCCAATCCAAAGCCTACAACTGCCTCCAACTCCTCACACTCCTCTCTGGCTGGACATGGGGGCTGAACCCCTCTACCATCCTCCACACCTACAAATCCTTAATCTGTCCCATCCTCTGTTACGCCAGTCCCGCCTGGATATCCGCTCCCCCCCCCACCCTCCAAATACTGTAAGTCCCTCCAGATCCTCGAGCACCATGCACTCTGCTTCACCTTCAGTATACGCCTCCTGTCCCCCATGCGGATCCTCTACAACCTCATTCCTTTCCCTCATCTGGTCCTTTTCCTCGAGCATATCTGCATGCTCTACACCTCCCACCGCCTAGATCCCCCTCATCCCCTGGCTGCGCCTTTCCTCTCCAACCCCTGCCCACTGCCCTGCCTTCACCACTGTGTCCCCCCTACCCTCCAACTCTACAGACCGTCATCTCCTTTCCCAAGGAGGCTTCCACGACTCCCCCTCCCAGATGATGCCCTCTCTCCCTACATTTATCCCTCCTATCAACTCTGATCCCCACCTCCCCCTCCCTTCCTCTGTCCTTTCCCTGGGCTCCCTCTTCCCCCCCTCCCATCCTGTTTTTTTCCCTCTTCCCCACGTACACTCTCTTTGACTCCCTTCTCTCCCCAGAGTCCTTTTGCATTCCCCTCCTCTTCCTTTCTGCACACCCTCTCACATCTGCCTTGCCCCCCCCCCCCACCATGTGTCTTGTCCCTCCATTGGCTCCTACCTCCACTTCGTTTTTCCTCTCTTCCCCTTTTTTTTTTTGTTCAAATGATGTTCAAATGTGTGTGAAATCTTATGGGACTTAACTGCTAAGGTCATCAGTCGCTAAGCTTACACTCTACTTAACCTAAATTATCCTAAGGACCGCTCGGCTAATAGTGTGCGGCCCCCTTTTTTTCCTTCATTTGTCCAGCCCCCCCCTCCCCAATCTGCCCTTGCCTGTAGTATGTCATCTTCATGCCAACTTTTTAGTGCAGTGTTTTAAGTGAGTGTTAAGTGTTGTGCATCTTTTCCAAAGTGTTGCGAACAGAAATCATACTGTCACTGAGAGTGATTTTTTATATCTCTTATGAACAGAAACCAGACTGTCGCCATGTTTTTTTAATTGTCTGTCTACTATTTTAGCTGTCTGCTTCCTGTAAATTTTATAAGCATCGTCAACCCTTTGTTTTATGTTATAACTTAGACACTTTTCCGCCATTTTACGTTTTTATCGCCTGCTGTTATTGTTTATTATCTTCTTCTAATGTTTAAAACTTCTGTAGGCTGAAGAGCGGCGTACTAAGCTGCTGGCAGCCAGCCCCCTTCGGGAGGGGGGGGGGGAGATCGAAACTCAGTAAAGAAAAAAAGAAGACAAGCTGTCCAGTCCCCCTCCAATGCCTTTCCCACTCTTTCTCTTGTCTGCCCAGCCCCTCCCTTTTTGTATGTCCCCTCCCTCCATCGGCTTCGCCCTTTTTTCCTTTCCTCTCCTCCCCCCTTTTTCCCCCTCATCGGTCTGGGTCCCCCACGCCCCCCCCCCCCCCCCCGCCCGATGCCCGATCTGCCGCCGTGTCGCCTGTTTAGTGCTGTTTTAAGTGAGTGTTCAGTGTAGTGCGTCCCCTGTCAGTTTTCCGAACAGCCAGTTGTATTTTTTTTTGTCTGATGCAAACAGAAACCACACTGTCGCCGTGTTTTTTGAATTGTGCCTGTCTATTTACTATGTGTTTTAATCAGCATCGCCAACCGTTTTGTTTTTATATTTTCTTCGTATCTTTTTCTCCGTCCTTCAGTTTTTAGCAGTCGCCGTTTTATCGGCTGCTTTTGTTTATTTATCATATCTCCTGATTCTGTTTTTTAACTTTGCTGTAGGCTGCAGAGCAGCGTATTGTGCCCCCTCTGGGGGTGGGGAATCGAAATCCAATAAAGAAAAAAAAAACAACTCGTCCAGCTGCAGATACTTTGCGAGTGCCAGGTTGGTCGGTAGTTAGGTGTAATGGGAAGTTTTTTTTAAGACCTGCTAATACCGGGAAGGTTTTAAGATTATTCTGAATTGTTCCACTACAGACTTAAGGTAAGCAGAGGTTCGCTACCTTCAAGAGTTCTAAACCTGAACTAATCGTCATTGAAAATCTCTCGAGTCGTTAAGTTCTTGACCGTAAATCAAAGACTCCAGATTTCCTTGTTTTAATGCCTTATTCCATCTATGTTGGTTTCTTAGTCCGAAAGTAGTCTTGTATATGGTTAAGTCGTTACTCCGACGACTGATTTTCCAATTTTTTCATCGCTACTTACCTGTTTGCAGAGTATCTTCAATATTTTGTTTCATATACTCTAATCTTAGTTTGCTCCTACAATTTTTTGCCTCTGTTGCTTCTTCCAGTGCCAAGTCGACTATTTCTGGATGTCTTGCTAACCTGTCGTTTCTTCTGGAAGGGATTTCGTACATTTCTTTCTTTGTCCATTTTCTTAGTTCTCTTCGTTTCATACTCTATCTCCCCGTTAATTTTTAACATTTTTCGATAGCACCATGTTAATTCAGATCCTTCTCTTTGTCTTTCCTCCGCATTTTGCAATGGTCCATGTTTCACTTCCATACAGTGCTGTCCTCCAGGGATACGCGTACAGCAACTTCTCAGTCATTTCCATATAGATATCTAGTATCGGTGGGCGCACTGTCGTAGACATCGTGGCATCAACTAATACTACAGCGGAAGAACAGGAGACCCTCATGATGGTATGATCCCGTTAAGTGCGTCATAAAGAAACTTAACACCAAAGAAAGGGACAACGGAAACCAGAAAACTTGGAAAGAACATGACCAGGCTTAGATAATTACATAAAAATTTAGAGACCTGAAAATGAAGTAAATAGAGTATCTGCGTACGAAAAAGAAATGACAGATTTTTGTGAGAAACTGGGAGAACACTATGAAAGAAAAGCAAGAAAATGCTGTGCAGAACTGTAAAAAGTAAGAGGAATAAATTTATAAAAAAAAAAGCAGTTGCGAAGGAAAATGGAACCATCGCACGGTTTTTTGAGGACATATAAAAAGAGATGAAGAAATAGTTTGTACAGTTGTGCGATGGAATGGATCTAACAAGGAAAGAACTAACAGTGTCAGGAACTATGAAAAGGAGAGAAATAAGTGAGATACCACTGACTTGGTCTGAAGTTGAAAATGCCTTGAATAACATAACGAAGGTAAATCGCGTAGCACAGATCAAGTAAGTGGAGCCTTGATCAAAGCTGCTAGAATTGACCACTCATTTTACAGGCTTCTAAATAAAGTTCGGAAAGAAAAGAAAGCCAACTAAAGTGGGCGAAAGGCGTCGTTGTTCCCATCTTCAAAACAGAAACTGTTAGAGATGCGGTAACTACGTAGGAATCACATTCAAGTTGATGCAGAAAATTAGCCTAAAGAACGTCATTCAAGAACCATCAACGAGCAGTAGCTTGAGAAGAACACTATAGCTTTAGAGGTAACAGATCAACAGTACGCCTCAGTTTTGCTATTAGAATGATAATGGAATCTTTGCCTTCGTAGATTTAGAAAAAACTTGCCACGACACGCATTATGGGAATGTGTGGTAAGGAGAAATGTGGCAGAGTCTCTTATCAGCACAGCTACGTCCATGTAGGGGGTTGTGATTCCGACTAGTTTATTACAAACAAAATAGTGCAACAGCGCAGCGCATTGTCTCCGCTACTGTTCATCACTATGATGGATGGAGTCTTAGAGTGAGTGAAACATTAAGCTGATAAGAAACTCAGCTCATTTGGCTTTGCAGTTACTGTGGTGATGTGGGGAAACACAGAACATGAACAGAATTGAAAGTCACGAAACCGTCAATTGAACCAGTTTGGCATAAAAGCCAACTGCACAAAAACAATTGTAGTGTCAGTCAACAGAAAAGGACTACATTTGAACATCGAACTGAATCGAGAGAAGTAGAAAACGTCGAGAAATTTCAGTACCACGGTAATATGGTAACTCGAATCACCTAGTCTTCAAATACAAATATATAAAGGAGCTCTTTTTTACCACCAAATTAAGTTTCTCCTACGAGAGAATCAAACCCTACAAGACTAAAGAAATCTTTAATCAGACGTATAACGAGTCTGTTGCGTTGCGAGCACAGAGGAAGCAGAACAGTTTGAGCCATGAAAGAGTGCGGAAGTGTTTCTTGGACGCTCCCGCCGCCGCGGTGTGCAGTTATGCTGGCGCGAATTTTGACAGGCCTAATTTGTTAACCCGCGACGCGAGTGTTAAAAGTGTACAGGCGGAGGAAGCTGCAATTACAACTATTGCATGTCCCATAATTATCCGTAGCTCTGGAAACGGCTCGGGGTTCCCATCGAACAGCTGCAGAAGCAACAAGAGCAGATCAGCATTGTCGTCGGCTACATTCATCGTCGCCCGCACACCTACAACGTAAGACAGTTACGTGAAAAATTATAAATTTACGTTGATATTGTCCAGCAACATGTATGAATAACTTGAATAATAACATGCAATAGTTAAAACGTGTAGGGTGAATGTGTTGTCATTGTCCTCAGACATTATTACCAAGCAGGCAGGGTCCCTTTCCTTTCCATGCAAACGCCAAGTGTCTTAAGAATATGAATGTTATTAAATATTTACAGCCAGATCCGTGTGTTTGCTAATGAGCAGTTTCAGTCTAAATTTTCTGCCTCAGTAATTGTTCATTCTTGTATTGGATGACAGAGGAAGGAAAATTTCATTGGCAAAACTAATAACAAAAGATACAGCACAAATTACGAGTGTGCAATTTCATTTATTATGTATTTAGCTAAGCGAGCGACTTCAGGTGGTTTGGTACGTATTTTTGTTATTTTGAAAGTAAAACCAATTGCTCAGTTCAGTCGTTCAATAATCAAAAGTAAAGTGCTTACCTTTTTCTAAATTTTGCATTATGTTACACTGAGGTTACTGAAAGTAATTTTTGTTACATAACACAGTATAAGTTAAGCCAGGCATTCGTTTAACAAGTAACTCCGTTTAATTTTACATTCAAGATTTAGTATTTCAGAATACGTAACTGCAAACTCAGTGCTTTCTGATTCATTTATTTTCTCGTGAACTGTAGTGCTGTGGAGAAGCGCGACAACCTTCTGTTGCCACGCCAGTGGTTATTTGCTTAAATTTCTTTGAATTTACCTTTCTCAAGATGCTGGAGATTCATTGCCCTTGCGAGCTGCCGACCGTTTAATTACCCCTTTTTTACTTAATCAGTGTTTTCTTAGTGTTATCAGTGATTTTTGTAGTAATTATTACGTGGTATTTGTATGGAGTGTAGCAATGTATGGAAGTGAAACATGGACGATAAATAGTTTAGACAAGAAGAGAATAGAAGCTTTCGAAATGTGGTGCTACAGAAGAATGCTGAAGATTAGATGGGTAGATCACATAACTAACGAGGAGGTATTGAATAGAATTGGGGAGAAGAGGAGCTTGCGGCACAACTTGACTAGAAGAAGGGATCGGTTGGTAGGTCATATTCTGAGGCATCAAGGGATCACCAGTTCACTATTGGAGGGCAGCGTGAAGGGTAAAAATCGTAGAGGGAGAGATGAATACACTAAACAGATTCAGAAGGATGTAGGCTGCAGTAGGTACTGGGAGATGAAGAAGCTTGCACAGGATAGAATAGCATGGAGAGCTGCATCAAACCAGTCTCAGGACTGAAGACCACAACAAGTGCATTACGTGGTACCCTTATTCCCTTCTGTGAGGTTCATGAGTGATTGCCCTATACTCCAAAATTATCATCAGTATTTAGCTTAAGTTTAGAATAGATTCTCCCTTCAGAAGAGTTTGTCGTACACTTTCCTCCATCTAGCCAGGCGTTATTTTTCTTCGGTAACGATAGCCTTACTCACTGTAAAATTTCATTATGTATATGCGACGACGGTCAATTATACCGCATTCGAGTAGGCCGATTGGGAAAGGGGAGGTTACAACTATAGGAAAGAAAAGAAAAATTTGCAGTAGGAATTAAAGTCCAGAGAGATGAAACAAAAGCTTTGAGGTTTGCCGAGAGCATTGTAATTCTGTCAGAGACAGCGAAGGCGTCCGAAGAGCTGTTGAACGGAATGGACAGTATCTTGAAAAGAGGATATAAGATGAACATCAATAAAAGCAAAATACTGGTATGTAGTAAAATAAAATCAGGTGGTACTAACGGATTTAGATTAGGGAATTAGACACTAAATGAAACAACAAGTTTACTGTTACCAGTCACCGTTTCATTTATCTCCAAGACGCGTTTCAAAGGTTTAAACCTCCATCATCGGGTGGATTTACATTATTTAGTATTACATATGTGTGTGTGTTGTGTTACGATTTTTTGGAGGAACTTGTGGTACTGCCTCCAGTGGTGACAGGTTCCTATTCGCTGCCGTAACACACCACATGTATACTGTCTATTTGTAAACAAATATTTTCGCATTGAAATTAGACACTTAAAGGAGTAGACGAGTTTTGCTATTTGGGCAGCAAAATATCTAATGATGGTCGACGCAAAGAGGCTGTGAAATGTAGACTGGCAATGGCAAAAAGGCGTTTCTGAAGAAGAGAAATTTGTGACATCGAGTATGGATTCAAGTGACAGGAAGTCTTTTCTGAAACTATTTGTGTGGAGTGTAGCCACTGTAGTATAATTTTTTAGCAGAAATGTTTAAGTTTCTTTCCGCTTTTTGTGTCGTGTGTTGCTACCTACTTGTTTGGTTCTGCTGTATTTTTGTCCTTTCTTTTTTTCAAACTTTTGTATCTGTTATTCTATTAGCAGGTCTTGTTTTTCTTCGTTGAGGTTCTGATCAGCGTGTTAATTATCGTCGTTAGATGTAATATCTTCTTAGTTGGAATTTTGTCTGGATATTATGGATTTTGGTACTCTGTTAAAAATGGTTCTATGCACTATGGGACGTCATCAGTCCCCTAGAACTTGGAACTACTTAAACCTAACTAACCTAAGGAGAACACACAGATCCATGCTCGAGGCATGAATCGAGCGATTCCGCTCGGCCACAGCGGCCTGCATTGGGTCTAGTGTAGCATCATTCGCAAATTAGGACGCATTCTTCTCTCAATTCTAAGTGCATCTATATCATTCTTGTCAGGCGTGGTTCAACGGTGCCCCGCCATCTTGGACGATTGTTTCGATCGACTTCGTGTTGTATGGATGGATTGACCGTGAAGGTAATGACAGAGCAAGTTATTTATATGGCTGAAAGACTCCTTACGACTGCGAGAGACAGATTATGACCGATGAACGTCATCTGGCAGCGTGTGCAGTGCCAACAGTAAAATTCGGAGGCGGTGGTGTTATGATGTGGTCGTGTTCTTCATAGAGGGGGCTTGCACCCCTTGTTGTTTTGCGTGGCACTATACAGCACAGGCCTATATTGATCTTTTAAGCACCTTTTGCTTCCCACTGTTGAAGATCAATTCGGGGATGGCGACTGCATATTTCAACACGATCGAGCACCTGTTCATAATGCACGGCCTGTGGCGCAGTGGTTACTCGACAATAACATCCCTGTAATGCGCTGGCCTGCACAGAGTCCTGACCTGAATCCTACAGAACACCTTTGGTATGTTTTGGAACGGCGACGTCGTGCCAGGCCTTACCGACCGACATCGATACATCTCCTCAGTGCAGCAGACCATGAAGAATGGGCTGCCATTCCCGAAGAAACCTTCTAGCACCTGATTGAATGTATGCCTGAGAGAGTGGAAGCTGTCATCAAGGCTAAGGGTGGGCCAACACCATATTGAATTCCAGCGTCACCGCTGGAGGGCGCCACGAAGTAATTTTCAGCCAGGTGTCCGAATACTTTTGATCACGTAGTGTATGTAGAAGCTCCTTTGTGCTGAATTCGTCTACTGTTGAAGAGACGAGGGACCAGACGGCTATTCCGCGAGTTTCACGGCAGCAGTTACTGCCAGCTCACCTGAAAGGTGCTTACGAGCGGCCGCGCGCTCTCTCGCAGTTGCTCGCTTCGCGGCGTCGAGAGGCCAATTAAGCGCGGCCAGAGGCGCCGACCACTCGGACGCCGCGGCTGTTGCCGCGCCCTGCCACAGGATGGCAGCAGCGGCGCGCCGCGTGCCGGGCGCGCGCGCTCCCGCCGCCAGTTTGCTCTCGGCTCGCCGGCCCGCAGCGACAAGCGACAGCCGCCAGCCGCTCCGCGACGCCCAAAACACAGCCGCCGCCGCCGCCGCGCGCAGTGCCGTAGGTTAGGACAGGGCGGCGCCGCGCTATGGCGTGAGCGCCCGCGCCGACGCGTGCGACAAAACGAGCGGAACAATTGCCTCCGAGGACGCGGCGGGTCTGTCCGACAGCGCGAGCATGGAGGACAGCTCGCCGGACCTGAGCATCAAGCTGCGGCCCGGCATGGAGCCGCCGGGCGACGCCGGCGGGCAGCCGCCGGAAGGACAACAAGAGGACGAAGAGGAGGGGGAGGAGGAGGAGGAGGAGGAGGAGGAGCGAGACGGCAACGACGAGCCGCTGTACGCCGAGACGGACGTGGAGGAGGCGCTCGAGGAGGACGACGCCGTGGGCGTCGGCGTCGTCGCCGGCGTCAACGACGACGTCGTCTTCCCGCCGCCGCCGCCGCCGGAGCCCGGCGCCGAAGGCGACGCCGACGAGGGGTGAGTCTGCCACACCCGCGGCGCCCTATCGATTCCCCTGCCTTCTCAGCAGCTTCCAGCTTCCAGCCGCCGACAGTCTTCCAGCGGCCACGTGGCCGCGTGGCGTTGCGCTGCGTTTGGCACTCGTTTCGTCTCTGCCCAACTCCTCATTATACTAACAAGGGAACCTCCCCATCGCACCCCCCTCAGATTTAGTTACAAGTTGGCACACTGGATAGGCCTTGAAAAACTGAACACAGATCAACCGAGAAAACAGGAAACAGTTGAACTATGAAAAAAATAAACAAAATATACAAACTGAGCCGTCCATGGGCAAGATAGGCAACATCAAGGACAGTGTGAGCTCAGGAGTGCCGTGGTCCTGTGGTTAACGTGAGTAGCTGCGGAACGAGAGGTCCTTGGTTCACGTCTTTCCTCGAGTGAAAAGTTTAATTTTTTATTTTCAGACAATTATTATCTGTCCGTCCGCCCGTCCGATGCGAGGTAACTGCGCCGTAGTATGGAGACGCTACAACTAAACAAACATCGAAACACAGCGCGAAAACGTTAAAAACACATGTTTTGACAGAGCACAGGGAAAACTGTGCGACTGTGAAACTGTTGCATTCATTTGTTCAGTTTATGTGACAAACTCATATGTTTTCATCACTTTTTTGGGAGTGGTTATCACATCCTCAAGAAAACCTAAATCGGGCAAGCTAGAAGAATCTTGTAACCCATTCGCCAAGTTTACAAGTTAGGTGGGTCGACAACATATTCCTGTCATGTGACGCACATGCCGTCACCAGTGTCGTATAGAATATATCAGGCGTGTTTTCCTGTGGAGGAATCGGTTGACCTATGACCTTGCGATCTAATGTTTTCGGTTCCCATTGGAGAGGCACGTCCTTTCGTCTACTAATCGCACGGTTTTGCGGTGCGGTCGCAAAACACAGACACTAAACTTATTACAGTGAACAGAGACGTCAATGAACGAACGGACAGATCATAACTTTGCGAAAACAAAGAAAGTAAACCTTTCACTCGAGGGAAGACTTGAACCCAGGACCTCTCATACCGCAGTTGCTCACGCTAACCACAGGACTGCGGCGTCTCTGAACTCACATTATACTCAGTTTGTATATTTTGCTTATTTTTTTTTTCATGGTTCCACACAACTTCTTCTTGTTTTCTCGATTGATCGGTGTTCAGTGTCTCAAGGCCTATCCACTGTGCCGACTTATAACTAAATCTGAGGGGGGTGCGATGCGGAGGTTCCCTTGTAAGAAATGCATGACTCTTTATCTGCCTGCATCTCTTTTATTATTACAACCGTTTTCGGCTATAAACCATGTTCGTGGTATAAAAACGATGTACTAGTCACGTGTCACCTACCGGGTGATCAAAACGTCAGTATAAATTTGAAAACTGAATAAATCACAGAATAATGTAGTTAGAGAGGTACAAATTGACACACATGCTTGCAGTGACATGGGGTTTTATTAGAACAAAAAAAATACAAACGTTCGAAAAATGTCCGACAGATGGGGCTTCATCTGATCGGAATAGCAATAATTAGCATAACAAAGTAAGACAAAGCAAAGATGATAATCTTTACAGGAAATGCTCAATATGTCCACCATAATTCCTCAACAATAGCTGTAGCCGAGGAATAATGTTGTGAACAGCACTGTAAACCATGTCTGGAGTCATGGTGAGGCATTGGCGTCGGATGTTGTCTTTCAGCATACCTAGAGATGTCGGTCGATCGCGATACACTTGCGACTTCAGGTAACCCCAAAGCCAATAATCGCACGGACTGAGGTCTGGGGACTAAACGACGCCCGCATCAGATCTTTTACGCGTCTAGCAATACTTTTTCTTTTTGTTATAATAAAACCCCATGTGATTCCAAGGATGTGTGTCAATTTTTACCTCTCTATCTACATTATTCCGTTTTTTATTAAGTTTTCAAATTTATACTGACTTTTTGATCACCCGGTATATGTTCGACTCAGCAAGGTTATTAATACACCTCGACAGAACTGAAAAAGGGGGTATCCAACAGCCAATTTAATCAAAAGAAAGTACAATGGTAGTTTCTTAAATATGAAGGACCACTTACATCTCAGTATATCAACTAGTTCTGACGAGAGACAAGGATGTGTTAAAAACATTGCCTAGTCGAACATGTACGTGACACGTGCCAAATATACCATTCATCTGATTGTGATGAAACTTTGGTGAGATGTACGCAAACCCACGAAGGTTTCTAAATTGTCGTCAGTAGTGTTTGGCACAATTGTTTTATGAATCTCCATTTCAGGATGTAATTTTAGTGTATTTTACTTCTGATGAAGGTATATTTAGATATACCGAAACCGTGGTCAAGAATTTTAATGAATCTTTATCCTATAACTGTTTTGGCTGTCGTCATCTACCGTGAAGAATTTCAACAGTTGCTGTTTCAGCCATGTTTAAAATCTTGAAATACAACAATTTCCCCACAGAGGAGCTGGTGAGGGTGAAAAAGCGTTGACACAGAAGCTTAAGTCAGGAAAGTCTGCAGCCCTTTCAAACATTTTTTGTTGACGTCACTCATTATTTACATTATTATTTGTATAAAAATACTGGGGGGGGGGGGTAATACTGTATACCTGTACCACAATTAACGGAGAGGGTGGGGGTAAGAAGTTCTGACATGCAAAAATACTCGATAACAACCCACATTAGTGCCGAATCAATGATTTTCGGAGTCGCTACGTTCATGAATGAGATTGTCGGTGTACCAGCTCAGGGAGGTGAGGGGCAGATGCAAAGATACTGACGTATTGCGGTATCTCTGTAACGCCTGAAGGAATTTCTGCCAGAATTGGCGCACGTATCTTTTACTATCTAGAAAAATGACTATTGCAGTAAGACACCCCTAGCACCATTATGGCTGAGGGTGGGGACGAAAAGGACGACATAACAACATAACTGAGGAACTCAAGCGAGCCATAATTTTCTCAGTGCATTTTGGCGCCAAAGATCACGCCACACTGTTGAATACCACAGATACAATTAACGTCCTCTCTGGAGTCGCACGGTCTAAATCAGCAGAGAATCAGACAGTTGCCAGGGACAGTCCCTCTACTTGAAACGACAGTTAGTTACTGTCGTCAATATATCTACAAATATGAGTGAAATATCTTAAATGCATTTGAAATATATATCTCTACAAATATGAGTGAAATAACTTAAATGCAATATATGCGTACGCGGGGCTATGGGGCTATCTAGTAATAAAATAAATGTAGACAGATGTGTGTCGTGCGCTTCCTAAAACATATAACAATAACAACATGTATATAACAATGGGCAATTGCCAACAAAATGAAAATGTTTTCTGTATTGTTGCTATCGCACAACATTTAATGAAAAATTCCAGACGACTGGGGCTAGCCGTGGATGCCTGCGTAAGATATGTGTGTGACCGAAATGACAAAGTTTCCCCCTTATTCTCTTTGCTTTCACTATTGGCCAGTTTCAACTGTTACGTGATTGAAGAGCGTTAGTTGATGTGCACGAGGTAAAGAAAGCAGTATGTGAAGCCACCAGCGTATTGCAGTCAAACAATACTTACGACAAGTTTTATGAAAAACTTAACAGCGAATTCCATCAACTACCTTTATACCATTTTTTATGTCAGTGTGCGTGTCGAATCACATTATCATAATTAAGGCTGTCTTTTGCTATAGCAGGCTCTTCATTGGGAGGTCAGCATTTCAGAAACGCGTGTATGTGAATTGTGCTCATTTCTTTGTATCAGCAAAATTGACAGATACGCGATCACGGCGTGCTGACATCGCAATGAAGATCCATAAATAACAAAAGCAAGTCCTTATGATGAAGCTGTGACTTTGAAACGTACACTAGCGTAACAGAAATGATGTAAAGGTAGTAGACGAAGATTATTATGTCGTCTATTTATTTCACTGCCTCGATTTGCCAAGAATAGACACTACGCCTACAATGAAAAGTAGTTTCTTGTTTGCCGACTGCCTCTTGGCAGTGATATAATAGCCGAGATTTCCAATACTGAAAAATATGAAATAATTCTAGTGAAAGGCTGAGATGTTGTCATTTCAGAAATTTGGCTCGACTATGACACCTTCCCGAAGGTAATTAATATGTGTGTCGTTTGATCACATCAGTCTTTCATATGCTTAGTTAAGGTGGATGTGACCGGACAGATGACGTGATTCCCACACGCTCTGTTTATGCCATCCGTCTTTTAATCACTGTCGTCTTCAGTACCTATCTTCACACACATATCAACACTTCATAAAATCAATATCAGACCGAACATGTCCAGCACTTTGCCTACACCTTTGCCTGACAGTAAATCTTTCTCCATTTCCTTCACCATTTTAGCCATGTTGTTGTTGTGGTCTTCAGTCCTGAGACTGGTTTGTTGCAGCTCTCCATGCTACTCTATCTTGTGCAAGCATTTTCATCTCCCAGTACCTACTGCAACCTACATCCTTCTGAATCTGCTTAATGTGTTCATCTCTTGGTCTCCCTCTACGATTTTTACCCTCCACGCTCCCCTCCAATACTAAATTGGTGATCCCTTGATGCCTCAGAACATGTCCTACCAACCGGTCCCTTCTTCTTGTCAATTTGTGCCTCAAACTCCTCTTCTCCCCAATTCTATTCAATATCTCCTCATTAATTATGTTATCTACCCATCTAATCTTCAGCATTCTTCTGTAGCACCACATTTCGAAAGCTTCTGTTCTCTTCTTGTCCAAACTATTTATCTTCCATGTTTCACTTCCATACATGGCTACACTCCATACAAATACTTTCAGAAACGACTTCCTGACACTTAAATCTATACTCGATGTTAACAAATTTCTCTTCTTCAGAAACGCTTTCCTTGCCATTGCCAGTCTACATTTTATATCCTCTCTACTTCGACCATCATTAGTTATTTTGCTCCCCAAATAGCAAAACTCCTTTACTACTTTAAGTGTCTCATTTCCTAATCTAATTCCCTCAGCATCACCCGACTTAATTCGACTACATTCCATTATCCTTGTTTTGCTTTTGTTGATGTTCATCTTATATCCTCCTTTCAAGACACTGTCCATTCCATTCAACTGCTCTTCCAAGTGCTTTGCTCTCTCTGACAGAATTACAATGTCATCGGCGAATCTCAACGTTTTTATTTCTTCTCCATGGATTTTAATACCTACTCCGAATTTTTCTTTTGTTTCCTTTACTGCTTGCTCAATATACATATTGAATAACATCGGGGAGAGGCTACAACCCTGTCTCACTCCCTTCCCAACCACTTCTTCCCTTTCATGCCCCTCGACTCTTATAACCGTCATCTGGTTTCTGTACAAATTGTAGATAGCCTTTCGTTCCCTGTATTTTACCCCTGCCACCTTCAGAATTTGAAAGAGAGTATTCCAGTCAACATTGTCAAAAGCTTTCTCTAAGTCTACAAATGGTATTAACGTAGGTTTGCCTTTCCTTAATCTTTCTTCTAAGATAAGTCGTAAGGTCAGTATTGCCTCACGTGTTCCAGTATTTCTACAGAATCCAAACTGGGCTTCCCCGAGGTCCGCTTCTACCAGTTTTTCCATTCGTCTGTAAAGAATTCGTGTAAGTATTTTAGTCATACGACTGTGGAATAAATTACCGTGTAACCTGACTCTAGCCAAAACCACTCTGAATTCAAGAGGCGATTGATATTTTCTTCCCCTATCATCGGCATAGCTTCCCTCGCGGCATATCCCGCCTATTTCCCTAGTTTGCAACAGTGAACCAGTATCTCAGCCACACTGTTACCACTGTCCATGCTTTACTCATTCCTATTTATTTCTGTTTTCTTCCTCCCAACTCATCTGCATAGTTTACCCCATTATTTCTGCTCTTCCTCTGACAAGTCAACTACTTTTACACCTATGATTCCTTTTATACTAACGCCTCACTTTTCTCTTAGGTGTCACTACTCATATTCGACAAAAACGTGAAGAGGAAAGTGCCTAACACAGTGTGTATAAGATTAATGGCTCAAATGGCTCTGAGCACTATGGGACTTAACTTCTGTGGTCATCAGTCCCCTAGAATTTAGAACTACTTAAACCTAACTAACCTAATGACATCACACACATCCATGCCCGAGGCAGGATTCGAACCTGCGACCGTAGCGGTCACGCGGTTCCAGACTGCAGCACCTAGAACCGCACGGCCACACCGGTCGGCGTATAAGATTGATAATGTCGTTATGTACTGCCCACGTACTATGCATATTGTAGTGTTGACTCACAAAGGACGTCTAGTCAGGCATGAGAGAGACCCTGAAAGCTATAATCTTGCCAGGTGAAGTAACTACGAAGGTAAATAAATTATCCACTCAATCAGCTTCCGATGCATGATATATTCTACAAATTACAGTGAGCAACGCTTGTCTCTCTCTCTCTCTCTCTCTCTCTCTCTCTCTCTCTCTCTCACACACACACACACACACACACACACACACACACACACACACACGTACACACACGTTCTCATTCCACGTACTGATGCAGGGTCACAATTATTGAACTACATGAAAAAAACGTAAATTTGTTAGAACTTATGTTGTGCACACACTTTATTAAACATGTAAACGTCGCTACAGATATTCGGATTTAGGTTATAACATGTTCGATTTGCCTGCCATCATTGGCGATTGGGTGGCGCAGACGATTAGCGAAATTCTGCATGACCCGCTGAAGTGTCAGAACATCGATGTTGTCGATGACATACTGAATGGATGTTTTCAGGGCACAATTTTTTTTTGAGGGGGGGGGGGCTGGCGAAGGATTATTTCTGTACACCTTGTCTTTAGCATAGCCCACAAAAAGGAGTTGCATCTGTTCAGATCTGAGGTCCATGCCATAGCGAGAATGCAATCACCATAGTGCTCCCCCAGGACATCCAACTCTCTCCTCGTTCGATGGGGTTGAGTCCGTCTTGCATGAACCACATCTTCCCGAAATCAGGGTAACTTTGGATAATAGGGATGAAATCATCTTCCAAAACCTTCGCGTACCGTTCGGTAGTCACCGTGCTATCAAGGAATAGCGCACCGATTATTCCATGTTTGGACTTTGCACTCCACACGGTCACCCGTTGAGGGCGAAGAGACTTCTCGACCGCGAAATGCGGACTGTCAGTCCCCCAAATGCGCCAATTTTGCTTATTCACGAACTCATCCAAACGAAAGTGTGCTTCGTCGCTAAATCGAACCATATTGCGCATACTAATTCCCATCATACTCCGCGGCAACCGTGCAGTGTGAACGTCCTAACGCAAACCGTTCAGAAGGTATGACGATTTTATTTCATATAGTTCAATAACTGTCCCCCTGTACGTGCATGTAATCACTCTCATTTCGGTGGTATAATCGAACTCTTAGATTACGAAATAAAGATTTTACCGGATTTCCATCCATCATAAACGATGTTTTCCGAAAGACTGCAAATGTGTCAGTTTTTTCCACGTGCAGCACAACGCGTTTCGGTAATTTATTCCCATTGTGAAGTGTGTCAGAGTTTACACTATTAGTTGATGCGATGCTTTCGTCTGTGTTCTTCTTTTTCCCGCATTCGTCTTTTAATAGTCTCACAGCGGTCGGAAAACCGAGAAACGTAGATGTTTGAATTTTAGTCGCTGATGTTCGGCAATAATATTTTTTTTGGTATATACTTACAAATTTGGTGCCTGGAGTTCTGCACAATACCTGTAAGTAGATACACAAAAAAATGTTTTATATCAGCGGAATCTAAGATTCCAATATTTATACTTTTCGTCTGCTGTAATACAACAAAAAGACGTCTGGAAGAAAAAGAGAGAGAGGTCAACACACACGCAGATGTTGCATCCAATTTGCTTCCATACCACTTAAATGAGAATAAATTCCTGAAACGCTTCGCGTTACATTATTTTCTTTTAATTAGATCGTAGTTTGAGCAGTCACAGAACAGTTGAATGTATAGGGTGCATACAGATAAGTGTCAGAACTTCAGGGGTTTATTCCTGACGTCAAAACGTTACAAAAAGTGCATATGAACATGGGTCCAAAAATACCTAGTTATGGAGGTGTGAAAGAATTTGTAATTCATGGTCGGCCGCTATGGCCGAGCGGTTCTAGGCGCTTCAGTCCGGAACCACGAGGCTGCTACGGTCGCAGGTTCGATTTCTGCCTCGGGCATGGATGTATGTGCTGTCCTTAGGTTAGTTAGGTTTAAGTAATTCTAAGCCTAGGGGACTGATGACCTCAGATGTTAAGTCCCATTGTGCTTAGAGCCATTTGAACCATTTGTTATTCATGGGACATAAATGATACATTTACGAGACACATGTAGCTGTATGAAAAGATATATTACTTACGGTACAAAAAGGATACATTTGTCAAATACATTGACGTTCACAAAAAATGCACGAAGTGATCAGCTCCCGCTTCCAGACATCCCTGATCCTGGGTTACATGCTACGCCCTACGTCGTAGAAAACATCACATTTGCTCACATCCCTTTTCGGTACACTCCCCCAGAACATCGACACTGATTACGGGAGTTGTATACGCAAAGGTTTTTAAGATAAAAATCCATTGAAGTCAAATATGGCGATCGGGCAGGCCATCCAATTGATGCCTCTTGACCAATTCACCTGTTCGAAAACAGGTTGTCGAGAAACACAGTGGCGAACTACCTGTGCAGAGTCAGATGCCTGAAACACATTCGTTACGTTACGTTAGATGTACTTACGTCTAGAGATACAGCATCAAGTGAATGAAGCAAGAGAAGCTATAGATACGTTTGCCTAGTAAGACGTCGCGGACAGAAGTAGGAGCCAATGTGATGATCATGTATAATTCCACCCCTCACTTTGAGCCTGAATCTCTCTTGATGTCTGTCTTATAGCACTCCATGAGAGTTTTCATAAGCTCAGATGTGATTGTTATGATGATTAAAGTACTCGGTAGTGATGCCACTTTATAAAAAGGGAGCCAGGGATAATGTTAACAATTTTTGGCCTATTTCTATGCCATCGGTGTTTGCTAAAGTTATAGAGAAGGTTGTATATACGAGGTTACTGGAGCATTTAAATTCACATGATTTGCTGTCAAATGTACAGTTTGGTTTTAGAAATGGTTTAACAACTGAAAATGCTGTATTCTATTTCCTCTGTGAGGTTTTGGACAGAGTAAATAAAAGGTTGCGAACGCTAGGTGTTTTCTTTGATTTAACGAAGGCTTTTGACTGTGTTGACCACAAAATATCACTGCTGAAGTTGGACCATTATGGAGTAAGGGGAGTAGCTTACAATTGGTTCTCCTCTTACTTTAAGAATAGAAAGCAGAAGGTGATTCTCCGCAATACTGAGAGTGGTAGTGATGTTCAGTCCCAATGGCGCACTGTTAAGTGGGGCGTTCCCCAAGGGTCGGTGCTGGGGCCACTGCATTTATATTAATGATATACCTTCTAGTATTACAGGTGATTCAAAAATATTTCTGTTTGCTGATGACACCAGCTTGGTAGTGAAGGATCTTGTGTATAATATTGAAACAGTATCAAATAATATAGTTCATGAAATAAGTTCGTGGCTTATGGAAAATAATTTGATGCTAAATCACAGTAAGACTCGGTTTTTACAGTTTCTAACTCACAATTCAACAAGAACCGATATTTTGATCAGACAGAATGGGCATATTATAAGCGAGACGGAACAGTTCAAGTTCCTAGGCGTTCGGATAGATAGTAAGCTGTTGTGGAAATTCCATGTTCAAGATCTTGTTCAGAAACTAAATGCTGTTTTATTTACCATTAGAACAGTATCTGAAATAAGTGACAGCTCAACACGAAAAATAGTCTACTTCGCTTTTTTTCATTGGCTTATGTCGTATGGTATTATTTTTTGGGGTAATTCTTCTGATTCAAAAAGGGTATTTTGGCTCAAAAACGTGCTGTTCGGGCTATATGCGGTGTAAGTTCGAGAACCTCTTGTCGACCCCTATTCAATAGTCTGGGAATTCTGACATTGCCCTCACAGTATATATTTTCTTTAATGTCGTTTGTTGTTAGCAATATTAGCTTATTCCCAAGAGTTAGCAGCTTTCACTCAGTTAATACTAGGCAGAAATCAAATCTGCATGTGGAATGCACTTCCTTGACTCTTGTGCAGAAAGGAGTGCAATATTCTGCTGCATCCATTTTCAATAAGCTACCAGAAGAAATCAAAAATCTTAGCAGTAGCCCAAACACTTTTAAGTCCAACCTAAAGAGTTTCCTCATGGCTCACTCCTATTCTGTCGAGGAGCTCCTGGAAGAGCTGAAAAATTAAGCAAATTCCAGTGTTACATTGTTGATTTTCTTTATTTAAACTTACGACTTGTCATCTGAATATGTTTCTTATATTTCATTTTATCTGTTTTTACTATCGTGTTATAATTTCATGTATTGACTCGTTCCATGATCATGGAGACTTCTCCTTAATTTGGTCCCACAGAACAACAAATAAATTAAAAACCAGCCTCATCAGTGAATAAAGTACGAGGGTCAGTCAAAAAGTAATGCCTCCTATTTTTTTTTCTACGTTTAATTGTCAGGAAATTTAAATGCAATTACATAGGTTGAAAACCACAACATTGAGGATCATTTTGTCATTTTTCAATGTAATCTCCGCCCATCTCTACAGTTTTGGTCCATCTTTGAACAAGGGCATGTATCCCAGCACGGTAAAAATCACAGCTCTGCTTCCTAAGCCATTGACGCACGGATGTTTTGACGGCCTCCTCATCTTCAAAATGAATCCCACGATGAGCTTCTTTTAGTGGCCCGAACAGATGGAAGTCTGATGGTGCCAGGTCAGGGCTGTATGGGGGATGAGGCAAAACTTCCCATCCAATTTTGACAATCTTGTCAGGGGTGTGACGACTGGTGTGTGGTCTTGCATTGTCATGCAAAAGAAGAACATCTGCCATTGATTTTGTTGGGCGAACTCGCTGAAGACGTGCTTTAAGTTTGTTGAGGGTTGTGACGTATTGAACAGAATTTATTGTGCATCCCTGCTCCAAAAAATCAACCAGAATCACACCCTCTGTATCCCAGAAAACTGTTGCCATAACTTTCCCTGCCGATCGCACAGTTTTGAATTTTTTCTTCCTCGGCGAGCTTGTGTGACGCCACTCCATTGACTGCCTCTTTGATTCGGGTTCAAAAAAATGCACCCATGTTTCGTCCCCGGTCACAATTTTTTTCAGAAACTCATCTCCCTCCAAACGGAAGCGCTGCAAGTGTTGGGAGGCTATTGTTTTCCTTGCCTCTTTATTCTGATCGGTTAACATTCTTGGAACCCACCGTGCACAAACTTTTGAGTACCCCAATTGTTTAATAATCGTGATCACACTGCCTTTACTAAGAGAAATAATGCGACACACTTCATCTGCAGTCACCCGACGGTCACCACGAATGATGTCATCAACTTGCTGAATGTTGTGTGGAGTCACTGCACTCACCGGCCTGCCGCTCCGCTTTTCGTCAGTCAACGGTGTTTGCCCTTCAGCTTCCTTACAACGACGAACCCATCGTCTAACAGTGCTGACATCCACTGTCACAACACCACACACCTTCTTCAGTCTTTCATGAATGCGTATGGGCGTTTCACCTTCTGCATTCAAGAATTCAATCACACAACGCTGTCTCAAACGAACATCGATGTCGGCCATCTTACAAACTTCTGCTGTGCTGCCACCTGTTGACACAGAAAGTTACTACTGCAGTGGATTGCAGAAGAAGGTTTGAGGAATGGCGCCAAATTCAAATTTTTCACTTAACTTAATTTCTTTAAGTAGAAAAAAAATGGGAGGCATTACTTTTTGACCGACCCTCGTACAACTGCAGAAACACGGCACACTGCCCTACCATGTGTGGAAAGATAGTTATTCTTGGCTGGAAGTATGTCTCGCGTAATTGTTGCACCCGTTGACATGATTCGGGTTCAGAAGATTTTCGTACAGAATGTTCCGGATCCGCATGTGATTAGTGCCTTCTTTTCTCGCAGTTCCCCTTGTACAGACTGGGCCAAATAAAATGTACTCTCCTCCTCGGTCTCTACACCGCTCCATACGAATTTTCCACTGTGCATAGCAATGCTGCAGATCATTTTCGGTAAGTCCATACATTACTTCCGTCGCTTTTTCTTTTACTGCTTCAACAGTCTCAAATCTAGTTCCTTTCAAAGCTGACTTGACTTCAGGGAAAAGAAAAAAGTCACAGGGGGCCAAATCAGGTGAGTAGGGTGGATGATCTAAGATGGGAATGTTGTGTTTTGCCAAAAACGTCTTCACTGACAACGCACTGTGAGCTGGGGCATTGTCTTGGTGAAGGATCCATGACTTTTTTCTCCACAAATCGTTCCGTTTTCTCCGTACTCGCTCACGTAGGGTAGCCAGGACGCTAATGTAGTAATGCTGATTCACTGTTTGTCCCTCTGGTACCCAATCAATGTGCACAATCCCTTTGATGTCAAAAAAAAAAACAACCATCATTGCCTTGAATTTCGATTTTGACCTTCGTGCTTTTTTTTGTCGTGGAGAACCAGGAGTTTTCCAATGCATCGATTGGCGTTTAGTTTCGGGATCGTAAGTAAAAAACCACGATTCATCGCAAGTAATAACATTTTGTAAGAAGGTGGGATCACTTTCAATGTTTTCCAGGATGTCAGAACAAATCATTCTACGGCGTTCCTTCTGTTCAATTGTGAGACACTTTGGAACCATTTTTGAACACACTTTGTTCATGTTGAAACTATCATGAAGAATCTGCCTAACACTTTCCTTGTCAACTCCTGTTAACTCAGACACTGCTCTGATTGTTAAACGGCGATCTTGTCGAACAAGTTTACCGATTTTTTCAATGTTTGCATCAGTTTTTGCTGACAATGGTCTGCCAGTGCGAGTGTCATCACTGGTGTCTTCGCGGCCATCTTTAAATCGTTTAAACCACTCAAACACTTGTGTTCGCGATAAACAATCATCGCCGTACACTTGTTGTAACATTACAAACGTTTCACTTGCAGATTTTCCTAGTTTGAAACAAAATTTGATGTTAACACGCTGTTCTTTCTGTACACTCAACATTTTCCGACGCACAGACAAAACGTCAACTACTTAAAACAGACGCCACGGGCAGACTGAGTGCAGGAGGCAGATGAAACTCGAGCAGTAGGCGGAGCGAGAGTCACGTGACAGGCCACGCGACTTTCAGCCTTATTGCATTCGTTTTATTGTTTCACCAGTACTAGTCCGGTTTTTTTCTAGCCACACCTCGTATGTGGCAGCATTAACGGAGGAGGAAAAGACTTGCACTTACTTCCAACAGGGTCTGCCCATACATTCAGTCCAACCTTGGAGCACATTCGCACCATGGTCGAGGTCCTAGCTGGCGACCCAGCTCACCTGACCTGTCAGTGTGCGATTACTTTGCGTGCGAAGCCCTCAAGTCCAAGGCATATCGCAGCAGCCCTCATAGTCTTCAGTAACTGCAGCAGGACATTTCGGATGGGGCTTCAGCAATTCCGCCCATCCAGTTTCGCTCCGCCTTCAGTAACTTGCTGACTAGGGCCCGAAAGTGCCGAGAGAAGAATGGTGGTCACTTTCAGCATCCTTTCCTCTGCTGTGTTCCTTTGTACCCTGGAACTCTCTTCTTCGGGCGACTTTTAATTAACCACTCTGTACCAGTCGATGGTGTTTCATCTACAGTACGAAGATCTTGTCCTTCGAGCGCAGGTGTTCGTACTTCGCTTGCTCTCCCTCCACCGGCAATTCTCTTCTCAAACGAGCCTGTGTCTCGCAAGCGTTGCACCTGTTAACCGCCTCCCTGGGTAACGATCGCCATAAACTTCACGTTCTGCGTTCGCCTTTCCATCTGCTGGGATGCACATGTAATGCGTATTCGTCATTTCAAACAGTGAATACATCGTTGAGATGAGTCGTGATGCAAATCTACTCTAAAACGGAACGAACGACATGCCAAGACCAAATACAGACAAAAAAAGTGAGTAAAAATGCTCATTTGAGGTAAATTCCACAACCAGGAGTCATTACAAGGGAATCCTTTCATGTCTATCTAACAAAGCATTCTCGGACAGCCATGTTCATATGAACATTTTGTGAAGTTTTCTCGTCAGGAGCAAATCCCCACAGTTTTTGACGTTTTTATACATGTGGACACATCATTTGATGAAAGTAGCGCCTTCAATCCGAAGGTGTTGTCCGTGGAGCACTAAGTGTTGTAATAAATTGTTTGGCACGTTGGAAAAACGAGTGTCTGAACGCCTCAGTACGAGCTCCAATTTCCCTTATCTTTGAAAGGCGATCATTGCGCGATGTGAAAGTGGTGGTAATAATATATACTCTCCATCCTCGGCGAAGGTCGGAATTTAGTGAGCAGCCCCTTCCGTTTAGCGCGTCGTCTATCTGCAAGTGCGTCCCACTTTAAACTTTCTATGAGATTTGTAACGCTCTCGCGATGGCTAAATGTACCAGTCATGAACCTTGGCTCTCTTCTTTGGACCTTCTCAATGTCTCCAATCAGACCCAACTGGTAAGGGTCCCATACAGATGAACGATACTCTAAGACTGGAGTAAGCTATTTCCTTTGTTGAAGGAGTACATCGCTTCAGGATTCTATCAATAAACCGCAATCTAGAGTTCGCCTTACCCGTTACTTGTGTAATCTGATCGTTCCATCTGAGATCATTTAGAATAGTCACAGCCAAATACTTGACAGATGTTACCGCTTCCAAAGACTGGGCATTTATTTCGTACTCGTACATTAATGGGGATTTTCGCCTTGTTATACGCAGTAGGTTACACTTACTAATATTGAGAGATAACTGCCAGTCATTACACCACGCATTTTTTTTCTGCAAATGCTCACTGATTTGTTCACAACTTCCGTGTGATACTACTTTCCTGTACACTACAGCATCATCGGCAAACAGTCTAAGGCCGCTGTCAATACCGTCAACCAGATCGTTTATGTAAATCGTAAACAGCAGAGGACCTATTACGCTGCCCTGGGGCACACCTCATGTTACTCTTGTTTCTGTTGAAGTCACCCCCTTCAGGACGACATACTGCTCTCTGTCTGTTAGAAAACTTTCTATCCAACCGCATGTGTCACTGGATAGACCGTAAGCGCGCAATTTTTGTAGCAAGCGACAGTGCGGGACTGAGTCGAACGTCTTTCGAAAGTCGAGAAATATGGCATCAACCTGGGAGCCGGTATCTAGAGCCTGTTGTATATCATGCACAAAGAGGGACAGCTGTGTGTCGCATGACCGCTGTTTCCTAAAACATGAATCACAGTTGTGACAATGTCACGCAGAAAACGGTTATCATGTGGTGAGAAAGCAAAAATCAGTGCGTACAAGGAAACGGAACTCTCTAATCATCAAATAATCAAGAAGTTGAAACGTTAAAGTACAGTGATTGATAATTTTATTAGATTTGGGCGCACGATATGGACGGAACGGAAAATACGGGCAACTAGAAAATTCTTGAGGCATCGAAACGGTCACTTTTGCGCAAAGCAGGGATAACAAGCCGTTATTCTCCTCAACTTGTTGCTGCGCACATAAACAGGCTAGATTGGAGTTTGCTGAAAAACGTAGGTCATGGAATTCACAATGAGATAATGTGATCTCGATTGCAGAGAAGAACATTAATTTAAACGGGCCGGATTTCAATATTATTCTCATGATCTGAGAATAGAGCAGCAGGTAAGAATGAGCGGAAATTTTGGTGGTGGAAGTGTTATGATTTGGGCAGCTTTCTGCGCTAAACGTAAATTACGCAATGCTTGGCTGAACACTAGAATGGACTCTGACATGTACACTGAGATGCCAGGGACAGAACTGATCAGAATGTGTGAGGACCTAGCAAACGAGAATCTAATGTTTCAACAAGACAATACATTTGTGCATATTTCTGCTACAACCAAAGAGTAGTTTAAAGGTAAATATATGTATATCTTGTCTTGTCCAGCACGTGTCTCGGATCTGAACCCCGGGGAAAATCTTTGAGGAATACTTGCAAGGCGTGTTTATTGCTATGCGAGGGAATTTCAGGCCGTATGTGAGATGAAAAGAGCGATCCTAGAGGGAACGACAATTTCATTGCGAGAAATACGGACCCTAACAAAAACAACGCCGAAGAGAATTTTTAAGGTAATTATGAAGGATTAAGTTTGGACAAAGTACCAACAATGCAGTAACACAACAGCACAGTGAGTGCCTTTATACCAGTTTCCGTCCAGGAAATGCAAACGCCTTATTTTGTAACTCGTGTCATGAAAAATGGTTCAAATGGCTCTGAGCACTATGGGACTCAACTGCTGAGGTCATCAGTCCCCTAGAACTTAGAACTAGTTAAATCTAACTAACCTAAGGACATCACAAACATCCATGCCCGAGGCAGGATTCGAACCTGCGACCGTAGCGGTCTTGCGGTTCCAGACTGCAGCGCCTTTAACCGCACGGCCACTTCGGCCGGCTCGTGTCATGAAAGAAACTATGTTGTCCAGTCGTAATTTCTTATGTTTCGTATGTATCGGCTACTTTCATGATAAATTCCATACATGTGTGCTTCGAACTTTGTATTATTACTTTCGTAGGAGCGCTATCTATATACTTGATTTCTACTATTGTAGGGGTTTGTCAATACGTTGCATTCGACAGAGGTGCAGTCTCAACCTTACGTGGTTGTTCCCTCGTTATTTACTACTGTTACTAAATCTATATCCTCAAGATGGATTTTATGTGCCTTACTTTCATGTTTAGCAGCTGTGAAGACATAGTTTGCCAGTGCCCGTTATCACGTGCCTATCATGTACGTCACCCCTCTTATGTTGTTGATGCTACGCTGGAAAGCCAAAAAACAACCTCGCAGGCTTCATTGTAGACTGGACGGTGTATTTCCAGCATAACATTTTCATACATCTTTCAATTCCGTAGACTGTTGCACCTATATCATATTCGAGTAAAGATAAAATGTACTTGTCACACGAAGGTGAAAACATTAAAATAATTATTTTTGTGTGTTGTTGTATTTAGCTTGCATTATTAAGTCGTAATAATTAAAGTAACTTTAATTACTTCCTCAAACTAATTTAGATAAGTGTATATTCCACCGTACGCTACTAAGGCGTTGTAAAGTTTGCGATTCCAGTAGGATATGAACCATGGACCTTGCCGTTGGTGCGGAGGCTTGCGTGCCTCAGCGATACAGATAGCCGTACCGTAGGTGCAACCACAACGGAGGGGTATCTGTTGAGAGGCCAGACAAACGTGTGGTTCCTGAAGAGGGGCAGCAGCCTTTTCAGTAGTTGCAAGGGCAACAGTCTGGAAGATTGACTGATCTGGCCTTGTAACATTAACCAAAACGGCCTTGCTGTGCTGGTACTGCGAACGGCTGAAAGCAAGGGGAAACTACAGCCGTAATTTTTCCCGAGGGCATGCAGCTTTACTGTATGATTAAATGATGATGGCGTCCTCTTGGGTAAAATATTCCGGAGGTAAAATAGTCCCCCATTCGGGTCTCCGGGCGGGGACTACTCAAGAGGACGTCGTTATCAGGAGAAAGAAAACTGGCGTTCTACGGATCGGAGCGTGGAATGTCAGATCCCTTAATCGGGCAGGTAGGTTAGAAAATTTAGAAAGGGAAATGGATAGGTTAAAGTTAGATATAGTGGGAATTAGTGAAGTTCGGTGGCAGGAGGAACAAGACTTTTGGTCAGGTGATTACAGGGTTATAAATACAAAATCAAATAGGGGTAATGCAGGAGTAGGTTTAATAATGAATAAAAAAATAGGAGTGCGGGTCAGCTACTACAAACAGTATAGTGAACGCATTATTGTGGCCAAGATAGACACAAAGCCCATGCCTACTACAGTAGTACAAGTTTATATGCCAACTAGCTCTGCAGATGATGAAGAAATTGATGAAATGTATGACGAGATAAAAGAAACTATTCAGGTAGTGAAGAGAGACGAAAATTTAATAGTCATGGGTGACTGGAATTCGTCAGTAGGAAAAGGGAGAGAAGGAAACATAGTAGGTGAATATGGATTGGGGGGAAGAAATGAAAGAGGAAGCCGCCTTGTAGAATTTTGCACAGAGCATAACTTAATCATAGCTAACACTTGGTTCAAGAATCGTAAAAGAAGCTTGTATACCTGGAAGAATCCTGGAGATACTGAAAGGTATCAGATAGATTATATAATGGCAAGACAGAGATTTAGGAACCAGGTTTTAAATTGTAAGACATTTCCAGGGGCAGATGTGGACTCTAACCACAATCTATTGGTTATGACCTGTAGATTAAAAATGAAGAAACTGCAAAAAGGTGGGAATTTAAGGAGATGGGACCTGGATAAACTGAAAGAACCAGAGGTTGTACAGAGTTTCAGGGAGAGCATAAGGGAACAATTGATAGGAATGGGGGATAGAAATACGGTAGAAGAAGAATAGGTAGCTTTGAGGGATGAAGTAGCGAAGGCAGCAGAGGATAAAGTAGGTAAAAAGACGAGGGCTAGTAGAAATCCTTGGGTAACAGAAGATATATTGAATTTAATTGATGAAAGGAGAAAATATAAAAATGCAGTAAATGAAGCAGGAAAAAAGGAATACAAACATCTCAAAAATGAGATCGACAGGAAGTGCAAAATGGCTAAGCAGGGATGGCTAGAGGACAAATGTAAGGATGTAGAGGCCTATCTCACTAGGGGTAAGATAGATACTGCCTACAGGAAAATTAAAGAGACCTTTGGAGATAAGAGAACGACTTCTATGAATATCAAGAGCTCAGATGGAAACCCAGTTCTAAGCAAAGAAGGGAAAGTAGAAAGGTGGAAGGAGTATATAGAGGGTCTATACAAGGGCGATGTACTTGAGGACAATATTATGGAAATGGAAGAGGATGTAGATGAAGATGAAATGAGAGATATGATACTGTGTGAAGAGTTTGACAGAGCACTGAAAGACCTGAGTCGAAACAAGGCCCCCGGAGTAGACAACATTCCATTAGAACTACTGATGGCCTTGGGGGAGCCAGTCCTGAAAAACTCTACCATCTAGTGAGCAAGATGTATGAAACAGGCGAAATACCCTCAGACTTCAAGAAGAATATAATAATTCCAATCCCAAAGAAAGCAGGTGTTGACAGATGTGAAAATTACTGAACTATCAGTTTAATAAGTCGCAGCTGCAAAATACTAACACGAATTCTTTACAGACGAATGGAAAAACTAGTAGAAGCCAACCTCGGGGAAGATCAGTTTGAATTCCGTAGAAACACTGGAACACGTGAGGGAATACTGACCTTAGGACTTATCTTAGAAGAAAGATTAAGGAAAGGCAAACCTACGTTTCTAGCATTTGTAGACTTAGAGAAAGGTTTTGACAATGTTGACTGGAATACTCTCTTCCAAATTCTGAAGGTGGCAGGGGTAAAATACAGGGAGCGAAAGGCTATTTACAATTTGTACAGAAACCAGATGGCAGTTATAAGAGTCGAGGGACATGAAAGGGAAGCAGTGGTTGGGAAGGGAGTAAGACAGGGTTGTAGCCTCTCCCCGATGTTGTTCAATCTGTATATTGAGCAAGCAGTAAAGGAAACAAAAGAAAAATTCGGAGTAGGTATTAAAATTCATGGAGAAGAAATAAAAACTTTGAGATTCGCCGATGACATTGTAATTCTGTCAGAAACAGCAAAGGACTTGGAAGAGCAGTTGAATGGAATGGACAGTGTCTTGAAAGGAGGATATAAGATGAACATCAACAAAAGCAAAACAAGGATATTGGAATGTAGTCGAATTAAGTCGGGTGATGCTGAGGGTATTAGATTAGGAAATGAGACACTTAAAGTAGTAAGGGAGTTTTGCTATTTGGGGAGCAAAATAACTGATGATGGTCGAAGTAGAGAGGATATAAAATGTAGACTGGCAATGGCAAGGAAAGTGTTTCTGAAGAAGAGAAATTTGTTAACATCGAGTATAGATTTAAGTGTCAGGAAGTCATTTCTGGAAGTATTTGTATGGAGTGTAGCCATGTATGGAAGTGAAACGTGGACGATAAATAGTTTGGACCAGAAGAGAATAGAAGCTTTCGAAATGTGGTGCTACAGAAGAATGCTGGAGATTAGATGGGTAGATCACATAACTAACGAGGAAGTATTGAATAAGATTGGGGAGAAGTTTGTGGCACAACTTGACTAGAAGAAGGGATCGGTTGGTAGGACATATTTTTGAGGCATCAAGGGATCACCAATTTAGTATTGGAGGGCAGCGTGGAGGGTAAAAATCGTAGAGGGAGACCAAGAGATGAATACACTAAGCAGATTCAGAAGGATGTAGGTTGCAGTAGGTACTGGGAGATGAAAAAGCTTGCACAGGATAGAGTAGCATGGAGAGCTGCATCAAACCAGTCTCAGGACTGAAGACCACAACAACAACAACATGAAACAGAACATTTTGTACTTAATTTGGCATGTAACATACCACTGGAGATCTAATAATGGTAATTAACTAATGCGTAACCCATAAATTATGAATTCCTTTGAATAAAATGTGGAATAGTAAACTTTACGATGGTTTAGTAGCAGTGTAACATTTTATGCCCTTTAATGTTTTAGGGTAAAGGCTCATAATCTAACATTCTGTTATGTGTCATTAATATTTGTTTATTACGACCTGATTCCCGATTTATTACGCCATCGGTAGTTGACAACCGGCTAATATCTATCGCTAGTGCGCAAGAAACCAGACCTTAATCAACTTCTGTTTTTCGCCACGTTTTCTGTGTTTTCCTATGTTGTTCCCAGGACCTTGTGCTGTCTTGTTCTAGGAATTACTAATTGCTCTGTTGCGCATTGCAACAGTATCGTGTTTCGTTTGGAATCACAGTCATGAAGTGCAGGGTTAAGTGACAGAGTATTTGGAAAGGTAGCAACAGAATATCCCGATTAACGGAATGTTTTCACGACAAGGCTGAATATTTCACTGCTACACAACTGTAATGTTAGTAAACCGCCATGCTGATTGTAAAGTAGCAACAGTTACCAATTACGCCGTCATGTCATTTTCTCTAGATCGAAAAGCAGAAATATTTAAGTCGGAAGGACAAGGTCGGAAATTGCGATAAGTAACTGAAATTATGTCATTCACCATCAAAGGAATTGCTTCTGCGCTCAAATAGATAAAAAATCGCAACAAACATTTTTTTCGAAAGAATTTCTTGTTTCATGTTCTGTGTAGAATGAATGCAGAGAAGTAGGCCAGTTGTGGAGAGGTTCGGAAGAAATGGACTATTCACTTCCCAAAGGCAGTGTACCAGTATTCATTTGAAGTGTATCCCGAGAAGGACA
The DNA here is from genome assembly GCF_021461385.2 of Schistocerca piceifrons. Classification (NCBI taxonomy): domain Eukaryota; kingdom Metazoa; phylum Arthropoda; class Insecta; order Orthoptera; family Acrididae; genus Schistocerca; species Schistocerca piceifrons. The sequence goes on along the minus strand of NC_060140.1, from coordinate 939,921,568 downwards.
AGCAGATAAAGATCTGACCCCTGGCCATTTCGAGTAGGGGGGGTGTTAAACGCGATTGTATCTCATTACATTTCCTGCTGTATTCTCTCTCTCTCTCTCGCCAACACCACACGCACCACAACCACCACTAAAACAACTTTTTCGTACCTTCCAGTCTTCAATCTCAGGCACAAATATTAGCAGTTTGTGGTATTACAGAATGAATTACGGTTATTATCTGTAGAAAATTTCGTTTCTGTTACAAGAAAGTTACGATTGAAAGTCGCAAATGGAAGAAAAGAGAAAGAAAAGGTAATGAAAATGATCTGTATTAAATTGTACCTCAGCAGAGGAAAATACAATCGCACGTGGCATCAACTCCGTGAAAGTCAAAGCCAGCACGTAAATTTTTCAACACTCCAAGAATACTAGGAGCCAAACATTACCAACGACGCGTAAAATTTTACATCGCTAATATGACATTTACGTTAAGCTTATTATCAAAGTGTCATATACAGGGTGATTCAAAAAGAATACCACAACTTTAGGAATTTAAAACTCTGCAACGACAAATGGCAGAGCTAAGCACTATCTGTCGGCGAATTAAGGGAGCTATAAAGTTTCATTTAGTTGTAGATTTGTTCGCTTGAGGCGCTGTTGACTAGGCGTCAGCGTCAGTTGATGCTAAGATGGCGACCGCTCAACAGAAAGCTTTTTGTGTTATTGAGTACGGCAGAAGTCAATCGACGACAGTTGTTCAGCGTGCATTTCGAACGAAGTATGGTGTTAAACCTCCTGATAGGTGGTGTATTAAACGTTGTTATAATCAGTTTACAGAGAATGGGTGTTTGTGCAAAGGGAAAAGTTCTGGACGGCCGAGAACGAGTGATGAAAATGTAGCACGCATCCAGCAAGCATTTGTTCGCAGCCCAGGAAAATCGACTCGCAGAGCTAGCAGAGAGCTGCAAATTCCACAATCAACTGCATGGAGAGTCCTACGAAAAAGGTTAGTTATGAAACCTTATTGTCTGAAATTGGTTCAAGGCAGGCAGCCCGTGACAGAGCACTTCATCACTGGCCTCCAAGAAGCCCTGATCTTACCCCCTGCGATTTTTTCTTATGGGGGTATGTTAAGGATATGGTGTTTCGGCCACCTCTCCCAGCCACCATTGATGATTTGAAACGAGAAATAACAGCAGCTATCCAAACTGTTACGCCTGATATGCTACAGAGAGTGTGGAACGAGTTGGAGTATCGGGTTGATATTGCTCGAGTGTCTGGAGGGGGCCATATTGAACATCTCTGAACTTGTTTTTGAGTGAAAAAAAAAACCTTTTTAAATACTCTTTGTAATGATGTATAACAGAAGGTTATATTATGTTTCTTTCATTAAATACACATTTTTAAAGTTGTGGTATTCTTTTTGAATCACCCTGCATATTCTGAATGTACGCCAGACGATGAGTTGACCCTCGAAAGGTGTACTGACATGTTTTATGTAACAATAAATCTTACACAGTGTAAAGTAACGCTTGTGTCGCGACGTACCGGCATTTTAAGGCTTAGCTTCCACTGAACAGTCACGTCCTCAGTATTTTGTAACATGGCAGCAAATAATAACATTTACTGTAAACTCTTTGTATGACAGTTGACGTACTCATCGATCCTTAAGCGTGTTCCCACTGTTTCTCCTACAATTACGATAATGAGCGTATGGCATTTGTGGCGGTTCGGCCGCCGCTCCACAAGTTCTTAAACGCCACTACGGCGACTTCCGAGTGAATGAGGATGAAATGGTGATGAAAAACACACAACCACCCAGTCATCTTGAGGCACAGAAAATTCCTGACCGCGCCCGGAATCGAACCCGGGACCCCGTGCGCGGGAAGCGAGAACGCTACCGAAAGACCACGAGCCGCGGACATTGTTACTCCTACATAGCGCTGACAGCTTCGATAAGCAGGGGAGGAATGGGACGAAGGTACGGAAGAGGCCAGTAACTAGACGTACAGCCGTATCAGCGACGAGCTGGGAAAAAAGAAAATAGAAAAATGTTGGGGATACAATCGGTTTTTTGTTCGTAGCGGTCCTTAGCTGGTGATCTGCGACTCCTTGAACGTGGAGAAGGAATGAAGTCAAGGATCCTCAAAAGCGTCATTAAATTTAGTCAAATTTTTCACTTAAAAACGAAGAAAGAAGGGAAGACAAAGATCAAAAGAATAATGAAATCATATGCGGGTTAATGTGGAATTTAATGCCTAGGGCATTTCAAAATTACGTCAGAGCATTCGGAAGCAGGGAACAGATGTTAAACTTTAATTTTAAAGAAACTGCAAGGAAAATAGATATATACTCTACACACAACTGGGTAGTGAAAGTTCATGATATGTAAACCAAACTAGAGTGTTAAAAGTAATGTCTTATTATTTTTTGCACGTTGGCCCACGTCCGCTATATATTTCTTGAAATAAGTCTTCCTAACTCCCTTGACGCGCTTAATATTTGATATTTAAGACGCTGACCACATGATGTGTGTCTTAACTTCAGGAGTTACGATTTTTGCCCTCCACGCTTCTCTCCAGTGCTGAATTGGTGACCCCTTGACGTCCCAGAATGTGTCCTACCAACCGATCCCTTCTTCTACTCAAATTGCGCCACAAATTTCTGTTCTCCCCAATTCTACTCAGTACCTCCTCATTGGTTACATGATCCACCGATCTAATCTTCAGCATTTCGGAGGCATCTATTATCTTCTTGTGTAAACTATTTATCGTCCAAGTTTCACTTCCATACATGGCTACATTCCGTACAAATACTCCTCACACTTAAATCTATACTGGATGTTAACAAATTTCTCTTCTTCAGAAACGCTTTCCTTCCCATCGTCAATCTACATTTTATATCCTCTATACTTTGATCGTCATCAGTTATTTTTCTCACCAAATAACAAAACTCATCTACTACTTTAAGTGTCTCATTTTCTAATCTAATTCCCTAAGCATCACCTAATTTAACTCGACTACTTTCCATTATCTTCGTTTTGCTTTTATTGATATTCATCTTATATCCTCCTTTCAAGACTCTGTTCGTTCCGTCCAACTACTCTTCCAGGTCCTTTACTGTCTCAGACAGAATTACAACGTCGTTGGCAAGCCTCAACCTTTTTATCTCTTCTCCATGGATTTTAATTCCTACTCCAGATTTTTCTTTTGTTTCCTTTACTGCCTGCTCAATATACAGATTGAATAACATCGCGGTTACGCTAAAACCCTGTCTCACTCCCTTCCCAACCATTGCTTCCCTTTCATGCCACAGAAACTGTGGTGTCACCGCCAGACACCACACTTGCTAGGTGGTAGCCTTTAAATCGGCCGCGGTCCATTAGTATACGTCGGACCCGCGTGTCGCCACTGTCAGTAATTGCAGACCGAGCGCCGCCACACGGCAGGTCTAGAGACTTACTAGCACTCGCCCCAGTTGTACAGCCGACGTTGCTAGCCATGGTTCACTGACAATTACGCTCTCATTTGCCGAGACTATAGTTAGCATAGCCTTCAGCTACGTCAATTGCTACGACCTAGCAAGGCGCCATTTATCTTTTGCTGGTTATCTTATAAATACTGGATCATCAGACCTATGTTCTCCAATTATGGAATAAAGTTAAGTATTACATCAACTACGTACTTTATTTGCAATATTAATTACATTGTAATGTTCCAGACCTCACGCCAGCCTGCGTGAGTTAAACGCGTGCCTTTCGGTTACCCGTCACTGTGGATTGGCTGTCTTGCCAGTCCACAACAGAAACAACTGCCATCTCGTTTCTGTACAAATTGTATATAGCCTTTCGTTCCCTGTATTTTACCCTTGCCACCTTCATAATTTGAAAGAGAGTATTCCAGTCAACATTGTCAAAAGCTTTCTCTAAGTCTACAAATGCTAGAAATGTAGGTTTCCCTTTCCTTAATCTATCGTCTAAGATAAATTGAAGGGTCAGTATTGCCCCGCATGTTCCAACATTTCTACGCAATCCAAAGAAATACTCCCCCAGGTCGGCTTCTACCACAGCAACGTCTTTCTGGGATTCCATTATCACAGAATCCGTAGAAATACGACTGGCGGAAAATCTGTAAAACAGTGACAGCGGCTCCCAGCTGGACAGTGCATGGAATCCCACCATCTCCACAGATTGCGCCGACGGCCGCGGCAAACAGCAACGCAGAGGACGACAGAGTTCCGCTATTCCACCAGCCGGCGGGCTGTGTGGTTCATCTAAGTTTTCGACGCATGCGCAGAATACTTACAGTGCGGTATATATTGCGGAACGGAGGACGTTTCCACCAGACTGCGACGGCTCACCTGAAGATGACTGGCAGGTGCCCAGTTGAAGTATCGTGCGAAGTATTGAACAACGACCGGCTGCAAGCCCGAAATTTGTTTGAACAACACTAGACTCGACAAAAACGGTAAGCAACATTGTTTTTCTCATTACTTTATTGTCGCACTTCGTATTATACGTTATTTCAATTTTTCTCCACTTATTATTTGTTTAAATGTCTCGACCCTTTGATTAAACGTTAGGCTTATCTGCCACAAGCGTGGCACAGTGTGTATTATGACGTTTCTCATTTGTTTAATGCCTGACTGGCGGTCGGCAATACCACCTTTTGTGCCTCCTCTCGAGACGGCGCTCCACTGATTGTTAGCGCCGTATGGCCGTGGAGAGGAGGCTCGAGTAGTTCATAAATGCCTAACTGGGGTGCTCGAGCGTGGTTGGCGGGGGGAGGCAGGTGCTCCTCCAGAGCTGGAGGATCGGCCGCCAGTAGAACGCTTTTCCGGCGTAGCAGCCTCCCCCACTCAGAGAGAGCGCATCTCGATCTCCCCAGAGTCCTCGAGAGCGCAGTAATGATTGCCGCGGATCGCGCCCGCTTTCAGCTCACGAGGGCCGTAAACGTTTTGTTGCCGGCTGTAATTAGGGCGTATGAAATGTTTATCGCGGCCGGAGGCGCGTAATTCGCTCCCTCGCTGCAGCAGGTAGCGGCGGAGATGAAAGGCAGGCGCCGGGGAGGACACTGCGTGGGTGGATGGCGGCGAGGCGGCGAGGCGGTGACTCCCCCACTCACTTCTCTCCCCCCTCCTGTTCTGTTCTGTTTGCGCTGCCGGGGGGCGCGACTCCAAAGCCGACCGCTGATTTGTTCGCGCTGCCGCTGGCTCCGAGCGGAAAATGCCGACACACTGCGGCCCGTTCACGCCGACTCCCGCAGCGCAGTTTAACATTAGCAGGGAAACATGTATCGAAAGAGAACTTGCGAGGTGCCGGGGCTAGCAGTGTATTTAACACTAAATTCTTCTAGGACCTTCATATGGAAATGATGCTCTAAGCCCCCCACCCCCTCGTTTTCTAACTCCGACTTCTGCTCTTGTACATAGATTAAGAAGAAACGCGAATTGACTGTAATCGACCCTGCAAGTGGGGTAGAAAAGAGTTTGGCACCTGGAATAATTTAATTGGATAGAAATTAATTAGATAAAGGTAAGTTTCATTAACGTAGTGAGAACTGAAAGGGTTGCTCTACCGATTAACAGAATGAAAGTTCTGTGCAAAATAACAATTAGGTTCCTTTCAGATTACGCTGATACAATAGCTTAGCCTACTTCGCACTCATATACAACCGCTCGCTCACCGATAGATCTGTACCTACAGATTGGAAAATTGCGCAGGTCGCACCAGCGTTTAAGAAGGGTAGTAGGAGTAATCCATCGAACTACAGACCTATATCGTTGACGTCGATTTGCAGTAGGGTTTTGGAGCATATACTGTATTCAAACATTATGAATCACCTCGAAGGGAACGATCTATTGATACGCAATCAGCATGGTTTCAGAAAACATCGTTCTTGTGCAACGCAGCTAGCACTTTATTCGCACGAAGTAATGGCCGCTATCGACTGGGGATCTCAAGTTGATTCCGTATTCTAGATTTCCGGAAAGCTTTTGACACCATTCCTCCCAAGCGACTTCTAATCAAGCTGGGGGCCTATGGGGTATCGTCTCAGTTGTGCGACTGGATTCGTAATTTCCTGTCAGGAAGGTCGCAGTTCGTAGTAATAGACGGCAAATCATCGAGTAAAACTGAAGTGATATCAGGTGTTCCCCAGGGAAGCGTCCTGGGACCTCTGCTGTTCCTGATCTATATAAATGACCTGGGTAACAATCTGAGCAGTTCTCTTAGGTTATTCGCAGATGATGCTGTAATTTACCGTCTAGCAAGGTCATCCGAAGACCAGTATCAGCTGCAAAGCGATTTAGAAAATATTGCTGTATGGTGTGGCAGCTGGCAGTTGACGCTAAATAACGAAAAGTGTCAGGTGATCCACACGAGTTCCAAAAGAAATCCGTTGGAATTGGATTACTCGATAAATAGTACAATTCTCAAGGCTGTCAATTCAACTAAGTACCTGGGTGTTAAAATTACGAACAACTTCAGTTGGAAAGTCCACGTAGATAATATTGTGGGGAAGGCGAGCCAAAGGTTGCGTTTCATTGGCAGGACACTTAGAAGATGCAACAAGTCCACTAAAGAGACAGCTTACACTACACTCGTTCGCCCTCTGTTAGAATATTGCCGCGCGGTGTGGTACCCTTACCAGGTGGGATTGACGGAGGACGTCGAAAGGGTGCAAAAAAGGGCAGCTCGTTTCGTATTATCACGTAATAGGGGAGAGAGTGCGGCAGATATGATACACGAGTTGGGGTGGAAGTCATTAAAGCAAAGACGTTTTTCGTCGCGGCGAGATCTATTTCGAAATTTCAGTCACCAACCTTCTCTTCCGAATGCGAAAATATTTTGTTGAGCCCAACCTAAATACGTAGGAATGATCATCAAAATAAAATAAGAGAAGTCAGAGCTCGAACAGAAAGATTTAGGTGTTCGTTTTTCCCGTGTGCTGTTCGGGAGTGGAATGGTAGAGAGATAGTATGATTGTGGTTCGATGAACCCTCTGCCAAGCACTTAAATGTGAATTGCAGTGTAATCATGTAGATGTAGATGACTAAACTCAAAATAGTAAACAAAACATATGAAACATTTAGAATACATCAAAATTGGATACTCAAATAAATGCTGTGAAGGTGAGGTTGTCCATAAACTAGGTTGTGACATTTATGACCAAGTGGTATGTGGACCCAATGCCTTGCAGCTCAAATCTTTAGAGAAACACCCAGCCAACCCAACATTAATTGCTGCTACAGTAGTGATAACTCAGACAGTGAAAACCCAAGACAGAACAAAGTTAGAAAAGACGAACAGGCGCGCTCTGCTGAGCTCTGATTATCACCTGGCAAAATTGCCTGCTTTGCCGGTGCTGCGGACGTACATTGCCAAGCTGTCTTCTTAACTGCAAGGACACGATCTGGCATACCGGAGGCGATGGCTGGTTGGTTCGACGTCCCGTCGTGGTGATGATAATGTCGCGAGTATAGCGCGAAACAAATTATCCTGGTTTGGTTGTTCCAGACTAAAGACTTGCTATCAATACAAATGCGCCTCTGGGGGAGACGAAGAAGGATCGCCACACAATCACTGACGGTACAGTGATTGATTTTAACAAACGAAGTTACACAATAACTCCGGTACAGTCAACTTTAGCCAAAACTGCTCAAGACAGATAACATAGGCCGCTTGTACACAGAACGCTCAACTGCCAACTGTGCTCGGAAAGCTACATTGAAGTCGAAACTTAATAACTTCGTCAAACAGCTACAATTAAATGAAAGTATATTAGACAGCCAACGGAAGGTAGGCTGTCCATAGCAGCGAGAGCTCAGTCTTGTAACCTGCTCCGTCCGAAAGGCGAGAGCCGACTCTCTAAGAGCACCCATACAAGCCGAACACACAACATTCCCGCCCCCACGACAGTGGCCGTGGTTAAACGTTCCAATCAGCAACTCGAAAACCGGCGGAAAATTCCACTCTATTGCCGAAGCACTACCATTCCACCAATGGAGATTCTTGGCGCCAATTTCTGCACTGATTTTGCTACGTCACGGAGCTATGCCCTGAGCAAGCCAATCACATTTACGATTTTGCAGAAAACGCGGGAATTTGCCCGCCTTGACTTCCTGGGAACACAAGTCATTCCCACGCCTCGCTGGTAGCCCGCCAGAAAGTGTTTTCACTAAGTTTCTGCGTAGTAACGGAATCTCTAGCCCAGCTGCTCCTTCAGGCCCCTGTGGGCGTGTCGCCCCCGCTATTATGACAATGTCGGCGTCTAGAAAGCATCCACTCGACTCCCTCACACCCGTCGGCTTAACCCTTTCAAGCTCAGCACATCCCGCCTGTCACCGGACCACCCAGGTGACGAGACACGCTACGTGGTAAGTCCGCGTGTGAAGGAATAGCAAATTTTCACCGCATGCAATTAGAGAGGAAAATCGAATTACTCAGAGTAAGATAGAAATATGAGAGGGGGCTCATGCCACCTCTCACACTCTGCTCACGAGCGGTATCGAAAGGAAAGTATCGATACTCTCCATCGGTTACAACCTCTTGTAATGGTTCTTTATTTACGTGACTATTACGGCACTGCAACCCCAGTTCTCGATACCAGTAATATCGTACTACTTTTCTGCGAAGTAACAGACATACTTTTGTGACAATAATCACATTTGGGTTTATTAATGTATAGGTACTCCGATGTATCGATATATTACAGTGATATGGTTCTTGTGTGTATTCATTCCTGTGAGACTGTCATAATCTTTGACTTACTTGTAACCGTTTTGGCACGAATGCGCACTGAGCAGTCTTTGTTTCACTTTGCACAAGTTAAGTTGTTATTTCGCTTTCTAAAAGAACAGTCAAGTCTTGTGTCTGGTTAAAGGGGATATTAAATGTATAAAGATTGATACAAAACTGTTTTCTTGATGATGTGACAATTAAGAAGAAGTATATGTGAATTTACATAAAGTTTCATAAAAATGTGGATCGTGAACACCAAATCAAAAATTATTTCTACCATACCATTGTTCTGATCTGGGATTGTTTGATCATTAAGAATCTCCTGAAAAACGCATTTGTTAGGCCTTCAAATATTGCTAAAATACAGGTCTGCACCTTCTAGGAGTCAAAGTGGAATCACCCTAGAATAAACAAGATGAGCCATAACAACTTCGACGAAATCTACGTGGGAAACCATTCAAGATAAGCGCCAAAATTAATGACTTTTTACAGTGACTTTATTATTTCCATTCTGACGATACCATCCACAGTCAATAACTTTGTTGTTGCCCGATAAAGCGAACATATGCTGCGTGAGCAACATTATTAATCTGATTTCTAACCTACTTTGCAAGTGGTGGTATTGTTAGACTCTCCAGTTCTGCTTTTAAAATCTATCTATATCTGGCACTTTTGTCACTACTGGTTAACTTACGAGGGCGTTTGGAAAGTCTGTACAAAAATAAAAACTACTTACATGTTTGGGGTAAACCTTTTTTTATTTTTCTCCTTCTAGACTTGAACACGTCGTCCAACGCTGTTCTAATTTGTTGATCCCTTCCGAATAATAGGAATGGTACAAGTCTGCAAAATAGCTATTGGTTGCTGCATTCACCTCCTCGTTTGAATAAAATCTTTGTCCCACCAGCCATCTCTTCAAATTGGGGAACCAATAGTAGTCCGAGGGAGCCACGTCTGGAGAACAGGGGAGTATGTGAAACGAGTAGGAATCCTATTTCCATTAATTCTGCGACCACAACTGCAGAGGTGTGTGTTGGTGCATTGTCGTGATGGAAAAGGTCTTATTTGCGGTCCAATCGCCAGCGTTTTTCTTGCAGCTCGGTTTTCAGACGGTCCAGTAACGATAAATAATATTCACCTGTAATAGTTAAAAAAAAGTTCAAATGTGTGTGAAATCTTATGGGACTTAACTGCTAAGGTCATCAATCCCTAAGCTTAAACACTGCTTAACTTAAATTATCCTAAGGACGGACACACACACCCATGGCCGAGGGAAGACTCGAACCTCCGCCGGGTCCAGCCGCACAGTCCATGACTGCACCTGTAATAGTTTTACCCTTTTCCAGATAGTCGATGAGGATTATGCCTTGCCAATCCCAAAAGACAGTCGCCATACCATTTGCAGCCGAAGGAATGGCCTTCGCCCGTTTTGGTGCAGATTCTCCCATGGTAACCCATTGTTTAGATTGTTGTTTGGTCTCAGGAGTATAGTAATGTACCAATGTTTCATCCATAGTGACGAAACGACGCTTAAAGTCCTGCAGATTCTTCCTGAACAGCTGCAAACCATCTTTGCAACACTTCACACGATTCCATTTTTGGTCAAGCGTGAGCAATCGTAGAACCCATCTTGTGTATAGCTTTCTGATGTCCGAATGTTTATGCAGAATATTTTGTACCCGTTCATTCGAGATGCCCACAGCACTAGCAACCTCACGCACCTTAACTCTTGTGTCATCCATCACCATATCAAGGATTTTATCAATGATTTCTGGAGTCGTAACCTCAGAGGGCGTCCAGAACGTTCAGCATCACTTGTGCCCATAATGCCACTCCGAAAATTTTGAATCGAAGGTGCAGAGTCACCGTAATGATTATCAAGCTTCACTTTACTATCCTGAGTGGTTTTGCCTTTCATAAAGTAGTGGTTAATCACCACACGAAATTCTTTTTCGTCCATTTTTTGACAATCACTCGACTTCCTTGATTCACTCGAATGCCAAACACAAAGAAATAGACCAATATAGCTGGAAATTGGTGTGCGTTCTTTCCAAAGATGCTACTAACTAAACTTGACCTCGATACGCGCCGGTGGTGCCATCTCTCGGAATTTGCACGGACTTTTCAAACACCCCTCGTACAAGGGAAATTCCCCATAACTCCCCATCGCATCCCCATCACATTTAGTGATAAGAGGGCCCAGCGGACAGACCGCAAAAATTGAACACAGATCAAGCATGAAAACAGGAAGAAGGTGTGTACTGGGCTGAGAAAAAAAAGGCGAAATACAAACAGTGAAGTGTCCAAGAGAAGAAGTGCAATACAGACAAGCGGGCGAACCGTTTTCAGACCTCACTCGTGCCATTTTTTTTTTTTCCGCTCTTCGCTTTATTCAAATTTGTGATGTAACGTCCGTTTGCAACAGCGAGGTGTAAGGTAGGAACCAATAACGGCAGTTGATTCTGCTCACTGCTCTATTGTGAGCCGAAAGGCATACTGCTCTATTATCAGCCGAAAGGAAATGGCTTTCGTATGGGAATCGAAAAGGTTTGATGACAAGGCGACAAATCAACAGAATCCTCCACCGGAAAACGTGTCTAGTATATCATACACGGGGTTAGCGGCAGTACTTGTGTCTCATAATAGGAATCTGTTATCGACGCACCTAATTTGTACGCCTTGTAAATGAGTGAGGTATGCTTCCTTGCCCGACATAGGTGTTCGTATGAATGTAAATTTGATCACTCCCAAGGAAACGATGAACGCAACAGTTTCACAGTCACACAGTTTCTCTTTGCTCTGTGAAAATACATGTTTTAAGGTTTTCGAAGCTGCGTACCGTTGTGGAAGTATTGACTCTTGAGTTCCTTTGTGGTAACATATGACGGTTGTCCAGAAAGTAAGTTCCGATCGGTCGCGAAACGGAAACCACAGTGAAAACGAGAAACGTTTTATTTGCAACAGTTAGCTACACCTTCCATCTACTTCTCCACATAGTCGCCGCTCCAACTTCAAGTTCTGTCGTAGTGTTGTATCAACTTTTCAATATCCTCGTCATAGAAAGCAGCCGCCTGTGCTTTCGGCCAGTTATCTGCACTGGTCTGCAGCTCGTTGTCTGTGGAAAAATTTTGTCTTCATAGCCAGCGATTCTTGTGAGCAGAGTTGAGACTCAGGGGGAGCCAATTACGGACTGTATTGTGGGTGATCAAACACTTCTCATCGGAAACGTTGCAGGATCGCCTTCATTGCCCCTGCAGTGTGCGGCCGGGAATTGGCATGAAGAAGGAACTGCTCGACAGTTGTGTTATGTGGGCTGCGTCACACAGGCGAAATCTCTAACCAGGCCCTCATACTTGGCGGGAGATGCTATTCCCTGCGCATCTTTGCGTGGTCACTGTTCACTCAAAACTGAAAATAGCGACGCGACACGATCGACGGGTATTCTAGAGACACTACCCAACACATCTGTGTAAAGCTTTACCGGATTTTCCCAGTGGTTTCCATTTCGCGACCGATCGGAACTTAGAACCCTAGAACCGCTCGGCCACAGCGGCTGGCAAAAGATAGTTAACCTCCCATTAATAACATATGATTATGAAAAAGCTTTAAGAGTTTTCACATACAACAATCGGAGAGATTACTTTTCGGCATGGCTCGTGTATGCATTTGCGTCAGTAGGGCTGCAATGAATTTCGAGTCGCACTTGTAGCGTATACGGGCGCAGTGGGGAAATGCAGCAGCAGAAGTCCCGTCAGCAGGCTAAGGCGAGGGGACCGTTAAGGAAGAGGCCGGTCTGGGCTTAAAATAGCGGCGTCGTGGCGGGCAGCGGCGGCGGCGGCGGCGGCGGCGCGCAGACCCGTCAATGGCGGCTGCCGGCTGTGTTTGTTTACGTCGCGCGCCGCGAGTACAACTCCATAGTACGGCGGCCGGGTCACGTGACCGCTCGCTGGCCGGCCCGCCTGAGCTGGCTGGCTATTGATTCCCAGGGCAGCGGCCCGGAGCTCCGCGCGTGTCGCGGAATGCGATTTGGGGGGACGCGGCGCGATTCCTCAGCTTCGGGCTGGCGTACTGCTCTCGCTCACTCCGAGCCCGAAAATAACTTTGCAGTAAAACCGAGAAAGAAATTCTCTGACGCTTACCTCTTTACGTAGTACACTTCCTGACAAAAAAGAACATTACGTATTTACTGACATACAATGTTGTTGTTGTTGTTGTTGTTGTAGTCTTCAGTCCTGAGACTGGTTTGATGCAGCTCTCCATGCTACTCTATCCTGTGCAAGCTTCTTCATCTCCCAGTACTTACTGCAACCTACATCCTTCTGAATACGATACATGCGATGGCAGAAGAAATACTAGACGACTAATTACAACTACTCTACAGGGTGGTCCATTGATAGTGACCGGGCCAAATATCTCACGAAATAAGCGTCAAACGAAAAAACTAAAAAGAACGAAACTCGTCTAGCTTGAAGGGGGAAACCAGATGGCGCTATGGTTGGCCCGCTAGATGGCGCTGCCATAGGTCAAACGGATATCAACTGCGTTTTTTAAATAGGAACCCTCATTTTTTGTTACATATTCGTGTAGTACGTAAAGAAATATGAATGTTTTAGTTGGACCACTTCGCCGTAATACTTTATGTTGTGTTGGCAGAAGAGCCAACACCGTGTTACTATTGGAGGCCGAAATGCACCCGTTTAGCTCACGCAGGCTGGCGTGAGGAGGGAAGGACTATACTGACGTGAGGTCTGGAACATGACAAGGAATTAGAATTCAGAAAGCGGACGTCGCTGTTGAAGGTACATGAGTCACAATATCAATATCAATAGTAACTGAATATGACGCCTTGCTAGGTCGTAGCAAATGACGTAGCTGAAGGCTATGCTAAACTGTCGTCTCTGCAAATGAAAGAGTATGTAGACAGTGAACCATCGCTAGCAAAGTCGGCTGTACAACTGGGGCGAGTGCTAGGGAGTCTCTCTAGACTAGACCTGCCGTGTGGCGGCGCTCGGTCTGCAATCACTGATAGTGGCGACACGCGGGTCCGACGTATACTAACGGACCGCGGCCGATTTAAAGGCTACCACGTAGCAAGTGAGGTGTCTGGCGGTGACACCACACTTTACATAAAGTCTATATACTTTTCGTTCAGTTCCATGTAAGAGAGTTGTAATTGACAGTGGAATAAAGTGTGCGACCTCAGACATTTTACTATTCGCACCACCAATTTGTTCACGTGCTCCCTGCCTGCAAATGTATCACAAAGTGCTTATACGTGTACAGAGCAATGAATCCTGTCTATCGATAGCTGTAATTTTTAGTTCTTTCGTGGCGAATTGCATCTTTAAAATACTTTCTGTCTGGTATCGTAACCTCGTTTGACACCAAATTTGCAGCACGTGTCGCTTATGCGGCTGCAGAACATGTATTGATCATTCTCATCCCTGTCTTCTGTCACTCATAATCATTTTTAAAGGATTGCGACGATAATCGCTAGTCTGTCGCTCTTTTTGTGCCAACAGCCACTGGGACCGGCGAAAGTCCTTCATACCATGAACAAACAGCAAAGGGTAAACAGTGTTGACACCCCGATTCTGCTGAAGGGAGCTGTGCCGGCCGAAAAATGTCACACCGCATACTCGATGAAATGTTGCGTTGTTCCGAGCCGAGAAGGACCGAACGAAGCCGAGACAGGTGCGGCTTTGCCCCGCACGCCGTCCGCAAATACTGCACACGTGAATTTTGGCACGCCTCGATCTGCACAGAATCCTTTTATCGACTTAATGTCCTGCAGAGCTAGTTCACAAACAACAGGAATGGTAGTGTAAAGGGGAAAGAAAAACAGTAATCACATCTACAAAAATATACTGACGTCTACCTAATGTTCCTGTTGAAACTGAAGGTTTCTCGCAGGCCCATCTCAGATAATGGAATGAGTTTTAGCCCTGCCTTTAGCCTGTTTACAGCCAGCGCTCACGCAAGCTCGCTGGCGGTAGCATAGCCTGGGAAACGGAGGCCATTGCAGCGCGCGGAGATGCGGTAAGGTCGGGTGCCAGATGAATCCCAGTGATCTGGACGGAGAACCACCATCCAACAAACTTATAACAGTCAGGTTGCCCTCCATGGGGTGGGTGCACGCAACTTCTGTGGTTATATTGGGTCAGATAGAGCAGCAATCAGTCGTAGAATTAAGTTGCTTTAATATGACATTTATAGTCACAACGATTTCGACCTGTGCCAGGTCATTATCAACGCTAAAACAAATACAAGAGTATATATTACAATATGATTTACAAAAGTTATAAGTCCATCACATCGTTGTCTTTTAATGTTAACATCACATACCAGTGCGGAGTTGTAGCAGTTGTTCGTGCTCAAGCGAATGCTTACACAGTTCAACCATTACTGTCGTAAAATTATATGTTGGTTTCACAATACACATCGGTTTTGCGTATGGCGCCCTCTATTAGCTGCACCTGAAGTTTACAGTTCTGACGACATTTTTTGTAATATTTATGTTGTATAGTAACTAAGTAGTAACATGAAATTATTATGAGTAAAACTATGAAAAATTACAATTCTTACTTTTTCTCATGTCTGTAATGTGCCAGATGTTTAAAATTACTATAGCACGTAACAATGACAGTAGCCATATCAGTTTTATAATTAATTTTAGCCCATGTGGCGTAAACTGTCATTGTTACGTGCTATAGTAATTTTAAACATCTAGCACATTACAGACATGAGAAAAAGTAAGAATTGAAATTTTACATAGTTTTATTCATAATAATTTCATGTTACTACTTAGTTACTATACAACATAAATATTACAAAAAATGTCGTCAAATCTGTAAACTTCAGGCGCAGCTCATAGAGGGCGCCATACGCAAAACCGATGTGTACTGTGAAACCAACATATAATTTTACGACAGTAATGGTTGAACTGTGAAAGCATTCGCTTGAGCACGAACACTGCTACAATTCCGCACCGGTATCTAATGTTAACATTAAAAGACAACGATGTGCTGGACTTATAACTTTTGTAAATCACATTGTAATATATACTCTTGTATTTGTTTTAGCATGGATAATGACCTGACACAGGTCGAAATCTGATCTGCGTTGTGACTATAAATGTCATATTAAAGCAACTTAATTCTACGACTGATTGCTGCTCTATCCAACCCAACTTATATCAGTATTGTTATTTAGCCAGTCGACAAACAGTACTAAGTGGCGAAACGATTTATACACTACTGGCCATCAAAATTGCAACACCACGAAGATGACGCGCTACAGACGCGAAATTTAACCGCCGCGTGTGACAACCTTAGTGGTACTGCTATCAAATGAAATGTCACCCCAGACCATCACTCCTGGTTATCGGGTCGTATAGCTGGCGACAGTGTAGTTGGTATCCTAACACTGTACGAGGTCTGCAGACACCTCGCCGCTGGTCCCTCGCAACGCAACGGTACGTCGACGATATTGTGCTCCCTGTTTCTTGCCCCTCATCGCAAGCCATTTTGGGCTTACATTTCAGCAACATCTTGCCCTTCCACAAACAGCACTTGCCAAACCCTACCACGGCCGGCAGGGTCACCGGATATCTCCCCAATTGAGAACATTTGGAGCATAATGGGCAGAGCCTTCCAACCACCTCGAGATTTTTGGGCTCTCCTACCGGCTCGCGATGTTGACGATATAACTCGCCAATTGGACAGACGTTGGCACCATATCCCTCTGGAGGACATCCGACAAACCTATCAGAGTCATGGACTTTGCGGCTGGTCCCGGCGGAGGTTCGAATCCTCCCTCGGGCATGGGTGTGTGTGTTTGTCTTTAGGATAATTTAGGTTAAGTAGTGTGTAAGCTTAGGGACTGATGACCTTAGCAGTTAAGTCCCATAAGATTTCACACAGATTTGAACATTTTTTTGAAACCTATCAATCAATACAATGCCAATTGCCGACCGCTGTGGTCGAGCGGTTCTAGGCGCTTCAGTCAGGAACCACGCGGCTGCTACGGTGGCAGGTTCGAATCCTGCCTGGGGCATGGATGTGTGTGATGTCCTTAGATTAGTTGGGTTTAAGTAGTTCTAAGTCTAGGGGACTGATGACCTCAGATGTTAAGTCCCATAGTGCTTGGTGCCATTTGAACGATTTGAACTCGGCAATTGGACAGAAGTTGCACGATATCTCCCTAGAGGACATCCACAACTTTGTCAATCAATATAACACCAAACCGCCAAATAACTGCTTACATAAGGGCTAGAGGTGGACCAACGTTTTATTGAGTTAGTCAGTTTGTGAAGTTCTTTCTCTTGAAAAAATCATCCAATCGAAATACATGTGTATCACGTCTACCGACTTCCATGCTTTTCGAAAAATTTCTTAGTTGTGCCACTTTTTTTGGTCATATAGTGTATTTTACGAGCGAGCAGCATACGAAGAACTTGGCAGGGGAAAAAGCATTACAGAGACATAGGTCTAAAGTTACGGTTCGCGGAAACCCAAACAGTTTTAAAAGAGAAACACAAAACACATTACACCATGCTAAGGAACAAATCAGCGCAAAACGAAACTATATCCATAGCAAAAATGGACAAAACCAAGACGCTGACAAGATAACTACTGAGAAGAAAGCTGTCAGACGTAATCTGCTGGCGTTCTAAATGCTATATTGGGAGCTATAACTAACGGTCGACGAAGAGATGGCATTAGTTCTAGTAGTGTAGTGCAGTGGACTCCGACATGGGACCTATTTTAACAGTATAAAAATTAGGCTTTCAGACCTATTTGCGACTTTTGAGTGGAGTGAAAGGGGCATACCTCTTCAGTGCTGAGATCATGTCCGGTTTTGTAGCTAAAAAACAACACTTGGGGGACGTGCTACTTTTCCGCTTTCATCTCAAGATATCTGTTGCGAATAGTCTTCATTTGGTAGCCGAAGCGTACGGAGAACATGCTCTGTAGGTAGCAGCGTGCATAGATTGCTTTCGACGATTTAAAGACAACGATTTTGACAAAATACGGCCGGTTCAGTATAGTGTACGACGAGCTGCTAGAAACAGGTGAAAAGGTGAGTTCTGAACGCTATGAAGCACAGTTGCTCAATTTGTAAAGCTCACTTGTAGACAAACTACCGCAATATGGTCTGATAAATTACCAACTTGTTCTGTTTCATGACAATGCCAAACCACATGTTGCAAACAGAGTGAAGGAAACATTGAAGAGACTTTGATGGACTGTCTTACTCCATCCACCATATACCGAGCCAGGTGGCGCAGTGGTTAGCACACACTGGACTCGCATTCGGGAAGACGACGGTTCGTTGAATCCCGCGTCCTGCCATCCTGATTTAGGTTTTCCGTTATTTCCCTAAATCGCTGGAGGCAAATGCCGCGACGGTTCCTTTGAAAGGGCACGGCCGACTTCCTTCCCTAATCCTATGAGACCGATTACCTCGCTGTCTGGTCTCCTCCCCCCAAAACAACCCAACAGCCATTCACCATATTGACGAGACATCGCCCATTCCGTTTGCCATTTCGATCTGTGCAGTATGGCCAATCAGGACAACACTTCACATGTTTCAATGATCTAGGGAACTGGTTCCATAAGTGGATGGTCTCTAAAGAACATGAATTTTTTTTATAGCGGACTCCATTTGTAGCCCGAAAAACGAGAAAATGTTGTAG
Source organism: Schistocerca piceifrons (assembly GCF_021461385.2). Classification (NCBI taxonomy): domain Eukaryota; kingdom Metazoa; phylum Arthropoda; class Insecta; order Orthoptera; family Acrididae; genus Schistocerca; species Schistocerca piceifrons. Next base: position 939,903,152 of record NC_060140.1, on the reverse strand, counting down.
CTACGAAGGATACTACCTTCAGCAGATTACCTTGTACAGTTCCATTAAAATTAACATGTATTTCTGTCCATATGATAGTGGTGGACAATTCTGAATATGAGAAACATTAAAAAAGTTCTGATGCTATTAAAGTGAGAAATAAATACTCTAAGCTGCAGACGTTACTGAAGATAACAGCGTAGACTGATCACACTGAAAGCCAGCAAGGCTGCCGGTACAGGCTGGGTTACTTTACAACTCCTAGTGATAACGATGGTATCTGTTCTTTTGGACATGTACGAAACAATAGATACCATCGGTGACCGTGCAGCTCTCTAGAATAAAATGATAATTAAGTCAAGACCCTAAGCTGCCGACAGGTGTTGATATACATCAACGGGGACAGCTGAAAACGTGTGCCCCGACCGGGACTCGAACCCGGAATCTCCTGCTTACATAGCAGACGCTCAATCCATCTGAGCCACCGAGGACACACATTTTCAACTGTCGCCGTTGATGTACCGGGTGGTCAAAAAGTCAGTATAAATTTGAAAACTTGATGAACCACGGAATAATGTAGATAGAGAGGTAAAAATTGACACACATGCTTGGAAAGACATGGTTTTTTATCAGAACAAAAAAAAACAAAGTTCACAAAATGTCCGACAGATGGCGCTGGACAGCAAAAGGTCAATGACTGCGCATGACAATCGTGTATGAAAGGAGCTGTAATGAGAGAGAGAATCAGCTGCGCCAGCAGTCGCAGCATGTTGACGTTATCTGAAAAGACGCTTTTAGTGAAGCTGTATTATCAGAACGGGGAATGTGCTAGTTCAGAGTTACGATCCTATCACCATAGGAAGGGGATTCGAACGGGTAAAGGTCCGTTGACAAATGCAGCTGTGGCGAGAATGATTTCGAAGTTCGAAGCTACGGGTTGTTTAGACGATAGACCGCGTAGTGACCGACCGAGAACGAGGCGTAAAGCTGCTGAGACAGTTCAGGAAGAAATGGAGATTGTAGCGGGTTCGTCTATGCACAGGGAAGTCAGCGCTCGTGCATTCGCACGTCGCACCGGCATTCCATACACTAGTGTTTGGCTGGCATTGAGGCGTACCCTCCGATGCTATCCGTGCAAAATCCATCGGCATCATGAACTGTTACCTGGCGATTTAGTGAAGCGGAGGGCATTTGCGGTGTGGGCGTTTCAAAAGATGGCGGAAGATGACGATTGGGTGAGTAAAGTTTTGTGGACCGACGAAGCTCATTTCACGCTCCGAGGGTCTGTCAACGCCCACAACTGCAGACTTTGGGCTACCGAAAATCCTAGAACTGTCGTGGAAACTCCATTGCACGACGAGAAAGTCACGGTGTGGGTTGGATTTACCACATCTACCGTAATCGGGCCTTTTTTCTTCAAGGAAATCCGTGATTCTGATTTTGTAACTGCTACCGTGACGGGTGAGAGGTACGCCGATATGTTGCATAATCGCATCATCTCCAGCCTGGCTGATAAACACCTGCTGGAACGTACGATGTTTATTGCGCTCCACCCCGTATTGCTAGACGCGTGAAAGATCTCTTGCGCGCGTCGTTTGGTGATGATCGTGTGCTCAGCCGACAGTTTCGACATGGTTGGCCTCCCAGGTCCCCAGACCTCAGTCCGTGCGATTATTGGCTTTAGGGTTACCTAAGTCGCAAGTGTATCGTGATCGACCGACATCTCTAGGGATGCTGAAAGACAACATCCGACGCCAATGCCTCACCATAACTCCGGACATGCTTTGCAGTGCTGTTCACAACATTACTTCTCGACTACATCTGTTGTTCAGGAATGATGGTGGACATATTGAGCATTTCCTGTAAAGAACATCATCTTTGCTTTGTCTTACTTTGTTATGCTAATTATTGCTATTCTGATCAGATGAAGCGCCATCTGTCGGACATTTTTTGAACTTTTGTATTTTTTTAGTTCTAATAAAACCCCATGTCATTCCAAGTATGTGTGTCAATTTGTACCTCTCTATTTACATTATTCCGTGATTTATTCAGTTTTCAAATTCATACGGACTTTTTGATCACCCGGTATATCAACGCCTGTCGGCAACTTAGGTTCTACATTTGATTATCATTTCATTCTAGAGAGCTGCACGGTCACCGATCCGTTCTTTTGGACATGTCAACATATAGTTACGGCTAACCGGCCATTGACCTTCTTCTTCTGTGCTGGATGCACACGCATTGCTCGAACTCTTACGGGACTCGTTAAGATTGTCTGCCGCAAATAATGAGTGTAATGGGCGAAGCAGGCAAAAAGGAATAGAAACGTCTCAAAAATGAGATCGACAGGAAGTGCAAAATGGCTAAGCAGGGATGGCTAGAGGACAAATGTAAGGATGTAGAGGCTTGTCTCACTAGGGGTAAGATAGATACTGCCTACAGGAAAATTAAAGAGACCTTTGGAGAGAAGAGAACCACTTGTATGAATATCAAGAGCTCAGATGGCAACCCAGTTCTAAGCAAAGAAGGGAGGGCAGAAAGATGGAAGGAGTACATAGAGGGTTTATACCTCACCTGTTGATACTGTGTGAAGAGTTTGACAGAGCACTGAAAGACCTGAGTCGAAACAAGGCCCCCGGAGTAGACAACATTCCATTAGAACTACTGATGGCCTTGGGAGAGCCAGTCATGACAAAACTCTACCATCTGGTGAGCAAGATGTATGAGACAGGCGAAATACCCACAGACTTCAAGAAGAATATAATAATTCCAATCCCAAAGAAAGCAGGTGTTGACAGATGTGAAAATTACCGAACTATCAGTTTATTAAGTCACAGCTGCAAAATACTAACGCGAATTCTTTACAGACGAATGGAAAAACTAGTAGAAGCCGACCTCAGGGAAGATCAGTTTGGATTCCGTAGACATGTTGGAACACATGAGGCAATACTAACCTTACGACTTATCTTAAAAGAAAGATTAAGAAAAGGCAAACCTACGTTTCTACCATTTGTAGACTTAGAGAAAGCTTTTGACAACGTTAACTGGAATACTCTCTTTCAAATTCTGAAGGTGGCAGGGGTAAAATACAGGGAGCGAAAGGCTATTTACAATTTGTATAGAAACCAGATGGCAGTTATAAGAGTCGAGGGACATGAAAGGGAAGCAGTGGTTGGGAAAGGAGTGAGACAGGGTTGTAGCCTCTCCCCGATGTTATTCAATCTGTATATTGAGCAAGCAGTAAAGGAAACAAAAGAAAAATTCGGAGTAGGTATTAAAATTCATGGAGAAGAAGTAAAAACTTTGAGGTTAGCCGATGACATTGTAATTCTGTCAGAGACAGCAAAGGACTTGGAAGAGCAGTTGAACGGAATGGACAGTGTCTTGAAAGGAGGATATAAGATGAACATCAACAAAAGCAAAACGAGGATAATGGAATGTAGTCAAATTAAATCGGGTGATGCTGAGGGGATTAGATTAGGAAATGAGACACTTAAAGTAGTAAAGGAGTTTTGCTATTTAGGGAGTAAAATAACTGATGATGGTCTAAGTAGAGAGGACATAAAATGTAGACTGGCAATGGCAAGGAAATCGTTTCTGAAGAAGAGAAATTTGTTAACATCGAGTATAGATTTAAGTGTCAGGAAGTCGTTTCTGCAAGTATTTGTATGGAGTGTAGTCATGTATGGAAGTGAAACATGGACGATAACCAGTTTGGACAAGAAGAGAATAGAAGCTTTCGAAATGTGGTGCAACAGAAGAATGCTGAAGATAAGGTGGGTAGATCACGTAACTAATGAGGAGGTATTGAATAGGATTGGGGAGAAGAGAAGTTTGTGGCACAACTTGACTAGAAGAAGGGATCGGTTGGTAGGACATGTTCTGAGGCATCAAGGGATCACAAATTTAGCATTGGAGGGCAGCGTGGAGGGTAAAAATCGTAGAGGGAGACCAAGAGATGAATACACTAAGCAGATTCAGAAGTATGTAGGTTGCAGTAGGTACTGGGAGATGAAGAGGCGTGCACAGGATAGAGTAGCATGGAGAGCTGCACCAAACCAGTCTCAGGACTGAAGACCACAACAAGAACAACATGGGCAAGGGCACTACGATTATAGTGTGTGGACATTTAGTTGGAAATGTGGGTCTCACGGGGAGCGTGCAAGGGATAAATCCCTGTGCAGTGGCACCATCGTCTGTGCCCTCAGTGCTCAGCGAGATGGCGCAGTGGTTAGCACACTGGACCCGCATTCGGGAGGATGACGGTTCAATCCCGCGTCCGGCCATCCTGATTTAGGTTTTCTGTGATTTCCCTAAATCGCTCCAGGCAAATGCTGGGATGGTTCCTTTGAAAGGGCACGGCCGACTTCCTTCCGCGTCCTTCCCTAATCCTATGAGACCGATGAGCTTGCAACCCCCCCCCCCCCTTCCCCCTCGGAGGCTCAGATGGATACAGCGTCTACCTTGTCGTTATTGCATTAGCTGGACTCTGTTTTTTGCTGCATTATTTGTAATCAGTCTTGGTACACTTGGAGAAATACAAGTTAAATAAATCTGTTTACTGTGCTAACTTGTTGGTTAATCATTTCCCGCTCTCCTGTGACGAAAGTTGCTGCACCATTTGCGGTGGCGGGCCCTTTCCGTCCCTTTACGACGAACCTGCACCTACCTGTGAACATTGTCTCAGCATATCATCAGTAGGGAAGCCGAGCGAAACCTACTGTACTTCGAGGTGAACCAGGCTGCAATTAAGGTCACTAATCTACGTTTCGGGAGAAAGTTTTCACACGAAATGAAAAGTTGGAAATTTTTTCCTTAATTAATATATTCTGAAACTTAGGTGAACAAGTATCACTGCCAAGCCCGTGCTAGTCTTAACACAGTCACTCACAATCCCTTTCACTCACGTTAGCAAGTTTATGGTGTTGCATTTCCCGAAAACGTAATAGCTACAAAAATACGTATTGTTTTTGGTTGAGAATGCTCGCCAAGTATTAAGTCTATCGGTACCTAATGCAGTCACAGTTTTTAGCCACCGACCTGCTCAATACGCCACGCGGAATTTATGTAACAAAATTCACTTAAAAATTCCGAAGTTTCTACACGCCCATCGCAATAATTATGCCGTCACTTTACAACACTTTTGATGTATGAAACACTGCTAGATCCGCCAACCTATCATTTCCATCGGAACTACCACTACAGACGTCCGAACTGTTTCATGAATAGGCTCCGACTCTTCTCTAGAATACTCTTAAGTCTTCTCTACCAGCTGAGAAAGGTGCGCGAAGAATATTGCTTTACCATTGGTCAGTTTACTCAACAGCCAATAACAAAACAACATTCTCCCGTGCCAGTCCGCGCTTTTCATCAGTAACCAATCGCAATATAGTAAACCTAACGACTACACTTTTTGCCGACGTAATTATCTAATATGCTGAAGTTTTGTTTATGCATAAAGTTATTTACTATTGTTATATGCACCTGAATTAACTTTCCCTTTACCATAAACTTACCTTAGAAATCTGTTCTACAAAAATTCCCTTTGTCCACATCCATACTTCTTCGAAATGTTCCCACATTAAATCCCACTACATAACTCGTTAAACGATTATCTTCATATTAACCTTAAACCACACTCACGCATCATTCATATTGCTAAAACACATTTGTAACATTTTACCTACACAAAAAGACATAATAACACTTTATGAAAATACTAGAACAGTTTATGAAAAACATTGTAATACTTTAGTGCACTCTAGTGGGCACAATCGAAACTAAAATCACAGTCCCCCTATCCAATACTGTCCTCTATCGGCTGATACATAAACTACGTGCGCGTCCAGTCTCGCGTCACCATCTGTCACTATCCAGCTGTGAGACACATCTCCCACTTACCCGCCTCCAAGGCAGGATCGTTATACGGCGCTACGCCTCAAATTCTGTAGGTCTCCTCTTCGTACCTTTGCGTATGAAGGCCTACACAAGTGACATTTTATCAACAACAGAGAGGAAGTAAAGGGATTATATACATACAAGATCTCTGTAACAAGAAAAGAGAAAAAATACCGAACAGATATGTGAAGAGCTTACAACAGTAGCAGTCTAATGCTCTGCAACAATGGTACAATACTGAGACAGAAGTTTTTGTGTCAACAGATGTTTGGAGCACACATCAACATACTAAAGTATATCACGCACAGTGCAGTGGGAATAGCGAGGAAGAGAAGCAAACATTGTAACTTCGCTGCTTATCAAGGCTGCATAAATTTAATTGGTAAAGGGAGAACTGTAAGATAAAATAAACGATGAAAAAAGTGCACTAAATATTAACGCGAGGAAGAAAAGCATACTCGCGCGTGTACCAAGTCTTCTACGAGGAGTTTGCTGTACAGGGAGCAGCGTAATGGAACATCGTGTTTGGGCCTCGTACGCTTGACACTTACGGAAATTTGATTTGACAAAAAATGGTTCAAATGGCTCTGAGCACTACGGGACTTAACATCTGTGGTCATCAGTCCCCTAGAACTTAGAACTACTTAAGGGTATACGGAATGAGTTTTTTGATGAAAAAATCGATTTTTGGGTAAATGCATTTTCGAAAAATTTAGACTCTCCCGTTTAATACCATGTATAAAATATTTGGATGACGTGAATAGAACTATTTTAAATAATTTTTTAAAATAATTTCGACACACGATGTTCCGCACCTTGTATATGAGATGCGAAATGTACCTGATGTAGATAGCCTTGCCAGAGATATAATTGAGCACAAGAGAGTTAGCTTTTCTGTTGGCTACACTGCTAGACAGTTGACAATAGATTCTGCACCATTTGTATTGTTTCCTTTGTGAGTAAATCCATGTGATTGTTGTGAAAGTCGTATGTGGAGAAGTCACTGAGTTCTCTTTCCTTCAACATGCCAAGACCTAGTCTGAAGGTATTTAGAAAGCGTGTACATTGGCGCAAGAAAGTAAAGTGTACTAAAAATTCGTCTGATTCATCTTCATCAGTATCTGATGTCCCAGTAGCGACTAACCTCAACACTGGTAGTGATACATTGAGTGATGCTGCTGCCACTACACCGGAAAGTGCTTCAAGAAGAAAACTAGCTGGAATTGAAGAAGAATACAAGAAACTAAATGCTGGATCTACAGAATATGAGGTAATTAACGTCTCTTTATTATCAGACGTTTTGGAGGACAATGTGTGCTGCAAACAATGTGGAAAATGTGGTGTTTCATTGAAAACAAACTTACATGTAGGACTTGCTTGTGAATTAGAGTTGATGTGCAGTTATTGCAAACACAGTGTTACTTTCTTCAATTCCTCGCATGTTACTGCAGATACAGGTAAACTATACGATATAAACATTAGACTGGTTTATGGATTACGGTGTATAGGAAAGGGCAGGGCTGCAGGTGCCATGTTGTGTGGTGTGATGAACCTCTCTCCTCCACCTTCAAAATGTAACAAACACATAATAGCAATAGGCTCTGCTGTAGAAGATGTGGCACAGGAAAACATGAAAGATGCTGTTGAGGAAGCAATTGTTGAAAATAATAATAGCAGAGACTTGTCCATAGCTTTTGATGGAAGCTGGCAGAAGAGAGGCCTAACTAACCTAAGGACATCACACACATCCATGCCCGAGGCAGGATTCGAACCTGCGACCGTAGCTGTCACGCGGTTTGATTTGACAGTTGCGTGGAAACGGGAAGGGGCATGTAAGACAAAAAGGAGTCAGAGATAGTTACAGCCCAGTCGAAACATATTTGTTCGACGTTTTCAGCGGGGTTGGCGTTCCGTAAGTAAATGACTCCCTCTAATCACCAATCTTGCTTGGCACTAGAGTAATTACTCGTTTTATATGGATGCAGTGGACAGTTTTTGCTCTCGCTGTTACGCCTCGGAGCCAAGTGAGGCAGACCTGTCTCTCATCTACGTGTTTTTCACGCTTTTACCTACCCCCCTCCCCAGTTTCCAGTCCTTCCCTCGCAAACTCGCAGCTTTTGAAAGCTCCTGCTTAGTCACACAAATTAATCCGGTTCGTCGGTTTCACAAAATTAAAGCGAGTCGTTCTTTGAGAGGGCGCAATCGAGTGGGGACCAGGAAAGTGGATATCATAAATTATGTTTTCGCTTTCTGTAATTAACTTTCCTCCCAATATTGCTTGCTCAGCTGCATCCACCTGGCTTTGCGACCAGCCTGACCCCGACAGTAACGACTTTTATTACATTCGCTCATCTGCTCATTTCCACTTCACGTGAGGGGATAACATTGTTTTAGAATTGATATACAAAAAATTCATCCTTCAAATCAGCTTTTTAAGTAAGTTCATTTCACATTATTAACACAGTTTCCTTTTAAATTAAATGGAAATGACAGGACTCTGAATTTTTGTTTGAACGTAAAAATGTCGTGCAATTTATGAGTAATTTACTAATGACCGACTAATAAAAAACGGTAAGCAATGTTGAAGCGGAACTAGTTTTTCCTCAGACTTGTTCTTCCGGCCTGGGGAAAATACGTTTGGAAGCAATAGAACACATTCATATTTCTTCTTCTGCCTAATAAATCTGCCATAAACCGATACTTTTTTTACATATCACTCTACAATTTAAAAGGAATATCTGATTGTCCCATAACTAGCCACCTCCTAATTGGTTAAAAAAAATGGCTCTGAGCACTATGGGACTCAACTTCTGAGGTCATCAGTCCCCTAGAACTTAGAACTACTTAAGCCTAACCAACCTAAGGACATCTCGGCCAGCCCACCGCCTAACTGCTCCTCGTACGTTGGCGGGGTCAACTTTGTATTTTCAAATGGAAACCCCCACTTTATTGCATACTCGGATTCTACGACAGAAAATACGTACTGTTTGCTCAAACCATTGTTTCCTATTCATAGTGTGCCTATTTTTGCAATTAAGAACCGACGCATTTGATTGTACATTCCATTCACGATGTAAATTGAAACCTTTGTGTTCCAACGGTTGATACTCGTGACTAAACGTTAGTTGAGTGTTGCAAATGTGATTGTACGGTACACTAATATGGCTGCACACTGACATTTCGGGTAAATAAGCTACTTGTGTGGTAACAATTTTCTGTTCCCTGCCGGTCGATTGTGGTGAGTCCGTAAGCCACCGGGATGCTTGATTTCGGTGGCCGTCCTCGAACCCCGCCATCATTGTAACTGATTTCGGTGTGTGTTTCCATCCAACCGTTGTAACTCCCGCGCTAGCCGCTATTTGACGGCTGGTTGGAACACAAAGCACAACGCTATAATAAGGTACACTGAAGAGCCAAAGAAACTGCTACACTTGCCTAATATCGTGTAGGGCCGCCGCAAGAGACGTGGCATGGACTCGACTAATGTCTGAAGTAGTGCTGGAGGGAACTGACACCATGAATCCTGCAGAGCTATCCATAAACCGGTAAGAGTACGAGGGGGTGGAGATCTCTTCAGAACAGCACGTTGCAAGACATCCCAGATTCGCTCAATAATGTTCATGTATAGGGAGTTTGCCCGCCCGGTTAGAAGTGCGGTCTAACGTACGGCTTTCCGGACTGGGAAGGACCGCCTGGTCCCCGGCCAAAACCGTCTGGCGGACTTGTGTCGAGGTCTGGTGAGCCGACCAGTCAATGGATGGTTTTTAGGCGGTTTTCCATCTGCCTCGGCGAATGTGGGCTTGTTTCTCTTATTCCGCCTCAGCTACATTATGTCGGCGATTGCTGCGCAAACAAGTTCTCCACTTACGCGTACACCACCATTATTCTTCCACGCAAACATTGGGGCTACACTAGTCTGGTGTGAGACGTTCCCTGGGAGGGGTTCCACCGGGTGCCGAACCGCGCAATAACCCTGAAAGAGTGGTTCGGTGTGCAGCAGCAGAGGGGTGAAGTGGACTGCGGTAGTCGTCGTGGACCACTGAGGTTGCGGCGGGGACGGAGCCTCTCCGTCGTTTCTAGGCCCCCGGTTAACATACAATACGGTAGAATGGGGAGTTTGGTGGGCAGCGGAAGTGTTTAAACTCAGAAGAGAGTTCCTGGAGCCGCTTGCAGTAATTCTGGACGTGTAGGGTGTCGCATTGTCCTGCAGGAGTTGCCCAAGACCGCCGCAATGCACAATGGACATGATTGGATTCAGGTGACCAGACAGGATGCTTATGTACGTGTCACCTGTCAAGAGTCCTATCTAGACTATCAGGACTCCCATATCACTCCATCTGCACACGCCCATCACAGAGCCTCCACCAGCTTGAACTGTCCCCTGCTGACACGCAGGGTCCTTGGATTCACGAGGTTGTCTCCATACCCGTACACGTCTATCGGCTCGATTCAATTTGAAACGAGACTCGTCCGATTTGGCAGCATGTTTCCAGTCATCAACAGTCCAATGTCGGTGTTGATGGGCCCAGGGGAGGCATAAAGTTTGTATCGTGCCAAGGGTCACCAAGGGTACACGAGTGGGCCTTCGACTCTGAAAGCCCGTATCGATGATGTTTCGTTGAATGGTTCGCACGCTGACACTTGTTGATGGCCCAGCATTGAAATCTGCAGCAATTTTCAGAATGGTTCCACTTTTGTCACGTTGAACGATTCTCTTCAGTCGTCGTTGGTCCCTTCTTGCAGGATCTTTTTCCGGATGCAGCAATGTCGGAGATTTAATGTTTTACCCGATTCCTGATATTCACGGTGCACTCGTGAAATGGTCGTACGGGAAAATCTCCACTTGATCCCTACCTCGGAGATGCTGTGTCCCATCGCTCTTGCACCCACCGTAACACCAGGTTGAAACTCAATTAAATTTTGATAACCTGCCATTGTAGCAGCAGTAACCCATCTAACAACTGCGCCAGACACTTGTCTTACATAGGTATCGCCGACCACAGCCCTGTGTTCTGCCTGTTTACATATCGCTGTATTTGAAAACGCGTGCCTAAACCGGTTTCTTTGGCGTTTCATTGTAAAATGTAAATAAATTGATAGTGACAAGCGCACCTGCCATGGATACTTACCGAGATCAAGCACCCCATGGCGGGTGGTGAAGCGACTCATCGATATCGAGTCTCATGAGGGGAACAGAAAACTATTACATCCACGTCGTTGTTCGTGGACCACGCTAAACGTAGTTTCTAACCAGTCATTGAAATGGGTTGCCATATAGTACTGTACAGTCGAATTTGCAACACTAAACTAAATATCGAACATAAATATCAATAATTAGAACAGAAAGGTTTAAGTTTACTTCGTAAATGAAATGTAGAATCAAATGCGTCCGTTCATAATTGCGAAAGTGACGCACTTGGTATTTGTCGGTTACAGCGCCATCTAGCACGAATGGAAAAAATGGTTTGAGTAAACCATGCAATTGCATTTGAAAATGGAAATTTGACGCCACCCAAGCTTTGGGGTGGTTAGGAGATGGCTAGTAGTGGCACAGAGAGATGCCTCCTTTACTAGTACGTATTAGCTCCTCACTTAGAACGTTTCTGACGCGGCTATATTACTAAACAGTTAATCAGTTGTCTGTGCACAAAGTTCCAGCTACAGGCTGCCTATATTAATTTTCACTCTGTAATATAATTGTTGACTGAAATTATAAATGTAAAATACTATTATAATCAACTCATTACGAGGCACAGACTTCTCTTAAATGCTTAACACAGTAAGTCAAGTATTAAAGTCAGAAACCGTGTATATACAGGGTGTGTCAATAAAATGTATACACACTTTGAAGCGTCATAGAAAATTTATTTCCCGTTCCACAATGTTAAATTTCTGGAAATGGAAAGGTTAAAGTCCAACTGGAAAAATAAATGTACTTTGCAAATGTGATTAATGTTCAAACTGGTGGCCTTCAGCATCAATACGTTTCTGAGTACGAGTCACCACTGATTCCGTACATCGTACAAAAGTGTCCAATGAGATTTCTGCGCACACTGCCTGAATCTCATTCCAAAGTGTGCCCAGGTTACGTGGTTTACGTTTGTACACCGCATCTTCTATTGTGCCCCATAAGAAGAAATCCAGCGGCGTGAGGTCTGGAGAGCGCGCAGGAAACTCGATTGGTCCCCTGCGTCCTATCCACTGGCCTGGCACATTGTGATCCAGGTATGCTCGTACGTCCCTATGATAGTGCGGCGGGGTGCCATCTTGTTGGAAATAAAACTCATCATTACAGTATAATGCACGAATGGCAGGGAATATGGTGTCAGCAAGCATTGTTAGGTAAGTTTCTCCAGTAACTGTACCATCAAAGTGGAAAGGCCCAATGAGTCCGCTTGCAGACAAACCACACCACACATTTACACCAGGCAAATTCACAGCCTTTTCAACTGTAATGTGACGATTATCTTCAGCCCAGTACACACAATTGTGCCTATTGACAGTTCCATTGAGTTTGAACTGGGCTTCATCCGACCAAATTATGCTACCCATAAATCCCGGTTCAAGTCTCACCATCTCCTGAACCCATTCACAAAATTGCCGCTTGCCTTGAAGATTTTTGAAGTGAATGCTGAAACAGTTCCAAGACCACAGTTGTGGAATCATCACTTGTAACTGTACGAGGTCGCCCTGGTCGACCTTTATGAACATCATACACTGTCCCATGAATTTCAAATTTGTCTCGTAGACGTGTAATTGTTAGCCTTGAAGGTGGTTCTGTACCATACTCACTTCTCCACTGTCTTCGAACCGCCGCTACATTCTCAAACTTCCAGTACCACTTAAGTATCTGCTTCCGCGCTTCAGAGCTCAAACACACGTCCGCCACGTTGCAGTTACTTCCTTGCCACTGCTGCCACCTGTTGAAGAAACATAACATTACTTTCTCACAGATATTTGATCTTGTAGAACGGGAAATAAATTGCCTATGACAGTTCAAAGTGTGTATACATTTTTTTGACGCACCCTGTATATTGTAACGTATTACAGTCTTTACGATGTTTCTCATCGAGCCATATACGTTATCTCGCATTTCTAGCTGCTTCTCTCACACAAATAATGAGAGAAATTCAGGGTCGCCACCAGCCCAATCCCTTTCTAACCATTTAGAAAAAAAACGAAGCTGGAAAATTATTAGTTTAATTACTTTAATAATTTAGTTACAAGTATGCAAATTTCCTTAAGTAGCCAGATAAATAGCACTCCATGTCGTGCTTGAAGCAACTTGATTAATTCAGGATTGGGCATCGGAGTAAGTGAGTAAGATCAACACCACAGAATTTATCTTGTTCGAATCCTGCCTCGGGCATGCGTGTGCGTGTTGTCCTTAGGTTAGTTCGCTTTAAGTAGTTCTAAGTTCTAGGGGACTGATGACCCTCAGCAGTTAAGTCCCATAATGCTCAGAGCCATTTGAACCATTCTTTTATCTTTCACGTAGATTATTTATTGTATCAAAGTATTTGGTTGCACATCCTAAGTACACATAACTGGTGCCAGATTAGAAATATTTAAGTAAGGCCGGCCGGTGTGGCCGTGCGGTTCTAAGCGCGTCAGTTTGGAACCGCGTGACCGCTACGGTCGCAGGTTCGAATCCTGCCTCGGGCATGGATGTGTGTGATGTCCTTAGGTTAGTTAGGTTTAAGTAGTTCTAAGTTCTAGGGGACTGATGACCTCAGTAGTTAAGTCCCATAGTGCTCAGAGCCAGCCATTTAAGTAAGAATTACGTGAGAATGTGTAACAGAGCACAATTTAACTACAGCAAGAAGAAACACAGAAAACGGGGGTGTGAGACAATGATACTACCATCTCCTTTGCATCCATACCATAAAAATTACTCAGTGAGATTCGCATTACGATTCTACGCATGCACTATTCTGGACAGAGGTTTAATCAATGCACGAGGTTGTGCGGTAGTTATTCAACATACTAACTGCGTCTGCTGCTTGCAAACGGCCGAACTAGAGCACGTGGTGCATTCCGAATCAAACTGTTGTGCTACTTTGTAGAAAACGCACGAAAGAACAGATATTCGTGCAGAAATTATAGCTCATTAAACAAGCAAACTGTTAAAATGAAGCCTATTGCGGTACCGTGGTGGACCACTAGGGTAATTGATTACCGAACACGTGGCACAAAATCGACGCACAAAGACAAAAGCAACTTCCACAAAAAATCATTAAAAATCATACTCGACTCACACGCTTCAGTTAAGCTGAAGTTCTTAAGTATTTAATTACAAATTCTTAAGTATTTCAGCAGATAAACTCAACCTGCTTCCTATCACCTGAAACCCCCCTTAAGAGCTACGATCCGTACTCACCAAGCGTTCACCGAAGAGTGCCGCTTTCTCTTTAGAGATTACCTAGCTCCCCGTGCAGCGGAAGCTACCAGAGAGGTTGCCCTCCGTCACCAACCTCACACACAAAAACAGCCTTCGACACAGCCTTGGCTAAGATGGGTAAACCTGTCTGTTCAGGTATTTGAAACCTAAGTTGGTCATCCTGTGCTGTCCTTCGAACGAGAAGCAACATCGTCTGCTCCCAGCAGACGATGACCAACTCAGCGTTTCCCATAAAAATAAACCCGAAACCCCACATAAAAACACACATATAATATTCAATAGGCCTTATTTGAGTGCTCAGTCTTTCTGGAAGAATTCATGAATTGAGCTAAAATCATGTAGTAAAGTGAAAAGTGAATAGGTTGTACCGAATTTGACAAGAGTTTTATGAAACAACTTCACAGAGACGTTTGAATATCTTGAGTCAGCGTAAATCATGTCAAGCAAATTACCCAGATTTTATTCGTATTTGGGAATGAGGGCACTTGGTAGCTTCCAATAAACTTTACAAATAATTTCAAATGTTTAAGAAACTTTTTTGCTGACACGCCCCACAAAATGGTGAAAGGAAAAAGTTTATTGCTTACTTCATTTTCGCAGTAAAACTTTAGCATCACGCAAGAGATTTCAATGTTTTTCTTCTTTGTTACTGACACATTTTGCAAACAGGATCCGCCAATGCCACTGACCATACCTGCAAAATTACATCAGTTTACGAGGCATAGTTCGGGAGACGCCATAAACATTGAGATAAGTGAAAACCTAACTTTTGATTAAAATGGAGCGCAGATCACCTAGACGATACTCATCCAGTTCTTGATAATGAGAATACGTAATGACCGATGACAAACTTTAAACACAATTTCAAACCTTTCCAAAATTTCTTCCCGCTTACATGTTTGGCGTCAAACATGTAACACATTAAGTCGTCGGTAAAGTAATGTAACGTTTTAAGGCGTTTTCCTGAATGGGAGTTCGATTCTTTAAAGAATCGGTGTTTACTCGTAGCAGTATAGTAAGAAAATCTTGGACGCTAGCTTTTGTCGTCTATGTACAAATGCATTATGCATGCATAAAAACAGTTAATTGTGTGTGTGTGAGGGCGTGCGCACTTGCCTCTGAGCGTCGAATGGAAAATAGTTAAAAAGAAAATAAAAAAGCAGTGTCTCCAACGCCTACAAGATTGTTCGTCTTTAAAACCGATAACGGGTGCGTAGCTCTCTCCCGTCTGTACTAGGCAAATTGGCTCCTACTTCTTTTAAACTTTTATGTTTACTAAATATAGAGGGAGTTTCAAATAGGACTTTGCAACTTTAAAAATTCATATAAATTTATTGAAAGGAGACATAGAGCTGGATTTAGTGTTATTATTTTGTAGGGGAACACATCAAGTTTTTAAAATTTATATATATATATATATATATATATATATATATATATATATATATATTACCTTAAACTGTCCGCCGTTAGTAGCTGAATGGTCAGCGCGACTGAGGAGGTACTTGACTGAGAAGTAGCGGCTCCAGTCTCGTAAACTGACATACGGCCGGGAGAGCGGTGTGCTGACCACATGACCCCCCATGTCCGCATCCAGTGACGCCTGTGAGTTGAGGATGATACGGCGGCCGGTCGGTACCGTCGGGCCTTCATGGCCTGTTCAGGAGTTCAGTTTAGTGTATGTACAGGATAATTCAGTTGGCCTTACCGCTGTCGTTTTATACAACTCGCAGTGTTACACTTGGCCTTCAAAAACCACGCACGAGATTTTCACATTCTCTCGCTCACTCCGCGCAAGCTATTTGTCCTACAGAAAAAAATAAGAAGGTCCTATTATGTAGGAAGTTTAATGTAGTTATATTTCGTACTGCGATACATTTTCGCTAGAGGCCATGGTTTTCGAGTTATTCAAGATTAAGATACAAAAGTTACTTTCAAACTCTTCTGCATCACCAGACTTATCTCTCACCAGCCAGGATTTCTGTTATGTTTTTCGTGGCGCTCCCTTCTATATTTGTACAAAAATTTCCGTCTGCACGAGCTATTCTCGGTATTCGACCGTTTTTTGGTCTCTATTGACTGGGCTGGCACGCCTCCAGAACAGTTGGTTATTTCGTTAACATTATTAATTTAAACAGGCCCGTGAGGTTAGTGAAAGGAAAATAGCTTTCGTAATGCTAAGCTAAAACTAATTACGTTGTCAGTTCGATCCATGCTTAACGCTTATAATCACAGTAGTTTCGTAATCAGACGACCTGACGAATCCAACCATGTAACTATTTTATGCTGCTAAAATTCACAAAATTGTGAGATAAAATTATGCAATCGTTAGTTTTAGAATTTGTAAGTGCTCGACTAAGCCGGTGGCGTAATAAGACTAGTCAATGGACACCAAAAAAGGTAGAATGTGGGAAATAATACGCGCAGTCGCAAATTTTGGTACAGTGGTAAGAAGGAGTGCCTTGAACACCATACTAGAAATCCTGACCGGTGGACAGAGGCGGTGGCAGGGGGGGGGGGGGGGGAATTGGAGGCTATGGGGGCTACAAAGCCCCCCCTCATGGAGTATCATATTATACTGTATAAAATGACTTCAGAAATCAGCGACTATATTACTCCAACAGATTCAATCATATTTTTAAATAATTATGTACCAATATACACATTTTAACAAAAAAATACGAGTGGAAAACAGATCACTATCTAAACCAATAAATATTATCTAACTTAAAATAAGCGTCTTATTATTTTTTACCCTGAGCTCCAAAACAGTTACCAATAACTACATTAAGCAACACTAAATTTTACCATTTTGTCGGTAGAGGAACCAAACTCTCCTTTTGTTAAGCGATATTCCATTCCCCCAAAACCTTTCCCCCCCATTAGCCCCCCCCCCCCCTCTTGACCGACTTCTAGGATCGCCCCTGCCGGTGGGGGCTGAATGGGGGAGTAGAGGTCCGTTTGAAGTTCAGTTTTACACGTTTTATAGAATGGCGTGTTCATTTTTTTATGTAGGACTAATACTTGTGCTTGTTGTTGTTGTTGTGGTCTTCAGTCCTGAGACTGGTTTGATGCAGCTCTCCATGCTACTCTATCCTGTGCAAACTGCTTCGTCTCCCAGTACATACTGCTTGGTGTACTCATCTCTTGGTCTCCCTCTACGATTTTTACCCTCCACGCTGCCCTCCAACACTAAATTTGTGATCCCTTGATGCCTCAGAACATGTCCTACCAACCGATTCCTTCTTCTAGTCAAGTTGTGCCACAAACTTTTCTTCTCCCCAATCCTATTCAACACCTCCTCATTATGTTATCTACCCATCTAATATTCAGCATTCTTCTGTAGCACCACATTTCGAAAGCTTCTATTCTCTTCTTCTCTAAACTATTTATCGTCCATGTTTCACTTCCATACATGGCTACACTCCATACAAATACTTGCAGAAACGACTTCCTGACACTTAAATCTATACTCGATGTTAACAAATTTCCCTTCTTCAGAAACGCTTTTCTTGCCATTGCCAGTCTACATTTCATATCCTCCCTACTTCGACCATCATCAGTTATTTTGCTCCCCAAATAGCAAAACTCCTTTACTACTTTAAGTGTCTCATTTCCTAATCTAATTCCCTCAGCATCACCCGACTTAATTCGACTACATTCCATTATCCTCGTTTTGCTTTTGTTGATGTTCGTCTTATAACCTCCTTTCAAGACACTATCCATTCCATTCAACTGCTCTTCTAAGACCTTTGCTGTCTCTGACATAATTACAATGTCATCGGCGAACATCAAAGTTTTTATTTCTTCTCCTTGGATTTTAATTCCTACTCCGAAATTTTCTTTTGTTTCCTTCACTGCTTGCTCAATATACAGATTGAATAACATTGGTGATAGGCTACAACCCTGTCTCACTCCCTTCCCAACCACTGCTTCCCTTTCATGCCCCTCGACTCTTATAACTGCAATCTGGTTTCTATACAAATTGTAAATAGCCTTTCGCTCCCTATATTTTACCCCTGCTACCTTCAGAATTTGAAATCGAGTATTCCAGTCAACATTGTCAAAAGCTGTCTCTAAGTCTACAAATGCTAGAAACGTAGGTTTGCCTTTCCTTAATCTAGCTTCTAAGTTAAGTCGAAGGGTCAGTATTGCCTCACGTGTTCCAATATTTCTACGGAATCCAAACTGATCTTCCCCTAGGTCACCTTCTACTAGTTTTTCCATTCGTCTGTAAAGAATTCGCGTTAGTGTTTTGCAGCCGTGACTTATTAAACTGATAGTTCGGTAATTTTCACATCTGTGAACACCTGCTTTCTTTGGGATTAGAATTATTATATTCTTTTTGAAGTCTGAGGGTATTTCGCCTGTCTCATACATCTTACTCACCAGATTGTAGAGTTTTGTCAGCACTGGCTCTCCCAAGGCCGTCAGTAGTTCTAATGGAATGTTGTCTACTCCTGGGGACTTGTTTCGACTCAGATCTTTCAGTGCTCTGTCAAACTCTTCACGCAGTATCATATCTCCCCTTTCATCTTCATCTACATCCTCTTCCATTTCCATAATATTTTCCTCCAGTACATCGCCCTTGTATAGACCGTCTATATACTCCTTCCACCTTTCTGCTTTCCCTTCTTTGCTTACAACTGGGTTTGCATCTGAGCTCTTAATATTCATACAAGTGGTTCTCTTTTCTCCGAAAGGAACCACTTGTGCTTAGCGCTTGAGATAATATGAAAATCTCAAGCGTGCCTTTTGAGGGCCAAGTATAACGTTGCTTGTTGCGTAGAACGAGAGCGTTAAGCTGCCAGCTGAACCATCGTATATGCGGGGTGGAGAAAAATTGTGTCACGAAATTTTAACCCTGGAGGAGCTGATTCCAATAGGAACCAAAATTATTGAAGCTGTGTAGGTCGACAACGCAGCATTTTTAAACTACGGAAACTTGGTGCCACGTCCTCCGATTGTCCACGGGATTGCCCTGTTGCCGGATCCTCTGAACAACACACGAATGAGAATGCGCTGCCAATCGGAGCAAGTTTCCATAGTTTAAACGCAACATTAGTAATTTTGGTTCCTACTGGCATCAGGGTTAAAATTTCGTGACGCAATTTTTCTCCACTATATATATATATATATATATATATATATATATATATATATATATATATAATGCAACGCATGTTTTTTCTCGGCCGATTTCAGTTGAAAAAATGCTGAATTTGTTGTATAACATAGTGAAATAATATTTCCGCTTCAGCTGCTGTAGCTTCATGATGTTCCGATCGGTGGATGCACTTACTAACCTTCAAAATGGCGTCTGCAACCTAGGTGCGTTCCAGGCACAGAGCTGTCATTGCGCTTATTTTGTCGGAAAACCAGAACATCGCAGATATTCTCGTCATCGATTTGTATTTCATTGACCGGCTGTGTAGGGCACGTGTAGGATTTCAACATACGTAAATAGCAAAATTCTGTTGTCGCCGTTTTCAGAAAATCGAGTTTGAATATTTTACGTGTGCTTACATACTTCCTATGGGCAACGGCCTTGCCGCAGTGGAGACACCGGTTCCCGTGAGATCACCGAAGTTAAGCGCTGTCGGGCGTGGCCGGTACTTGGATGGGTGACCATCCGGGCCGCCATGCGCTGTTGCTACTTTTCGGAGTGTACTCGGCCTCGTGATGCCAATTGAGGAGCTAATCGATCTGGTCAAAAGAAAATCATCATAACGACCAGGAGAGCGGTGTGCTGACCACACGCCCCTTCTATCCGCATTCTCAACTGAGGATGACACGGCGGTCGGATGGTCCCGATGGACCACTTGTGGCCTGAAGACGGAGTGCTTTACATACTTCCTATGGTCGGTGGCAGCCAAGAATTGCGCAGCCAAGCGAGTAAGCGTTTGGTTTCGTAAGCGCGAGATATGAGGATCGAATCTCGCTTCCGGTACTCTCTCTTTGTGTCATTCCCACCTTGTTCTAACAACAGATATGCGCGACACGGTGCAGAATTGCGTCATGATTGAGAACCGCTTACGAATGTAACCAAGACTTCTTTGCAGTAGACACATTGAAAAACCCATGCCCATGTAAATATTCGCTGTTCATTTCAAGTGCTGTATGTTGCAATAACTATTGTTTCCTATGTTTCCATGATCAGTATTATCCTGATTCGTACAGGTTCACACATTATACTTGCCACATATGTACATAAAATAATGTAAATAAAATCTCTATACTGTTTTTATTGATTGAAAGTCCTTGTGCATCCGATCTTTTCCAATCTCATTGCAGTTTTTTTTTTATTTTTTATTTTTTGAGGATGAAGATTATGAAAGTAATAAATCAATCACTCAGTAATGGCAGGTTGCACAGTCATAATGATTACATGGGAAGGAAAAAAAAATAGAAAATGATGCAGGCTGGGACATTCGATCCATGGATCTCGCGCTATTGAAAGTAGCTGTTTAACACGCTCGGTTGCTGACTGATGGAATACTAGACTACGATGCGAAACATATAAATACGCGTAAATTTTCAAACTCGATTTTCTTGAAAACGGCTAAGAATACATCTCCCTGTTTACACACGTTGAAGTCAGTCGTGCCCTTCACATCCTACCAGTATGAATCTCAGCGGTATTGGGAAGTTCGTACGGACTCCTTGTTAGGGTGTGTATGACATTTATGCAAATGCGTATCCAAAGATACGTCTTCTAATTATCTGTGTTCATTATGCTGGCATAAGTTTTGAAACACGTGGTGATTATCTATACGAGCGAAACTGACACTAAATAAAAGTTTTTAGCTCAATCAACAGTTTATTTTGCTTGATATGACGTTCCTTAAATGTGAAGCAAACGTTTTCGGGCCTTAACGAGAACGTACAAATGCCTGAACATGAATTCTGCGGTCGAGGAACAAATTTTAGAATACTGCCCGCCCGTCACTGATAACCTCCCGTCGAAAGAGTGCTTTTAGCCCACGCAAATTGGTTCAGCGAGATCAGACGCCGGGGACGCACGCAGTCAATTCAATCTGGCCGGGGACAATGTCGCCGTATCTCCGCGCACGGTAATTGAGTTTGCGCGTAAACTTGCTCACCGCCCGCTGCCGAGAGAGAGCCCTCTGCCCGTAATTCCGCGACTGTTGCAAGTTCTCTGCCGGACCCGGCTTGCTAGGGTTTATGTTGACACTGGCTGGCTACAGTGGCAGCGCCGGCTGTTCCTGCACTCACAAGGGAACTTCCCCATCGCACCCCCCTCAGATTTAGTTATAAGTTGGCACAGTGGATAGGCCTCGAAAAACTGAACACAGATCAATCGAGAAAACAGGAAGAAGTTGTGTGGCACTATGAAAAAATAAGCAAAATATTCAAACTGAGTAGTCTAAAAATGGCTCTGAGCACTATGGGACTTAACATCTGTGGTCATCAGTCCCCTAGAACTTAGAACTACTTAAACCTAACTAACCTAAGGACATCACACGCATCCATGCCCGAGGCAGGATTCGAACCTGCGACCGCCGGCCGAAGTGGCCGTGCGGTTAAAGGCGCTGTAGTCTGGAACCGCAGGACCGCTACGGTCGCAGGTTCGAATCCTGCCTCGGGCATGGATGTTTGTGATGTCCTTAGGTTAGTTAGGTTTAACTAGTTCTAAGTTCTAGGGGACTAATGACCTCAGCAGTTGAGTCCCATAGTGCTCAGAGCCATTTGAACCATTTTCGAACCTGCGACCGTAGCGGTCACGCGGTACCAGACTGAAGCGCCTAGAACCACACGGCCACATCGGCCGGCACTGAGTGGTCTATTTCAATATATGCAATATCAAGGATACTCTGAGCTCAGTAGCGCCGTGGTCCCGTGGTTAGCGTGAACACCTGCGGAACGAAATCTCGTTGATTCAAGTCTACCCTCGCGTGAAAAATTTAATTTTTTATTTTCAGACAATTATTATCTGTCACCAGTGTCGTGTAGAATATATCAGACGTGTTTTTCTATGGAGGAATCGGTTGACCTATGACCTTGCGATCAAATGTTTTCGGTTGCCATGGGAGAAGCACGTCCTTTCGTCTACTAATCGCACGGTCTTGCGGTGCGGTCGCAAAACACAGACACTAAACTAAACTTATTACAGTGAACAGAGACGTCAATGAACGAACGGACAGATCATAACTTTGCGAAAATATATAAATTAAACTTTTCACTCGAGGGAAGATTTGAACCAAGAACCTCTCGTTTCGCAACTGCTCACGCTAACCACGGGACCACGGCGCTCCTGAGCTCAGAGAATCCTAGATGTTGCCTATCTTACACATGGACTACTCAGTTTGTATATTTTGCTTATTTTTTTCATAGTTCTACACAGCTTCGTCCTGTTTTCTCGATTGATCTGTGCTCAGTATTTCAAGGCCTATCCACTGTGCCAACTTATAACTAAATCTGAGTGGGGTGCGATGGGGAGGTTCCCTTGTCAGAGGGAGAACTGAAAGCCGCCGGAAATACAGAGCGGTCCAGCTCCACTGAGTGATCTACCCATTATAGAAACTGGGACGTCTCAAATTCCGGTGCTCTGTCATTAATGGCAGAAAAAAAGAGCGTCTACGCACGTTTGTTTAACATCAACAGCATTCTGTGGAAAATCTGCAGCTACATAGGTCTGTATACAGCGAAAGCCACCATACGGTGCACTGCTGAGGGTACCAAGTCCTACAACTATCCACTCACTTTCTTGTTACCCACGCAAATAGAACAAGGGGAAAGCAACGGCCTGTATCCTTCCTTATCATCATCATCATCATCAGTGTTCTGCCTATAGGCAGGTTTTCACATGGTAGTTCTCCAGGCTGTCCGGTCTTCTGCCATCCCCTTCAGGTCTGCGTAATTTCCTCTTCCCTTTATGTCGTCTATCATCTTGTATCCCGTTCTTCCTCTCAGTCTTCTCCCACAAACCAATCCTTCCAAAGCATCTACTAGCAAGCACTCCCTTCGCAATGAATGTCCCAACCAGTACCTTTTCCTTTCTCTTACAACCTTCAGCAGACACCTTCTCTCACCGACCCTTTCCAATACTCTTTCATTACTCACTCTTTTCATCCAGCTTATTCTCTCAATTTCCCTCCACATCCACATCTCAAATGCTTCTAACCTTTTTTCGTCCTCTCGTCTCAGCGTCCATGTTTCTGCCCCATATAGTGCCACACTGCAGAGAAAACATTTGCCAAGCCTTTTCCTTTGTTCTTTATCTAATTTGCCACACAAGAGTCTTTTCTTTCTGTTGAATGCCTCCTTTGCTATGGCAATTCGAGTTTTCACCTCCTCACATCTCAAGTCTTCAGTTATTGTGCTTCCAAGATATTTAAAATGGTTCAAATGGCTCTGAGCACTATGGGGCTTAATATCAGTGGTCATCAGTCCCCTAGAACTTAGAACTACTTCAACCTGACTAACCTAAGGACATCACACACATCCATGCCCGAGGCAGGATTCGAACCTGCCACTCTAGCGGTCACGCGCTTCCATACTGAACCGCCTAGAACCGCACGGCCACACGGGCCTGCTCCAAGATATTTAAATGCGCTTACTTGGATAATGGTAGATTGTCCTATTTTAATATTGGACAGACTGCTTCCTTAAGAGCCCTACTAATATTATCTTGTCG
Organism: Schistocerca piceifrons; assembly: GCF_021461385.2. Lineage (NCBI taxonomy): Eukaryota > Metazoa > Arthropoda > Insecta > Orthoptera > Acrididae > Schistocerca > Schistocerca piceifrons. The sequence continues at coordinate 939,879,216 of NC_060140.1, read as the reverse complement.
TCGCTATCCTTACGCGAGATAAACACTAAAGAGCCAAGGAAACTGGTACACCTGCCTAATATCGTGTAGGGCCTCCGCGAGCACGCTCTAGTGCCGCAAAACGACGCGGCATGTTCTCGACTAATGTCTGAAGTAGTGCTGGCGGGAACTGACACCATGAATCCTGCAGGGCTGTCCATAAATCCGTAAGAGTACGTGGGGGTGGAGATCTTTACTGAACAATACGTTGCAAGGCATCCCAGGCATGCTCTATAATGTTCGTGCCTGGGGAGTTTGGTGGCCAGCGAAAGTGTTTATACGCAGAGCAGTGTTCCTAGCAATTCTGGACGTGTACGCTGTCGCATTGTCCTGGTGGAATTGCCGTAATCCCTCGGAATGCACAATGGACATGAATGGATGCGGGTGATCAGACAGGATGCTTACGTACGTGTCACCAGTCAAGAGTCGTATCTAGACGTATCAGGGGCCCCATACCAATCCCACTGCACGCGCCCCACACCATTACAGAGCCTTCACCAGCTTGACCAGTCCCCTGCTGACATGCAGGGTCCATGGATTCATGAGGTTGCCTCCATACCCGTACACGTCCATCATCTTGATACCATTTGAAACGAGAGTCGTCCGACCAGGCAACATGTTTCCAGTCATGAACAGTCCAGTGTCGGTGTTGACGGGTCCAGGCGAGGCGTAAAGCTTTGTGTCGTGCAGTCATCAGGGGTACAGGAGTGAGCCTTCGGCTCCTGAAGCCCATATCGAAGATCTCCCGTTGAATGGTTCGCACGCTGACACTAGTTGATGGCCCAGCATTGAAATCTGCAGTAGTTTGCGGAAGGATTGCACTTATGTCACGTTGAACGATTCTCTTCGGTCGTCGTTGGTCCCGTTCTTGCAGGATCTTTTTCCGGCCGCAGCGATGTCGCAGATTTGATGTTTTACTGGATTCTTGATATTCACTGTACACTCGTGAAATGGTCGTACGGGAAAATCCCCACTTCATCGCTGTCTCGGAGACGCTGTGTTCCATCGCTCGTGCGCCGACTATAACACCGACTTCAAACTCATTTGAATCTTGATAACCTACCATTGTAGCAACTGTAACGATCTAACAACTGCGCCAGACACTTTTTGTCTTATATAGGCGTTGCCGACCGCAAGCGCCGTATTCGCCTGTTTACATATCGCTGTATTTGAATATGCATGCCTCTACCTGTTTCTTTGGCTCTTCTGTGTGCGTTGGTAGCAGTAGGATAGTCTGCAGTCTGTCGCAAATGAAGTTTCAGTAAACTTCCTCAAAAATAGTTTGCAAAAAGAATGTCTTTTACCCTCACGCGGCTGGTATTTGAGTACATGTAGCATTTCCGAAATACTCGCGTGCTGATCAAACCTTCCGTAACAAATGTAGCAGCAGTGCTCTGAACTGTTTCGACGTTTTCCTGTAACTGGTGGAGGTCCCTCAGTACTCAAGAACTGATCGTACTTTAGTTCTGTACGCAGTCTCCTTTATATACGTGCTACACTTTCCTAGAACTGTCGCAACAAATTAAAGTCGACCTTTCGTCATCGCTGCAAACGATGTTACGTGCTATTTACAATTCTTATCTCTTTGCAAAGTTACACCTGGATATTTAAACGGCGTGACTGTGTCAAAGGAGCAAACCACTATCGCTATAATCGAACAATACGGGATTATTTTTCCTACTTATCTGCATTAATTTAGATTTTTCCGCTTTTAGTGCAAGTTGATGTTCGCCACACCAAACAGAACTTCTACTAAAGTCATCTTGTATAACTCTCCTGAATACATATTCGGGTCTTTTTTGACAGTCTGCAGTGCGCCACTGTGTAAAATGTTTTCCGGTCCGGAACATAAGGAATGTGGAGTCTGCCTCTTGCCCTTCGCCCGTTTTCACAGGATATCGTGCGAAAATAGGCTGAGATAGTTTCACACGACCAATGGTTTCTCAGTCCGTGTTGATTTGTGGAAGGAAACTTTTTTCTCTCAAGGAACGTTTTCTATCCTGCTAGACAGTGTTGGGGAGAGAGAAATGTGCATCAGTTGTCGGGAAACCGCACCAAAAATTGCCTGCCCAGAAACGCGCGCTCGCATAGATTAAGTTCTAAAACATTCAAAAAATGTTAATCTCGTAGCTCTAGTGAGCGACTTGGTAATTTACCTTTTCTCCCCAACGGCGTACAACAATGCGGCGTGGTTGCGGCGACTATTCCTTCTTCGAGCCAACTTCCTCTCCGAAGAGCGAAATTTTAAAATGCAAGTCCTCGTCGTTTCGGGAGAAGGAAATCAGGACGTAGCTTGGTAATAAAATGAAAAACTTTTGACTCCCGCACATTAGAACTTTTTACTTAACACAATACTGAGACAACTCGATTACATACGTCTTTCTCGCACCAGCTCAGAAGACCGAAAGACACCGCGATCGGTGGAGAAAGACAAATGAGTTACATAAAATGATTGCTATTTCTGTTCTTCAGTTTTCTGTCAGCGTAGATATAGGCATACATCCCTACGACATCTTTGCTGTACGGGGACGGCGCGTATATTTATTTATGTGCGTAGGCCACATAAAGAACCTACACAAATACTAGTATCGCAAACTGTAACGCTGCGCTGGTGCACACGATACTCATTAAAGCCTCTACTATGGTAAGTTGACGGGCTTCACCTTATAAGAAAGGATTTTTGTATATATGTTGACCGCGTGTACCAGAATGGAGGCAAAATCAGACTTTCACCCACTCAGTAACAACGATGATACGTCAAGCAAGTCTGAAGTGCAACTACACGTTAGGACGGACAAGAAACAACACAGCAGATGCTACCTATTTGTTAATAATACGGTCGCCAGCCTAATTAGGCATTAACTTAGTTTCTTCCCAGAACAAGTTGATGTGCGTTCAAGCAAAACAACACGTAGTAACACTGCATAATATGGTAAATTTTAGAACCAGAAAATCTACTGAACTGATAGTTTCACTTTCTGTACTAATATGGATAAACCATAAATGCATAACATTACACTATAATGTTTACTATAAAACTTCGTACTGTCTATTTATCTGATTAAAATCGGGCATAGGTTACCCTAGAAATAGCACTTTCGAAACACACACACACAATGTCAATTTTGATAAAGGTAAAACACTGATAAATTTTGGACTTTATATTTGCTTTAACTTTGCTGGTCAAATCAGTTTAGAACACTTCAGAATTCAAATGAATAAAAAAGAAGGGGGGGGGGGGACCCTGAAACTGTTATGATCACTGTATAAAAAAAAAATTAATTACTGAAATCATTGTGTGCTCAAAATTTCCACTATATGAGTTACTACTCTTTTTATCTTATTTCCTGCTCATTTAAATACCATTATATCTGTCTCGAAATAATTAAGCTTCATTACTAAATCAATATCAAAATTATCTTCCAACTTTGTCAGACCTTGTTATTCGTCTATTGGCTCATTAGCAAAAAAGTTCTTCAAACATCATTCTAACATAGCTAGGTCTGCCGGTAATTATTATTAACATAAACTTTAATTGTTCATTTCGGGACACTCGGATTGCACAACATTTGGAAAGGACCCTGTCTAGGTTAGTTGTGAGGATAATTAAATGATAGGACAGTTCTGGTAAAATTTAAGTTGTTATTGAACAGTATGGAACAAAAGTAACACTGGTCCACACGAATACAGTACTAAAAGTTTCAACCTGTTCGTATCGATGTGGCGGTTGGCGGGCGGCGAGATGGCGAGGCACAGAGCACACATACAATCACAGCAATGGCTCTTGATGTATCGGCACTTTACGTCTTCATAGCGTCGCAATACTTTTCCATTTAGTGCCTATGGAATATTGCCATGCTGTATAGGCGTCGGAAACGGCACATCCGAGGCTCAACGAAAACACGTTTTCCAGGAGAGCCTCCTCGATCCAGAACGTGTTTCTCAGACCGATGCCCAACTCCGACTACTACTGCTGAGCCCGTTGTGCCGTGCAGCGCCCGTGTGCATTTTCCCGCGCTCGCCTGCCGTCCACCTTTTACCGCTCCCCATCCACCTTTTACCGCTCCCCTACAGACAGGGTATTCACCCGAGGTTTTGCATTCTACGTATCCTAATACATTGCCTACGTATGGACCAGGCGCACAATTACAACTTTAACATCTTACAACAGTTTCAACGTTTCTTACATTTCAATTCTGTTATAAAATTGCTTGAATTTTGACATAAACATTAATATTCACATCGAAAATTGTTTACAGTTTCTTTAACATAATGGCATGAAACAAAAAAGAAATGAAATCAGAACATCGATTACACTAATTTATCGAAAATCAGAAGAAAAAATTATTATTTGTACAATAGTACAGTGTTGTTGTTATTACAAAACGTTTGTAGGAATTCCTGACTCTGACAGTCATGTCCGTTCTGTGTTCTGGTCTTCAATCTAATGGTTCAAATGGCTCTGAGCATTAAGGGACTTAACGTCCGAGGTCATTAGTCCCCTAGACTAAGAACTACTTAAACCTAACTAATCGAAGGATATCACACGCATCCATGCCCGAGGCAGGACTCGAACCTGCGACCGTAGCAGCAGCGCGGTTCCGGACTAAAGCGCCTAGAACCGCACGGCCACAACGGCTGGCTCTTCAATCTGAAGACTGGTTTGATACTGCTCTACAAACTTGTCTATCTATATCTTCATATACGTGACTACTCTACAATTCGTCCTTAAGGGCCTGGCAGAAGGTTCATCGAAACACCTTCAGAGTATTTCTTTACCGTTGAACTCTGGAACAGCGCGTGGGAGAAACGAACACGTAAATCTTGCCGTGAGAGCTCTTGTTACGCTTATTTTGCTACGATGATCATTTATCCGTATGTAGATCGCAGTCAATTAAATGTTTCAGCATTCGGAGGCCCGGCCCCGGTTGATGAGTGGTCAGCGCGATAGACTGTCAATCCTAAGGGCCCGGTTTCGATTCCCGGATGAGTCGGAGATTTTCTGCGCTCAGGGACTGGGTGTTGTGTTGTCCTAATGATCATCATTTCATCCCCATCGCCGCGCAAGTCGCTGACGTGGCGTCATATCGAAAGACTTGCACCCGGCGAACGGTCTACCCGACGGGAGGCCCTAGTCACACGACATTTACATTAGAATTCGGAGGAGAAAATTGGTGATTGAAATTTGGGATTCCTGTGTAATAATTATCTTCATCTTGCGTAACTACAGCAACCTGCGTCCTATTGAACCTACTTTGAAATTTGGGATTCCTGTGTAATAATTATCTTCATCTTGCGTAACTACAGCAACCTGCGTCCTATCGAACCTACTTGCTGTATTCTAAGCATTGTCTTTGCATGTAGAATGTTTACCCCTCGTGTAATATCCTCCATTATCAAAGTGACCACTCCTAGATGCCTGTCCGTTGTACGTCGTACGGTAAAGCTTTTATCTCCCAGACTGGACTGGTATAACTGCACTCTCGTTTCTGTAAAGTTGCATAAATTTTCGTGTTGTGCAAGTTACAATTACCAACAACGTAACATCACAATTTTAAGTTGATTACCATGGTCAAGTGATAACATAATTTATGCATGTTGTCAGCAAATGTCTTTGCCATATCAATTGAAACTGCACGTTTACTGTTTACGAGGGCAGTTCAATAAGTAATGCAATACATTTTTTTTCTGAAACAGGGGTTGTTTTATTCAGCATTGAAATACACCAGGTTAGTCCTCAATCTTTTAGCTACACAACACTATTTTTCACTGTAATCTCCATTCAATGCTACGGCCTTACGCCACCTTGAAATGAGGGCCTGTATGCCTGCACGGTACCATTCCACTGGTCGATGTCGGAGCCAACGTCGTACTGCATCAATAACTTCTTCATCATCCGCGTAGTGCCTCCCACGGATTGCGTCCTTCATTGGGCCAAACATATGGAAATCCGACGGTGCGAGATCGGGGCTGTAGGGTGCATGAGGAAGAACAGTCCACTGAAGTTTTGTGAGCTCCTCTCGGGTGCGAAGACTTGTGTGAGGTCTTGCGTTGTCATGAAGAAGGAGAAGTTCGTTCAGATTTTTGTGCCTACGAACACGCTGAAGTCGTTTCTTCAATTTCTGAAGAGTAGCACAATACACTTCAGAGTTGATCGTTTGACCATGGGGAAGGACATCGAACAGAATAACCCCTTCAGCGTCCCAGAAGACTGTAACCATGACTTTACCGGCTGAGGGTATGGCTTTAAACTTTTTCTTGGTAGGGGAGTGGGTGTGGCGCCACTCCATTGATTGCCGTTTTGTTTCAGGTTCGAAGTGATGAACCCATGTTTCATCGCCTGTAACAATCTTTGACAAGAAATTGTCACCCTGAGCCACATGACGAGCAAGCAATTCCGCACAGATGGTTCTCCTTTGCTCTTTATGGTGTTCGGTTGGACAACGAGGGACCCAGCGGGAACAAATCTTTGAATATCTCAACTGGTGAACAATTGTGACAGCACTACCAACAGAGATGTCAAGTTGAGCACTGAGTTGTTTGATGGTGATCCGTCGATCATCTCGAACGAGTGTGTTCGCACGCTCCGCCATTGCAGGAGTCACAGCTGTGCACGGCCGGCCCGCACGCGGGAGATCAGACAGTCTTGCTTGACCTTGCGGCGATGATGACACACGCTTTGCCCAACGACTCACCGTGCTTTTGTCCACTGCCAGATCACCGTAGACACTCTGCAAGCGCCTATGAATATCTGAGATGCCCTGGTTTTCCGCCAAAAGAAACTCGATCACTGCCCGTTGTTTGCAACGCACATCCGTTACAGACGCCATTTTAACAGCTCCGTACAGCGCTGCCACCTGTCGGACTATACGAGACGAAGCGGGAATGTTTGAAAATATTCCACAAGAAATTTCCGGTTTTTTCAACCAAAATTGGCCGAGAAAAAAAATGTGTTCCATTACTTATTGAACTGCCCTCGTATTTTATTTCCACTACGCGTTTCAGAGAGTTGTGATTTGTAATAGTAACCGTCAGGTGGACATATGTGAATTAATATGAGATGAATGTATCGCGTGTATGACTTTGGGGTAACCTGTGGTACTGTTTCAAGTGATCATACGCATTTTCTGTCGTTAAGGCATCGTACGCGTCACGTACACTTTCGTAAATCGCTTGAGGCTTTTCGCAGATGATACTGTTGTATATGAAGAAGTTGTAAAACTCGAAAATTACTCCCGAAATGCAGGAGGGCCTGCAAAGGATCGATGCTTGGTGCAGGGATTTGCATCTCACCCTCTTTAAACTAATGTAATATAATGCGCATAAATGGGCACCAAGCCCGTAACTGCATGGTTACACAACTGCAGAAAACTCGCTGGAAGCAATCACATCCGTAAAATAAGCTAGGAGTATGCGTACGGAGCGACCACATAAGACTAATCGCAGGTAGGGCAGATGCTGGACTCAGATTTATTCCAATAAACCCCAGGAAGTGTAGTCGACCGACAGAGGAGGTAGCTTTCAAAAGCCTCGTTCGATCAATACTTGCATATTGGTCGTCAGTCTGTGATCTGTTCCAGATAGGATCGGTAGACGAACTAGAGGAGATTCAAACAAGTGGAGAGCCTTTCTTTACAGGTTCATTCAGTAAGCTCGGAAACGTCACGGGATGCTCAGCCAGTGGCAGGCGCTGCAAGAGAGGCTCTGTGCATCACAGTATCGTTTGCGGTTAAATCTCCGAGAGCGTATGATCCTAGAATAGTGAACCAAGACATCCCTTCCTCGTACGTATATCTAAAGATCATGAAGGTAAAATAAGACAGATTCGAGCACTCACAGAGAATTATCTGGAGAATGGAGACCGAATGGACACGTCTCCAGGACCACACATATGGACCTAAAACACAGGAAATCGTATGTAACACCAAACGATAATTTAACATCTACATCAAGACTCCGCAAGCCACCTGACGGTGTGTGGCGGAGGTACCTCTATCGGTTCTCCCTTCTATTCCAGTCTCGTATTGTTCGTGGAAAAAAGTATTGTCGGTACGCTTCTTTGTGGGCTCTAATCTCTCTGATTTTATCCTCACGGTCTCTTCGCGAGATATACGTAGGAGGGAGCAATACGAGTATACTGCTTGACTCTTCGGTGAAGGTATGTTCTCGAAACTTCAACAAAAGCCCGTACCGAGCTACTGAGCGTCTCTCCTGCAGAGTCTTCCACTGGAGTTTATCTATCAACTCCGTAACTCTTTCGCGATCCTTCGTTGATCCTGTAACGAAGCACGCTGCTCTCCGTTGGATCTTCTCTATCTCTTCTATCAACCCTATCTGGTACGGATCCCAGACCGCTGAGCAGTATTCAAGCAGTGGGCGAACAAGTGTACTGTATCCTACTTCCTTTGTTTTCGGACTGCATTTCCTTAGGATTCTTCCAATGTATCTCAGTCTGGCATGTGCTTTACCGACGATTAATTTTATATGGTCATTCCATTTTAAATCACTCCTAATGCCTACTCCCAGATAATTTATGGAATTAACTGCTTCCAGTTGCTGACCTGCTACATTGTAGCTAAATGATAAAGGATCTTTCTTTCTATGTATTCGCAGCACATTACACTTGTCTACATTGAGATTCAATTGCCATTCCCTGCACCATGCGTCAATTCGTTGAAGATCCTCCTGCATTTCAGTACAATTTTCCATCGTTACAAGCTCTAGATATACAACAGCATTATCCGCAAAAAGCCTCAATGAACTTCTGATGTTATCCACAAGGTCATTTATGTATATTGTGAAACGCAACGGTCCTACGACACCACTCTGCGGCACACCTGAAATCACTCTTACTTCGGAAGACTTCTCTCCATTGAGAATGACATGCTGCGTTCTGTTATGTAGGAACTGTTCAGTCCAATCAGATAATTGGTCTGATAGTCCATATGCGCTTACTTTGTTCATTAAACGACTGTGGGGAACTGTTTGCAACGCCTTGCGGAAGTCAAGAAACACGGAATCTACCTGGGAACCCGTGTCTGCGGCCATCTGAGTCTCGTGGACGAATAGAGCGAGCTGGGTTTCACACGATCGTCTTTTTCGGAACCCATCACGAAATTTGCGCTACAAAAATTGTTTCTGTGCTGAATGGTTCTAATGGCTCTGAGCACTATGGGACTTAACATCTATGGTCATCAGTCCCCTAGAACTTAGAACTACTTAAACCTAACTAACCTAAGGACAGCACACAACACCCAGCCATCACGAGGCAGAGAAAATCCCTGACCCCGCCGGGAATCGAACCCGGGAACCCGGGCGTGGGAAGCGAGAACGCTACCGCACGACCACGAGATGCGGGCTTCTGTGCTGAAAAACAAGAGAAACGCTTGACAAGCTGTATCATAGTAACATATTGTAACTGCTACAATGTATGTTTATTATATATATGTTGTTCCGGCCTAACGACAAGCGCATGCAGGAAAATGAAGAACGCAAGAGCAAAGAAGTCTGTGAGACGTCGTCAGCGAATAGCCCGCAGACTCGGACCCCACCACGACAGGAGCGGCATCTACAAGAAGAGAATATAAGCGCAGCTCCTGCCTGCCTCGGCAGGGCAGAAGAAGACAGACACTAACAGAGAGGCCTAGATGAACAGTGCAGTGAAGTATGAGCCAGTGTGAATGCTTACATAGACACTGCAGATAGTGAAGGACACTGACTGTTTGCACGTCTAACACCGCTTGCGACAATTGGTTGTAAACCAGAGTTAAGTATTGTCGCCCACCCGTTAGCCGATCGGTCTAACGCACGGCTTTCCGGAGCGGGAAGGAGCGCCTGGTCCCCGGCACGAATCCGCCCTGCGGCCTTGAGTCGAGGTCCGGTGAGCCGGCCAGTCTGTGGATGGTTTTTAGGCGGTTTTCCATCTGTCTCGGCGAATGCGGGCTGGTTCCCCTTATTCGGCCTCAGCTGCACTATGTCGGCGATTGCTGCGCAAACAAGTTCTCCACGTACGCGTACACCACCATTACTCTACCACGCAAACATAAGGGTTACACTCGTCTAGTGTGAGACGTTCCCTGGGGGGGGATCCACTAGGGGCCGAACCGCACAATAAAAAAATGTTCAAATGTGTGTGAAATCGTATGGGACTTAACTGCTAAGGTCATCAGTCCCTAAGCTTACACACTACTTAAACTAAATTATCCTAAGGACAAACACACACACCCATGCCCGAGGGAGGACTGGAACTTCCGCCGGGACCAGCTGCACAGTCCGTGACTGCAGCGCCTTAGACAGCTCGGCTAATCCCGCGCGGTGAACCGCACAATAACTCTGGAAGACTGGTTCGGTGTGGGGCGGCGGAGGGGTGAAGTGGACTGCGGCAGTCGTCGTGGGGTTGTGGACCACTGCGGCTGCGGCGGGGACGGAGCCTCTACGTCGTTTCTAGGTCCCCGGTTAACATACAATTCAATACAATAAGTATTGTCAATTTACTTTAATGTGATAAGTACCATTAATGTGATTTGCTTGAATTGTTGTACAGCTACCCGAGAAAGCAGAATCCTTTACGCACCCTATAAGAGATGAGTGGGCAGGACCCCACATATGTAAAAAGAAACATGTGTTACAGGCCTCTGAAGATGCTTCACAAATAAAAGACTCGAAACATATATGGCAAAAAACAAACTGCCTTCCATTTAGCTGCATATCGCAGCATACCTCCATGAATTTTGAAGGAACTAACAAGAGAAAACACCCAATCACACACACCCTCAGATTTAGTCTACTGCCTGTCAAAAACTGAACACAGATCAAGCATGAAAACAGGAAGGCGTACTGAGCTGCGAAAAAAGAAGCGAAATAGAAACAGTGAACAGTCGAAGTTCAAGATGTGCACTGGAAGAACCACGGCGTCATGGCAGTGACGTCACGGCGCTAGAGTGCAAAGTGGGAGGTCCCCGTTCAAATCTTTCTCGTCACCCCTTTCATTCGTCCAAAATTATGAACTCTCCTCCCGTTCATTGACATGTCTTGGCAATTATCATACTATACACTGGTTATAGAATATGAGTCATGTGGTGAGAATATATTGTCGCCCCCAAGTAAATGTGATAAATAGTGAGGGCAGGGGAGACGTGGCATAGCCGTATGAAAGAAATGAAAACAACTAATAAACGGATGCCAATTATATTACAGCAAAGGAATTCAAGAGTCAAAGCTTCGAAAACGGAACGCAAGAGTCATAACATGTGGTACTTGCTGTAGAACGAATAGGAGGCATGTACATTTTATGCGTCGCTGTTGCAAAAGGACGTTACATCACGACACAGACATAAATTTGAATACAAATTCGCTCGATGTTTGCACATCTTGAGCTGGGACCGTTCACGTTTTCTGTTTTGCTTCTTTTTTTCACAGTCCAGCACACCTTCTTCCGGGTTTCATGCTTGATCTGTGTTCAGCTCTTGACAGGCTATCCAAGGGTCACTTAATCACTACATTGTGATCTGAATCGGTATCTGCTCCCGGGTACGCTTTACAACCCAGTATCTGATTTCGGAATCTCCGTCTGACCGTGATGTAATCTAACTGAAATCTTCCCGTATCACCCGGCCTTTTCCAAGTATACCTCCTCCTCTAGTGATTCTTGAACAGAGTATTCGCTATTACTAGTTGAAATTTGCTGTAGAACTCACTCTTCCTCCCCTCTAATTCCTTGTCCCAAGCTCATATTCTCCTGCACCCTTTTCTTCTACTCCTTCCCCTACAGCTGCATTCCAGTCCCCCATGACTATTAGATTTTCATCTCCCTTTACATACTGCATTACCGTTCCAATATCCTCATACACTTTCTCTATCTCTTCATCTTCAACTTGCGACGTCGGTATGTACACCTGAACTATCTACATCTACATGGTTCCCTGTAATTCACACTTAAGTGCCTGGCAGAGGGTTCATCGAACCATTTTCATACTACTTCTCTACCATTCCACTCTCGAATGGCGCGTGGGGAAAAGGAACACCTAAATCTTTCCGTTCGAGCTCTGATTTCTCTTATTTTATTATGATGATCATTTCTCCCTACGTAGGTGGCTGTCAACAAAATATTTACGCATTTGGAAGAGAAAGTTGGTGATTGAAATTTCGTAAATAGATCTCGCCGCAAAGAAAACCGCATTTGTTTCAGTGACTGCCACCCCAACTCGCGTATCATATCAGTGACACTCTCACTCCTGTTGCGCGATAACACGAAATGAGCTGCCCTTCTTTGCACTTTTTCGATGTCCTCCGTCAATCCTACCTGGTAAGGATCTCATACCACGCAGCAATATTCCAGCAGAGGACGGACAAGTGTAATGTAGGCTGTCTCTTTAGTGGGTTTGTCGCATCTTCTAAGTGTTCTGCCAACAAAGCGCCGTCTTTGTTTCGCCTTCCCCACAATGTTATCTATGTGGTCTTTCCAATTTAAGTTGCTCGCAATTGTAATCGTTGTTGGTGTTGGTTTTCTCTCGATTCTGATAAGAACAACCCTATCACTGAACTGTTCACACTAACACACTCTCTGGCCTACTTTTCTGTTTTACGAATCCTACTCCCGTTATCCCATTTCCTGCTACTGTTGATATTGCCCTACACTCATCTGACCAGAAATCCTTGTCTTCTTTCTATTTCATTTCACTGACCCCTACTATATCTAGACTGAGCCTTTGCATTTCCATTTTAAGATTTTCTACCTTCTCTACCACATGTAAGCTTCTGACGCTCCACGCCCTGGCTCATTGTACGTTATCCTTTCGTTCGTTAATCAATCTGTTTCTCATGGTTACCTCCCTCTTGGCAGTCCCCTCCTGGAGATCAGAACAGGAGACTATTCCAGAATCTTTTGCCAATGGACAAATCATCATGACACTTTTTCGGTTACAGGCCACATGCTCTTTGGATTCACGTTTTGTGCCTTTAATGTAATGGTTTCCATTGCTTGCTGCGTCCTCATGATGATGATGATGATTGCTGAATCCTCCGCCTTTAGGGCCAGTTTCCCACCCCGAGGACAAGAGAGCGCCCTGAACCTCCGTACACTCCTCCGCCCTCTTTGACAATTGCCTGAATTCAGGTTGAGTCTGTGTATGAAGGATGTAGCAGTTGACAGAATGTATTCTATTCTTCAATGTGCCCACGTTTGTGTACTACAAGTAGCACAACCCCCTCCAGATTCGATTCTTTGAAGAATCTAACTCCTATGCATAATACAGCTCCACTTTAAGAAATACTAGTTTCCACGCATATTAATGTTTATGACGTCATATCTCCTAAACTATGTCTCATGTGATGGTATACATGGTGAACATAAAGGTTGGGAACACTTTCAATTATTTATTCCACAAGAACCAAACATTGTACAGATATGATACATATGTCAATTTGAAGAGAGACCCTGCATTCTTTTTTCATGTACGAGGTGCGACAATAAAGTAATGAGACTGATTTTTTTTGCAAGATGTGGCAAACCTGCAGGCTTGCGTAGTCATAATATCTTTGACCTTGGTCTATAAGCTGCTTCTAGTCCAAGCGGCGCATCGATGCAACTGCTCAGTCGTGAGTTGTGCTGTAGTAAGTTAACATGTGTTCGTGTCTCTCGTCACGGAAATGGAACCGCACAATATTGCGCAACGGTATGCCATTTCTTTTTGAGTTAAATTGGGTGAAAACGCGACGACAACTTACGGCAAGCTCCAGAAGGCTTTTGGAGAGGAAGTTATATCAAGATCTTAAGTTTTTCGTTTGCATAAAATGCTTAGTGAAGGTAGAACGAGGGTTGAAGATTAAGACCGCAGTGGACAACCATCAACCTCACGGACGGATGTCAACTTGGCCAGGATGCATGAACTCGTACGATCTGATCGAAGATTATCCGTGAAAATGATTGCAGAAGAACTAAACATCAATCGAGAAACGGTTCGTCTAATAATAACTGAAGATCTTGGTATGAGAAAGATTTGTGCAAAAATGGACCCCCAAAAATCTCACACCACAACAGCGAGAAACACGGAAAAATGTGGCAACCGATCTGTTAGAGCAAAGGGAATTCAATCTAGAATTGTTGAGCCGTGTTATCACTGGTGATGAAAGTTGGTTTTTTCGGAACGATCCAGAGACAAAACGCCAAAGTTCGCAATGGTGCTCAAAGGGATCACCCAGACCAGAAAACCTCGCATGTCGAAGTCAAAAGTGAAATTCGTGCTTGTGGGCTTCTTTGATTCCAAGGGAATTGTTCATAAAGAGTGGGTGCCTCCTGGACAAACAGTTAACCAATATTACTACAAAGAAATTTTAGAAAGACTTCGTAAAAGAGTTCTTCGTGTCCTTGCCGGCATTGCTGATAATTGGATCCTGCATCACGATAATGGGCCATCCCATACTGCTCTGTCAATACAGCAGTTTTTAACCTCAAATCAAATTTCAGTTCTACCACAGCCACCTTATTCACCAGATATCGCTGCATGCGACTTTTTTTCTATTTCCAAGAGTCAAAATTGCGGCCAAGGGACACCATTTTCAAACACGAGATGTTCAAAAAGCTGTGACGAGGGTCTTGGAGGATATTACAGAAGATGAGTTCCAGAAATGTCACCATCAATGGCAGAAGCGCTGGAAAAAGTGTGTGCAATCACAAGGGAACTACTTTGAAGGAGACAACACTAAACTTTACTAAAACGGTAAGCAACATTTTTTTCACATCAGTCTCATTACTTTATTGTCGCACCTCGTATACTGCCACAGCGCAGTTTGGTAATTTGCTGAGTCAGCGCTAGTCGCAAACATGGCGAATTCAAGTGCGGAGCGAGCTTTGTGTGTGCGACAAAAACAAGTGTGCTACAGCTGTTCAACGGATTTTGAGAACCAAGTACGGTAAGGAGCCACCAACAAGGAAGGCCATTTACCGCCAGCACAACAAATTCGTTTCGACGGGTTGCTTATTCCTGGCAAAGAGAAGCGGACGTCCCAGTGTGAGCGAAGTGAATGTGGAGCCCGTACGAGAGACACTCATAAGGAGTCCAAAGATATCGGTGCGTCATGCATCCCGTGAACTCGAAATGGCTCCAATGACTGTGGAAAGTCCTGCGACAGAAGCTGTCTATAAAACCATTGAAATTGGAGCTATTTCTGAAGCTCAATGACGATGACAAAGACAAGCGTTTTGAGTTTTGTTGGCAGTTGCAACAACTGAATAAGGATGGGGATGGCATTGTTGATTGTAAAACAAACTTTCAGAGTTTCTCTTCGAAATTACGGCGAGAAAGGAAGAATGAATTGATTGTTGGTGTTAATAATAATGATAATCCTCCTTTACCTCCTCTGCATTACCGCAGATGACGTGTCACTGAGCACATGTGTTCTGTGCATGCAGTACACGAGAGGCGCCTAGTTTTTTCCACTGCGCTGTGTGGAATACGAAGGTTCTGTTATGGTTCACTAACCTGCTGTCTTCAAGTTGATGTCGCCAGCGCAGAAAACAGCACGCACATCGTAGGTTCTGTATCTTGAGGCTGAAACTGACTTTTAGCGAGGTCCTGTTCTGAAATAATGTATCACTTCTTTGGGATGCCACTCGCGTATTTTAATATAGCCACACGAGAAGACTACATGATCTTAATACAACACCTTCTGATACAACAAAGTACATGATCAAACACAATGTTTACGAAAATGTATCTTAACACTATTTGTGGCACGTGTCTGTGCCCCATGACTACCGGAGTGAATCTTTTAATACTGAATACTGGCAAACACATCCTGCCACAGACAACATGACTGTACATCTCGACTGCCTAATCCAGAGTGACGAACACGAACTTAAATAAAAATCGGAAACACATCCTACGGCAGACAACATGTCTGTTCTTATCAACTGCCTAATCCAGAGTGACGAACAGCCCGAAACACTTCGCGCGCCATACCATAAAACGCGTGACCCGAACGCTTCCGAAGTGCTTCGTCTGCATTTTCGTCAGTCTTTTGTTTTTGATTTAAATTGTTTTTAATAATTCTAAAATGACTAACTGATAGTCAGGTGTTGAGATATATTTATATTAAAAAGTGAAGTCATTCTAATGAGTAGTTTAACTAATAATAACAATAACTATACTTTAACGTTTTGGCGCCCTTGCTCCGAACACAGCAGCCAATCACAGAGCAGGAGCATTATGCAGGCGGTCTTTCTCACGGGAATGGTACCGAATCTAACATCTGTCACAGGTACCTCACACCACATTTCGTCATCTATATACTTCTTGCATCTCCACTGCTCTGGGAACAGCTTCTTGGAGGCTAATATGATGGCTGATTAAGCCAGAAATATTACAAAATGCAATATGTTATACATCTGTACAATGTTTAGTTTTTGTGAAATAAATAATAGAAAGTGTTACCCGACTTTATGTACACCCTGTACTTTGGCAGGTACATTTAGTATTGCTTAGCGATACCGTCTGAAAATGCGTTGCCGTCAGAATTCGTTGTCAAGAAGTAATAAATTAAAATAATATGTTGGGCGCTGACGTATTATTGCATGAACAGTGAGCAAGGAAAAGTTCCGAAGAGGTTTGATATTGTGTGTGAAGTTTGTTAGAAGGCGCTAAGTGTTCTCATTCTGAAATGTCGGATGAGTATACCAGGTGTATCCGTATGAAATGAGCGTTTTTTTTTTTTGTGAAAATGAAACACTAATTTTGAATTGAAAATTAAAAAAATTTTATTCAAAGTACTGACCATTGCTTTCTATACATTTTGACAACCTTTCTGGCAATTTGTGGACTCCACGCCAATAGAAATGTTCGTCTATTGAAGCGAATCAATCAGACACCCAATTTTCGACTTCTTCGTAGGAAGCGAAGTGTTCCTCAGCCAATGCGTGTCCCATTGATGAAAACAAATGGTAGTCGGAAGGGGCAAAGTCTGGTAAATACGGCGAGTGGGGTAGCAGCTCCCAGCCAAGTGTTTTGATTGTATCCTGAACCAGTTTTGCTTTGTGTGCAGGTGCATTGTCGCGTAAAAAAATTACTTTGCCATGTCTTCTGGTCCATCTGGTCTTTTTTCGATCAATGCATAGTTCAAATTGATCATTTGTCGTCTGTAGCGATTAGTATTCACAGTTTCAACGTGTTTTAGAAGCTCATGATACACCACAACTTTCTGAACCCACCAAACACAGAGCATTGTCTTCTTGCCGAATCGATCTGGTTTTCCAGTCGATGTTGATGGTTGTCCCGGATTAACCCATGATTTTTCCCGTTTAGTATTCTTAAAATAAATCGATTTTCATCGCCAGTAACAATTCGATGTAAAATTGATTTTCTTTCATGTCTTTGAAGCAAAATTTGACAAATGGTTTTTCGGTTTTCCATCTGTCTTTCATTCAATGCATGTGGCACCCATTTTCCACACTTTTGGATCTTTCCCACAGCTTCCAAACGGTCAGAAACTGTTTGTTGTGCAACATTTAGCATTGCTGCCATTTGTTTCTGACTCAAAGTATCATCTTCATCCAATATTGCTTGCAATTCGGCGTCCTCGAACTTTTTTTGGTGGTATTCCACGTTCTTCATTTCTTACATCAAAATCATTATTTTTGAACCGTTGAAACCATCTTTTGCATATTGCTTCTGATAGAGCATGATCACCATATGCCTCGACAAGCATTCGATGCGACTCTGCAACACTTTTTGTCAAATGAAAACAAAAAATTAATGCTTTCCGCAAATCATCACTTTCTGGTACAAAATTCGACATTGTTAACACGATGAAAACATATGATGTTGTTTGTTCCATGACTTGATGTATACTAAATATCTTTGACAGATGTCATACCAACCAAACAAAAAAAAATTAAGTCTCGTTCACAACAAATATTCCCTATCGACACATTTGTATCTTAACGCTCATTTCATACCGGTATACCTGGTAGTCCGGGAAATTTGCGCGCCTTGGGTTACGCTACCGTTAAACATATACACAGTTTCCAACTTTAATACTTGACTTATTGTGTTAAACCTTCAACGTAAGGTTATAGCTCTTAATGAGTGGATTATCAGAGCATTTTAAATTTTTAGAATCGGTCAATAATTATGTGAGATACTGAAAATAAAAAAAATTGTTGCCCCTGGAAGCCGTTAGGTAGGCAACCTGCAATCGAGGATTTGTCACTGCTTTAGTTTTTTTAGTAATACAGATCGTCGACCTGATAATGGAAACGTAGAACTTTGAATTTACACGCGTCTGTCGTGTCTACTTTGACTAGCGAGCACTAGGGGTAGATATAGTCCTTACATTCGCCACCGAGACACGGGCTCGATATTTGCCGACGACGAGCGAGTGTCCGGGAAAGCACGCGGGGTTTGCACAAGTGATAAAGCCGAGTCCGGATCCCGGCCTGGCTTAACAGTTCGGCCCTGCTGACTCTGGCGGATTGCAAGCGGTCTGTGGTGGCGGAGTTTGTTTAGGCAGCGCGGCCGCCGCTCGGGGAAGGGCAGTTTGAGGCCGGCGAGCCGCTGGGGTGGACGACGACCATGTGGAGTCGTAACTCGTGCGCACTCCCCACGATCACGGTCCGGTGAGTACGCAAGGAGCAGTTCGCGATGCGTGCGTGGTGCGTGAACAATGAGCGTGTACGTCTGAGAGAGAGAGAGCGCACGCGCTCGTTGAAAACAATAACACTGTAACTCTTGTCGATAATTTATTGATCTTTCGGTGAAACGGCTATGTGATGAACATTCTGGGTTATCGATCTACAAGCAGTAAAGTTTGAGACGTGACTGAAAAATAAACATACTATATGTTACTAAACTAACGTTTATCACGAAGCGATTTTCGTCTTATAAGTTCATCATCAGTGGATAAATGACTAGCGTCCACAACCCACCCTAGTGTGCAAGAAACCAAACCTGGAAAAGTAAAGATATTACCGCCACATTGAATCTTTGGTCATGGGATTCCGTGGAAAATGTCATTCTGAGTGCCTGTCTCTTGCGTTATGTATGAAACATGTGGTAAAACTTACGTGGTGTAGCCCTCTCCCCCCCCCCCCTCCCCCCCCCCCCCCCCCCCGATTTTGCATTTTTCGTAGTTTACATGTAATATATATTCATAATATACACAAAATACTGTTCAGAAACTTGTTTATTATCTAATATTCGTTTTCTGAATTTTCCTTGTAGTTTTTACGACGAAAAGTACGTTAAATATACCAAGTGCGTTTAAATATGGCACCAACGTAGGTATTGGGCTACGCTGCCGGTCAGTCTGTTACCGCAATGTTTATTTGGAGTTCACGTTCGCTCGTTTCTCCAGCTCAGAGCGAGATCATCACCTTTCATCATAAAGTAGACCTCATACACTACAAATCAGCTGTAACAACAACCAAGATTTTAAAATGGGGTGGCGGGGAAGGGGGGGCGTGTTCAGTATCACACTCCATCGAAATACTTTACAGTAGTTGGTGGCTTAGCGTGGAGCAACTATAAAGCGAAAGAAGTTGAGCGTGTAAATAATATATTTCATTAGACAACCGTCGTGCACAGTAGCTAAAATATACGTAACTTATTTATTCGAATAACTCTGTTGGCGTACGACAAATCAGCTTTGGTTTTGCTCCTCTGTTTAATTTTTATTGTTCACAGACTGGAAATACGGAAGCGTCCGATCCCGCCCGTCTGCTTTGATCCATGACGTCACAAATATGGCGTAAACAAAAACAAACACACACACTTTCCACAAGAAGCCTAACGACACTAACGGGACAAGCGCGGGAAATGGGGTGTTTTGGGTGGGGGGCGAACTAAATATAAACAAATTTAGACGCCTTGCGTAGCTACAACGTGTAAGTGAAGACAGCCATGCATGAATACCCACCCACCTCCCCAGGGGTCGTAACCCCTGCAACCCATAGAAGATAAAGATGCTTCAGTAGCTGATAAGTATTTTTTGTCTTTAAAAAAAATCTCACGGGATAGAACGAACAGATCAGAAAGATAAATATAATAAACTAAAACAGAAATTGGAGGAAACAGATAATTAAAATAAGTAATAAGTGTTTTTAAATTTTAAAAAAAATCTCACGAGATAGAACGAACAGATCAGAAAAGTAAATAAAATAAGATAAAACAGAACTGGAGACAGCCACACTCAAACCAAACTCCGCGCCGTCATAACGTCACACACGACACCACCCTGACGTCACGGGTCAAAGCCGACACGTGGGATCGGACGCTTCTGTCGACCCCCCCCTTCTGAAAGCCTACTTTACTGTTGCTTCTCTAAATCGCATTCTGTTACCTGCTCGCTACGGTCGCAGGTTCGAATCCTGCCTCAGGCATGGATGTGTGTGTGCTGTCCTTAGGTTAGTTAGGTTTAAGTAGTTCTAAGTTCTAGGGGATTGATGACCTCAGATGTTAAGTCCCACAGTCCTCAGAGCCATTTGTTACCTGCTATGTACATTGTAATGCCAGTATTTTTCATGTCTTTGTCAATTTCACTGAACCATGTGCTCGATATCTGACCAGTATGTGTGTCCATAAAACTCTAGTTTCCTTTTCCTCGTTACACCAGTTAGTTTTGAGCTTTATAATTCAGCTCTGCTTGATCTTAATTTGTATTCAGCATTACCATTGCTTTTATGTATTAATAATTTTGTTAGACTTCTTGTTTCAAGTTTTTCCACTTTTTCAAGGTACACAAATCTTGTATATTTGCTTCTGATGTGATCCAGGCTTTATCACTGTCTGACAGTATCTTAGTTCTGAGTTTCAGGAAAAAGATTTTTTTTATATACGTGTTTTGTCATATAGAATACTGTTTCTTTTTTATGTACTCTGTTTTGTATTTCTGTCTTTTCTTTTGCATTACTCGTCGTCCATTCTCCCAAGTTCTTAACACAGTTTCACATATTGTTAGGAATTTTAAGACTTTGGGAGCATAATGCATAATTATTGTTACCAAATTTTTCTGTTTATAGATTATAAACAATTTTTCTTATGAATTTTGAGTACCCTTTACGTACGGTGTTTATTAATCATGTTTACATGCTCTGAAGTAAGCTCTTTCCTTTCTTGTTACCAGGCGATTTTTAGGCTTTTTCTGTATTTGCATTTTTTGCGCTTCACTTGTCCAAAAGAGCGAAGATGCACTAAAGGAAAAAAAGATGGTTTCCTAAAAGAAAAATCGCGAAGGCTGAAACTACAACAAAGTTTCCATTTCCTAATTGAAAACGAAACGCGTCTAGTGTAAAACGCTCTTAAATCGCCGTACGCTTAGGAGAATAACAATAAAAATGACAATACACTGATAAATTGTAAGTTAGTGTCCATAAACGAGAGGCTTTAACTTCTAATACTCCGCGCGGCCCACTCCCCCCCCCCCCCCCCCCCCGCCCCCCCCCCTCCCACACCTTCACCAGTACACGCACACGCACGGACGCAGAATTATTGTTACTTCAGAACGGCACATACTGCAGTAGACTACATGATTTTGTATTGAATGACAACTTTTGCTATATTACAGTTTACCCACTCTCATCATTTACCCTATTCAGTTACACCATGCCAAGCCACTTAATTATTGAAACTTCCTGGCAGATTAAAACTGTGTGCACTTGCCCGCGGAAGGCAAAGGTCCCGAGCTCGAGTCTCTGTCCGGCACACAGTTTTAACCTGACAGGAAGTTTCATATCAGCGCACACTCCGCTGCAGAGTGAAAATCTAAGTCACTTAATTATTGTAAGATATTTGACACAAAAAACGAATGATCATCACTCGATTTGACGCCTCTTAACAAGTCACACCTACAGATTCTGTGTTTTGGCAATGTATTCAGCTTTATAGGTTCGGTTGCTTGTGGACGGTAGAAACGTCTTACGTGATGATAACCTAATGAACCGGAAATCGTTTCGTAATAAACTAATAATAGTGGAGGAAATGCAATTTCTTCGCTTTTCAGCCTTAAATATGGACTAGACTACATGAAATATTTGTTTATCTAAGACAGCTGGTTTCGGCAGACTTCGCTGTCATGTATTTTAGCTACGACAGACCTGTTACAATGTGGTGATTTTTTATGGGCATGAAACTTGGCGTGAGGTCCAACATAAAACTTTCACAGTAAAATATTTTAAGTTATATAAATGTACACTTCCATTTCCGTTTTTATAATACCAAACTAAAACGTTTATCTCAAATATTACGTACTAACTCATGTTATGAAACATAATCGCTGTATCTGTACTCCTTTGCAGATCTGAAGATGACTGCAGAATCTGTCGAAACCGGCTGCCTTAAATAAAGAAATATTTGGAGCGATCTAGGCTGTTGACTGTTTTTAGCAAGTAAAAGAGATCGCTCCTTCAATATTCTCAAAATGAGAAAATTCAAGCACTGAAATATGGAATTGTTATACCAGAAGTGATGAAAAAATTCATTAACACACATGTTTTGGGTGTAACTCATTTCTTCACAATTTCAGTGCAGAGCTCACGGACTTAATTGAACTTGCGATTGCGCTTATTTGGAGTGTAGACCATGGTCACAGACCTATGTAACGTATCCCGGGATCTAGGTTACGTTGGAAGGTGACAGCCCGACTGTAACTTTGCAAAGTCAACGAACGTGATGCATTCCATTCACGTCGTCGTGACTATACGAATCTCATAACATAAAACCACAATCCCCGGGTGTTTGCAGGACATTAGCCATAACATCCATCTGTAGCACTTCATATAAAGCGAAAGTTGCAATTCAGATTAATATTATTCGTTCATACCTTCTGCATATTGTCTCACGAATCAATACTTGAACTTTTCAGGAGATGTAGCCAACGTCCTTAGTATGATAAGTTTGTCGACCTTGTTATGCCACAACCAATTATCATCTTTCGACTTAACCTAAACCTCGCGCCACATACAAAATCATTGTCATCACATCCCCCATTCCACTAATACGGAAGGAAAATAAAGATTTTCAATATTTTTCGCTATCTCTCTACGTTCCGGAACACACGTTTGCAGAAGGACAAAAGAAATTCTTTCGCAAACACACTCCCACTTCGGGTCTGCAGACTACCTGGTAGAGGCTCTACCACTGCCCATAGATACAATTGCCGACTTCCGTTCCGTCTCAACTAGTAATTGCTTTTGTGGCTTTATCTATTCGCAACATCAGATATATTCCAGATCAGTATGTTTAATAAATAAAGACTAAGTAAATGCAGAAAATACAGGGAAACATAATTGGAAGTGAGCTTCCTTTTTAATTTAATTTACTTTTCCCTGGAAACTATCGGATTGTTTACAAGTAAATTTTAAGGTTAGTGAAGGCAGGTAAATGTAGTTATTTTATACACGTATATTGAGACAGAAACTATTCGCAACAACTGTGACTGTTTTATCGTAATACAGCGTCATGTCTCTCCGTTCCACACTGCAGTCTAATGTCTACGGCATACGACCACCTCAGAGGTGACTACTAAATTTGTACACCTGAAGATGGAAATACAATGTTCCCGAAATCCGTCGTGTTTACAATAAAACAAAGTCACAACTGAAGTGGATATTTTCAGTGTCACCATGCAACTCGACTGCAGATGTTCTGTTAAAAAAAAATAATTCTCGCAAACGTTAGTGCTTGACACGTCAGATTTATGTCCGCGTATTGCAGGTAACATTCTATTAAATTGTTAATTTACAATTTGTTGTGATTCATTAGGTTTCTAATATTTGCTGCTGAGGTAATCCACATTTATACGAATTTTCCTATATGTTATTTTGGTGTGCAGTGAGTGTGAAGTGGTCTAGACCTCCGTCGACTTCTGGATGTTAACTACATGTGGGAGAGTCAATCACTCCGATCCTGTAGGGGTGGGCAGGGAAACAAGTGTGCAAACATGCCCATACCTTTCTCAGATAATTCAAGTCGCACGTCTCCTTGGAGGATCCTTCCGGCTATATCACAGTTTTGCTGCTATTGTGTGATGTACTGGCGAGTAATTAAACTCCTTTTCCGCTGCGATGTTTGCCACTGCTGATTCTTCTTTTCTTGAAACGTGGAGGAAATCGTCGTACGTATGCTCTATAAGTAGCGATTTTTCTTCTTTGATATCGTCTTTTGCAAGTCCATACACCACCAGTTCATTGTACCGATGCGTGAGTGCCCCTTTAACGAGATTAGATTAACAATCCCATTTTCTTTCTTGCTTGCCATTACGAACTCTATAACCCCGAAAATACAGCTTACGAACGAGCGATGTGGCGTAGTGGTTAGCACACTTCACTCGCATTCGCGAGGACGACGGTTCAATCCCGCTTTCGGCCGTCCTGATCTGGGTTTTCCGTGATTTCCCTAAATCGCTTCAGGCAAATGCCGGGATGGTTCCTCTGATTGGGTACGGCAGACTTCGCTCTCCATCCGATGAGACCGATGACCTCGCTATTTGGTGTCTTCTCCCAAATCAACCCAACTCAACCCAACAGCTTACGATTCTCTGCAAAGCAGCTGTAGAGCCTGCAAGATAGTGTTTTGCCCCTTCTTCGATATCAAACTCAGCTGCTTCTTTAATTGCGGTTACCTCTGCAGTGTAAATTTAATTCCTGGTTTTACTTCAGTCTATGGCCATCGTATAAAGGAGAACCTTGTAGAAGCTGTCCATCACGTCCGAAACTGTCTGCGGATTGGCACAAAAAGCCACATCATTGCTTTGGCAGCTTCTCAGTCATCGTTTTGGCATTCGGAACCATCGAGATCTGCCTCATTCGGTGACGCAAAGCTTCAGACTGGAACTTCCCCATCGCAGCACCCACAGATTTAGTGATAAGATGGTCCAGTGGACAGCCTGTAAAAAAACTGAGTGCATATCAGGCATGAAAACAGGAAGGAGGTGTACTGAACTGTGAAATAAGAAGCAAAATAAACAGTGAACGGTCTAAGTTCAAGATGTTTTACGTCGAGCGTAATTGGACATCCGCGTCGTATTGGTTGCGTTGCGTGGTCACTGTGTTGATCTCCGAAGGAGTGTTCCGCGTTCAAACCTTCCTCGTGCCCATATATATATATATATATATATATATATAATATTTCCTATTTGTTTTACGCAAGTGTCACATGTTATGACTCCTCTTATCATTTTGGGAGTTTTGACCCTTGAATTACTCTATTGCAACACATTCACATCGGTTTATTTGTTGTTTTCATTTCTGTGAGAAGTCTATGAGGCATCTCGCCTGCTCTCATTATTCTTCACATATTCCTGTGATTGTAATACGGGGTGTTCAAAAAGTCTCTTTGCAGTAATGTATGATTGATAGGCGCGCGTGCTGTATGATTGTTCGCCTGCCTGGGTTACTTCCCTCCACGTGGACTCTCCCAACATTCCACTGTTTCGTTTATCTCAGCCTGCGTCAGTAGTATCGTTGGTGTGTGTGTGTGTGTCGTTACGTGTTGATGTGAACGTTTTAGTTCCTTTGTTTCGTTTTTGTCGCGAGGTGGCGCAGTGGTTAGACACTGGACTCGCATTCGGGAGGACGACGGTTCAATCCCGCGTCCGGCCATCCTGATTTAGGTTTCCCGTGATTTCCCTAAATCGCTCCAGGCAAATGCCGGGATGGTTCCTCTGAAAGGGAACGGCCGACTTCCTTCCCCGTCCTTCCCTAATCCGATGAGACCGATGACCTCGCTGTCTGGTCTCCTTCGCCAAACAACCCAACCTGTTTCGTTTTTGTCACTGTTATAAAATGCTAACCATTGAAGAACTTGTGTTTTTAGTCGAACGAGTGTTCAAAGCTGGCGGTAAATACACAGTTTCAGTTCGTCAAACATTTAATTCAGTTTTCCCGGAGACAACAGTCCCACATCGCGATACGGTGCGAGATTTGATTAATAAATTTCTAAGTACGGGTTCAGTGACAGATGCACCGAGAAGTGGTCGTCCTAGGGTTTTGTCTGAGGATAAACTACTCGATATTTCCGATAAAATGTCCAGAGTCCGAACAAGTCAGTAAGAAAACTCGCCCAGGAAATCGATGTTGGTGTCGGAACGGCCCACACAGCTGTAAGGAAAAAATTAGAACTTTTCCCATACACAAGTGACAGTGGTGGAAGAACTGAAAAATACTGATCTTGGCAAGGGACGGCATTATTGTCAATGGTTCAAAAACTTCGTTCAACAAAATAGGATATTCCTAATGAAACGTTTTTCACTGATGAGGCGTGGTTTCATTTATCCGGGTACATGAAATCGCAAAATTCTCGTATGTGGAGTACTGCAAATCCATTGCGTATTCGTGAGGGACCACTTCATTCTGTGAAAATAGGGGTCTGGATTGAAATTTCTAGACGCTCGGATTGTGGGTCCCATATTTCTCAACGAAACAATAAACTCACAACGATACTGCAGGGATATTCAGTACCCATTCATAGGAGAACTTGTGTTAAGTGAAATACTGAACGGTTATTTTCAACAATATGGTACAACCCATCATACAGCTCGCGTTCCAATGTCACTGCTTTCTGATCGCATAATTTCACAGGGCCTTTCGCCTCCACGATACCTAACACCACCTGGCTTTTTCTTCTGGGATGCAGCGAAAGCAACTGTCCATAAAAATCGTACAAAATCCATAGATGAATTGAAAACTGCAACATACTCTTTCACTGCTTCTGTTACAGAAGAAATGTTACAGCTTGTGTTTGGAAACGTGATTAGACTTGTGCATTCGACAACAGGGGGGGCACTTACAACATTTAATGTGAGAATTTGTAAGTAAAAATGAATATTCAATAAATTAATAACTTGTGTTGCACTGAGTTTCATTTCGGTATATTCACTGCGGCATACGGCGCGCGCGGCTAACAATCATACGACAATGCGGAGTGACTTTTTGAACACCCCGTATATTCTCACCACATGAGTCATACTCTATAACCAGTGTAGAGTTTCAGTTGCCAAGACTAAAGAAGGAAAACAGACACGTCATTGACGGAACGGAAAGTTCTTAATTTTGTGAAGAACAGAAGGAGGAAAAAAAAAAAAAATGAAATTGGGCACGAGGGAGATGTGAACACGCATCCTCCACTTTGCAGTCCAGTACCATGGTCACACAGAGCGACTGTTGCAATGCGATTGAAGTTGCATATTTTGAGCGTGGAGAGTTCTTCTTTGCTTCTTTTTTCACAGTTCAGTACGTCTTCTTGCTGTTTCCATGCTTGATCTATGTTCAATTTTTGTCATGCTATTTGAGAATACTGAAGGAGCGATCTGTTCTACTCTAACATTCTGCGTACTGTCTGTTTGTTCTAAGTCGTGTCTCCCTACCACTTTCGCGCAACGACGCTCTGAGCGTGTTTTTTTGGGAACTGACTAGTTTGAACCTGGGACCTGTTGCTGGTAAGGAGACGCCAGACCACACATGACATGTAGAGTTCAGTGAGACTAGCGATGAAATATTCAAATACTTAATGATTTTAGCGTCAGCTCCACTGCACTCCCTGGAAAAGAATCTTAATACTAACTAAATTTAGTGGAAGGGGTTCAAGGCTTTCCTATTTTTAGTTAGCTGGTAAAATAACGTCGAAAAAAACAGTAAAGTTTACCATTGGAAATTTCATTCTACTCACAAAACATTGTTTATAAATTGCGCTATTTATAAAAGGAAATGTTTTAATACAGG
This sequence comes from Schistocerca piceifrons, assembly GCF_021461385.2. Taxonomy (NCBI): domain Eukaryota; kingdom Metazoa; phylum Arthropoda; class Insecta; order Orthoptera; family Acrididae; genus Schistocerca; species Schistocerca piceifrons. The sequence goes on along the minus strand of NC_060140.1, from coordinate 939,851,492 downwards.
ATGATAGAAACCAACTGCGTTCAACAAAAATGTGAACGAATATTCCCTGAATGGGTTTCCAAGTTCTATAATGGATCGAAGGATGACCTATGCCATATCACATCTATATTCTAGGTTTAAATTAAGTTTCATAAAAGAGAAAACTATCAAAATGGTCTACAGTGACCCTCAATTATCTTTAATTACTTATTTAACTTGTCGTAAATTACAGTGGCTGATATGGCCTCTCAGTAACTATATAACAGAAAAATTGCGTTTCAGATTTTAACTTGAAGTAGCAAATGTGAACACCATGAGATTTAATTGACGATCGACACTAGTATTACGAAAAAGGGATGTAACAGATGAGACTTTTGCAGTTCTGAGTGAAGCTTTTTGCGCTGTTATGCGGCATCGCGTGCGTTCATTACCTTGTCAGTGTTTAGGCAGCGTCAGGGGGCGGCGGGCAGCGCAGCTCCACACACCTCGCCGTCTCGGAGGCAACTCCCTCTAACCTCTCCTTACTACAATTTCCCGAAGTTGGTTTAAGAAAAAGATATCTAGCTGTGTTTTCACTGACCAATCAGGGTCTCAATGATAACCTTAAGCTCCGCCTACAAAAATTCTGTGTATCCAACGAGAAACGTTATACTTTTCGTGGTGGGGCAATGTTTTTAATGTTTGCAACGTTACAGAGACGCGTATAGTCTTACGCTAAAACATGCGGCTGGGGTGGCCCTTTTAGTGTTATCGTAAGATCTATACTGTTCTTCTGGAGGGCTCTATCTTTTAACACGGGCTGGGGGGTGCTCTTGGCGGTCGGCCGGCGATGTGGGTGTCCGTCCCTTATCGTAGGGCCTTCTAGCTTACACGACTCTGCTGTCGGCTTCTGTTCTCGTTTCTCCCCTCGGAACTGCGTCTGTTTCACGGTGGGAAGGTGTGACATGCATTTAGGCATTCTTGTGTTAGTCTGTGGTATTCCATTTGCTCACTCGTTGATCGTATTACTTTAGTTAATTTAATGTCAGGATTTATTCGGAGCTATGTGACATACTGCCGGATTTGCTATCATGTCAGGGTTTTCATGGAAGGTGTTGGATTTGCCTCACACATTACTTGCTAAAAAGATTCAACAGGCTACTGCTATCCACTGGGCCATGTTACCACTAAGTATGAAGGGGGGCAGGGTGTTCGGGCGCGTTGTTTTCGACAGAACATTCACTTACTTATTTACGACACCTCAGAGACTCCTAAAATATAACGCTAATATATAATTTAAACATGGATTTATATTGTCATATGGCAAATCAGCAGTTCAGGGCTCCAGCACAGGACATGGAAATTAGGAACAGTGTACACCAACTGGCCAGTAATGTCGCGCGTACGACCTCAAAAATGCGGCTGTGACGGCCAGCCAGGCAGCAGGAATTCGGGTGAAAGCGATACGCGAGTCGTGTGTCGGGTGACGCTACACTACCGTCTCGACAAACCGCGACACCGCTCCGGTCGTGTTGGGAGGGGGGGGGTCTCCCTTTCGTGGCTGGGTTTAACGTTTCGTCGCCGACGAGGTCATTACCGCACGAGTAACTAGGTTCGGCTCCCGAAAGTTTCGCGAACATAATGTAACGCTGAAATCTTTCTTCCCTCCGCCTGTTACGAGCCTCTGCGGTTCCTCGGTTGCGGATTGGAGGCTGAGCATCTATGCTCGAGTGACTGGCGCCAGGTAACAAACTTTGAAATGGGAAACCCCTTCCGATATACCTTTTTTTGTTTATTGCTCACGGCTGTTTGGCCTCGATAATTCTTTTTTGCCTGATACATTTTCAACCGTGGTGTGACACACAGTTCACGGCTGCATTGGGTTCCGATTCTTCGTCGCCGTTTCATTGCCGACCAGTGCAAAGACTAACAAACAAAACATCAAACGGAAAACATACTGTATGCCGTGAAGCCAACAGATGCAAAGATTGTCACATAACTGTCGGTATATTCTTAAGTATTGCTGTGACGTAGACCTCCACATCTTTAAATGTCTATGAGTAGAAAGACAGCGGTATCGTTGGTTAGCACTGATGTATACGAAACAGGATATTACAGGCTCTGTGCGGTGAATGACTTTCGTTTATCAGGGAAAATAACATAAGAGGGGATTGTAATGTAGTAATATGTATAGATATCACAGAGAGAATATTTCTTTCGTGTTGAAATAGTGTTGCCAAATAAGCACTATTAATTTGTTTCCATGATCTACATAGTATTTTGCCTCAAACGAACGGTTCTCAGAAATGGTATCGATTTAAATACTTGCACTCATTAGGTAAAAAAAAAAATGGTTCAAATGTCTCTGAGCACTATGGGACTTAACATCTGAGGCCATCACTCACCTAGAACTTAGAACTATTTAAACCTAACTAACCTAAGGACATCACACACATCCGTGCCCGAGGCAGGATTCGAACCCGCGACAGAAGCAGTCGCGCGGTTCCGGACTGAAGCGCCTAGAACCGCTCGGCCACCGCGGCCGGCACTCTCATTGAGTAAGTTGAGGCTTTTTTTTTTCTTTCTACAGAACGCCGAGTTGACACCTGCGTCAGTGATAGGTACGTCATTTATGCGAATATATTGAGATTTAAAGAAGTGAAGTATACTGGCATAAAAGAAACGTCTGATGGCAGATTTCCACATACGATATGAAAAAGCACAGTGAATATATACATCCAACACCCAGTTAAAGCCGGCCGTAGTGGACGTGCGGTTCTAGGCGCTACATCTGGACCCCCCTACCGCTACGGTAGCAGGTTCGAATCCTGCCTCGGGCATGGATGTGTGTGTTGTCCTTAGGTTATTTAGGTTTAAGTAGTTCTAAGTTCCAGGGGACTGATGACATCAGAATTTAAGTCCCATAGTGCGGAGAGCCATTTGAACCATTTGAACCCAGTAAAAGTGTAAACAAAATATTAAAAAGCTCAATATATGTGAAGAAAATGCATCGGTTTTGTCGACATTCTTCTTGAGATACTAGCTCACTTTTCGTACATGTCACCTTTCAGATAAATATATTTTGGAAAATGATTCTGCTTTAAGCAAATAATTTTCTTCTTCCTCACCCATGTATGTTTCGTTGAAGTTCCACCATCGTAAGTGGGTTCATTTTATTTTATGTATAGCACATGCTGATGATCTTGCATTTGCCTGTCGTCTAGAGTACTCTTTGCATTTTTGCAACAGTTTCTCATGTGAGATTTTTGTAGTTTCCGCGTTGTCATTACTTCATGGAAACTGAATTCAGTAGAATATTTTGAAACCTTTGATACATTTTGTGTTCGTGAGTACCATATTGTCATGACAACGTAAAAACCACACAATTTGCAGATAACAAACTACACCAGAATATCAACTGTACTCCAGATGGAAATGGAAATGAGCGTTTGGCGTCATTGGCCGGGAGGCCCCTCGCGGGGCAGGTCCGGCCGCCATATCGCAGGTCTTATTACATTCGGCGCCACATTGGGCGACCTGCACGCCGGATGGGGATGAAATGATGATGAACACAACACAACACCCAGTCCCTGTGCTGAGAAAATCTCCGACCCAGCCGGGAATCGAACCCGGGCCCAGAGGACGGCAATCCGACACGCTGACCACTCAGCTACTCGGGCGGACTGTACTCCAGATGACACAATTATATGAAGATGACTGTTATATTAAGAGAATCTACATCTACATCAATACTGTGCAAATTACATTTAAGTGCCTGGAAGACGGTTCATCGAGCAACCTTCGCCGGCCGAAGTGGCCGAGCGGTTCTAGGGGCTACAGTCTGGAGCCGCGCGACCGCTACGGTCGCAGGTTCGAATCCTGCCTCGGGCATGGATGTGTGTGTTGTCCTTAGGTTAGTTAGGTTTAAGTAGTTCTAAGTTCCAGGGGACTGATGACCTTAGAATTTAAGTCCCATAGTGCTCAGAGCCATTTGAACCATTTTGAACAACCTTCATAATTGTCTATTATTCGAATCTCGTATAGCGCGCGGAAAGAATGAACACCTATATCTTTCTGTACGAGATCTGATTTCCCTTATTTTATACTCCTAATCGTTCCTCCCTATGTAGGTCGGTGTCAAAAAAATATTTTCGCATTTCGATGAGAAAGTTGGTGATTGGAATTTCGTGAGAAGATTCCGTCGCAACGAAAAACGACTTTCTTTTAACGATGTCCAGCCTAAATCCTGTATCATTTCTGTGACACACACTCCCATATTTCGTGATAATACAAAACGTGCTGCCTTTCTTTGAACTTTTTCGATGTACTCCGTCAGTCCTACCTGGTAAGGATCGCACACCGCGCAACAGTATTCTAAAAGCGGACGGACAAGTATAATGTAGGCAGTCTCCTTAATAGGTCTGTTATATTTTCTAAGTGTCCTGCCAATAAAACGCAGTCTCTGGTTAATCTCCTCCACAACATTTTCTGTGTGTTCCTTCCAATTTAAGTCGTTCATAATTGTAATACCTAGGGATTTAGTTGAATTTACGGCTTTTAGATTAGACTGATTTATCGTGTAACCGAAGTTTGAGTTCCTTTTGGCACTCATGTGGATGACCTCACACTTTTCGCTATTTAGGGTCAACTGCCACTTTTCGCACCATTCAGATATCTTTTCTAAATCGTTTTGCAGTTGTTTTGATCTTCTGATGAGTTTATTAGTCGATAAACGACAACGTCATCAACAAACAACGGAAGACGGCTGATCGAATTGTCTCCCAAATCGTTTATATAGATGAGGAACAGCAAAGGGCCTATAACACTAACTTGGGGAACGCCAGAAATCACTTCTGTTGTACTCTTTGAGTTTCCGTCAGTTACTGCGAACTGTGACCCCTCTGACAGGAAATCACAAATCCAGTCACATAACTGAGACGATATTCCATAAGCACGCAACTTCACTACGAGCCGCTTGTGTGGTACAGTGTTAAAAGCCTTCCGGAAATCCAGAAATACGGAATCGATCTGAAATCCCTTGTCAACAGCACTCAACACATCATGTGAATAAAGAGTTAGTTGTGTTCACAGGAACGATATTTTCTAAACCCATGTTGACTGTGTGTCAATAAACCGTTTTCTTCGAGGTAATTCATAATGTTCGAACACAATATATGTTCTAAAATCCTGCCGCATATCGACGTTAACAGTATGGGCCTGTAATTTAGTGGATTACTCCTACTACCTTTCTTGAATATTGGTGTGGCCTGTGCAACTTTCCAGTCTTTGGGTACGGATCTTTCGTCGAGCGAAGGGTTGTATATGATTGTTAAGTATGGAGCTAATGCATCAGCATACTCCGAAAGGATCCTAATTGGTATACAGTATGGGCCATAAGACTTGCTTTTATTAAGTGATTTAAGTTGCTGCACTACTCCGAGGATATTTACTTCTACGTTACTCATGTTGGCAGCTCTTCTCGATTTGAATTCTGGAATATTTACTTCGTCTTCTTTTGTGAAGGCATTTCGGAAGGCTGTGTTTAGTAACTCTGCTTTTGCAGCACTGTCTTTGATAGTATCTCCACTGCTATCGCGCAGAGAAGGCATTGATTGTTTCTTGCCGCTAACATACCTGACATACGACCAGAATCGCTCTGGATTTTCTACCAGGTTTATAGGATAAAGTTTCGTTGCGGAAACTGTTATAAGCATCTCGCATTGAAGTCGCTCAAAATTTCGAGCTTCTGTAAAAGATCGCCAATCTTGGGGATTTTGCGTCTGTTTAAATTTGACATGTTTGATTCGTTGTTTCTGTAACAGTGTTCTAACCCGTTTTATGTACCAAGGAGGATCAGCTCCGTCGTTTGTTAATTTATTTGGTATAAATCTCACAATTGCTGCCGATAGTTTCTTTGAATTTAAGCCACATCTGGTCTATGGTACACTTATATTGTTAATTTGGAATGGGTGGAGATTGTCTTAGGAAGGCGTCAAGTGAATTTTTATTTGCTTCTTTGAATAATTATATTTTTCGAGGAATTGTGGATTACAATATGCAGTCTCGCTAAGACAACTCTGTGTTCACTAATCCCTGAATCGGTTTTGATGTTCGTAATTAACTCAGGATTATTTGTTGCTAAGAGGTCAAGTGTGTTTTCACAACCGTTTACTATTTGCGCGGGCTCATGAGGTAACTGCTTGCAATAATTTTCAGAGAAAATGAAGTCAGCCAACTGGTGATGGTGATGGTGATGGTGATGGTGGTGGTGGTGATGATACTTCACCGAAATACGTATAGGCGAAAAAGAATAAAACTGCGTTTCCTCAAGCGAGAATTTTTTCAAAATATAGCTGACAACGATACATCGACACTATAATAACGATGCATGAGTATCGACAGTGTAAAAGATATCGATTTTTTTAAATTCTTTATTCCATCTTTATAGTTAAACATGTTAACCTACTACCTAAATACATTAGTAGGTCATAATTCCAACTATTAACAATTGACAATTCTGCAGATTTAATTTCTAACACTACAGATTAATACAGCAACTCCTTCACCACTATGGGGACTAATCTACTGTTATTTATTATACATGTTGTTTATGATAATTAAATTAAATCTTCACCGCGCGGGATTAGCCGAGCGGTCAGAGGCGATGCGGTCATGGACTGTGCGGCTGGTCCCGGCGGAGGTTCGAGTCCTCCCTCGGGCATGGGTGTGTGTGTTTGTCCTTAGGATAATTTAGGTTAAGTAGTGTGTAAGCTTAGGGACTGATGACCTTAGCAGTTAAGTCCCATAAGATTTCACACACATTGCCCGCATCCCGTGGTCGTGCGGTAGCGTTCTCGCTTCCCACGCCCGGGTTCCCGGGTTCGATTCCCGGCGGGGTCAGGGATTTTCTCTGCCTCGTGATGGCTGGGTGTTGTGTGATGTCCTTAGGTTAGTTAGGTTTAAGTAGTTCTAAGTTCTAGGGGACTGATGACCATAGATGTTAAGTCCCATAGTGCTCAGAGCCATTTGAACCATTTTTTTTTTTTTCACACACATTTTAACATTTGAATTATATCTTCCTCTACAACTGTTGGACTAAAGTACTACTTCTGGTATGTTACTGTGATTACTCTACCTGCAGCAGGTGTGCCAGTAGAAACAAACCTAATTTTGCTGGCCTCTCCCACCGAGCTAATCGCAGTGACAGTGCCTCTGGGCTGGCCGATGACATTTCGCTGCAGTTCTATGCTAGTTTTTATTCCTATTTCTAATCCTACAACTAGTCTATCTGTACTGTCGTGAACGGTGCGTCGTCAAGTCCGGTGATGATGTACAACCCCCCCTTCCTAATCCGAAAAATATTACCCATATGTCTTCGCCACCTTCAGCCGTGGCTGCCAGGTCAGAGCAAGAAGGAGCGCCGTACAGGTGGACCGGATTCGTTGCTCGCGAAGGAACGGTACGGCAGGGCAGGGCGTGGCCTTGTACCGGCCCGAGCTCCAGACGCCGACTAGTTGTCGCAAAAGAACGGCCAGCACAGACCAGACAATGCGCGACAGTAGGGGCTCATTACGGCCGGCCCGGGAGAGCGCGCCCTGCCCCGCCGTCGAATTCGGGTCGATTGTCGCGTCGATACGCGACAGGTGAGCCGGTGTTTTGGCCAGGTGCGCGGGCCGGCGCTGGAGGCCGTTCCCCGCTCGCCGCCCTGCCTTTCCCACCTGTTTTGGAGAACGCCGAGGCGCTCAAGGACCGCACACGCCGCGCTGTACAATGTGGCTCGCTAGGTCCCGCGGTCTGATTGGTGCTACATGTCACCCGTACTTCACTGGTTATGGCCATACTGGAAGTCTGTGGTTGTACTAATAATAATAATAATAATAATCATCATCATCATCATCATCGTCATTCACATGAGTGCTAAAAGGAACTCAAACTTCGGTTACGCGATAAATCAGTCCAATCTAAAAGCCGTGAATTCAACCAAATATCTAGGTATTACAGTTACGAAGAAGTTCAAAAATCGCTCTGAGCACTATGCGACTTAACTTCTGAGGTCATCAGTCGCCTACAACTTAGAACTAATTAAACCTAACTAACCTAAGGACATCACACACATCCATGCCCGAGGCAGGATTCGAACCTGCGAGCGTAGCGGTCACTCGACACCAGACTGTAGCGCCTAGAACCGCACGGCCACTACGGCCGGCTCAATTGGAAGGAACACACAGAAAATGTTGTGGTGAAGGCTAATCAAAGGCTGTGTTTTATTGGCATGACACTTAGAAAATGTAACAGACCTACTAACAGGGGAACCTCCCCATGCCCCCCCCCCCCCCCTCAGATTTAGTTATAAGTTGCACAGTGGATAGGCCTTGAAAAACTGAACACATATCAATCCAGAAAACAGGAAGATGATGTGTGGAACTAATAAGCAAAATATACAAACTGAGTAGTCCATGCGCAAGATATGCAACATCAAGGATAGTGTGAGCTCAGGAGCGCCGTTGTACCGTGGTTAGCGTGAGCAGCTGCGAAGCGAGAGGTCCTTGGTTCAAGTCCTCGTTCGGGTGAACAGTTTAATTTTTTATTTTCAGACAGTTATTATCTGTCCACTACACCTAAACAAACATCGAAACACACGACGTCAGTCGACTACAGCGCACGGAAGAGAGAGTATTCCTGCTAACGAGGCTCCCTCGCTAGCAGTTGACTGTTCGCTACTTTGGACGAGAGTGCATTAAATACGTGAGATGTATTCCGTGCGCAATATGAATCCAGCAAATATAGTCCGCGAAAATAAAGAAAGTAAACGGACAGACAATAATTGTCGGAAAATAAAAAATTAAACTTTTCACTCGAGGGAGGACTTGAACCAAGGACCTCTTGTTCCGCAGCTGCTCACGCTAACCACGGGACCACTGCGCTCCAGAGTTCACACTATCCTTGATGTTACCTATCTTGCACATGGACTACTCAGTTTGTATATTTTGCTTATTTTTTCATAGTTCCACACAACTTCTTCCTGTTTTCTCGATTGATCTGTGTTCAGTTGTTCAAGGCCTATCCACTGGCCAATTTATAACTAAATCTGAGGGGGGGGGGGGGGGGGTGCGATGGGGAGGTTCCCTTGTGAGGAGACTGCCTACACAACGTTGTCCGTCCTCTTTTAGAATACTGCTGCTCGGTGTGGGATCCTTACCAGATAGGACTGACGGAGTACATCGAAAAAGTTCAAAGAAAGGCAGCACGTTTTCTATTATCGCGAAATATGGGAGAGAGTGTCACAGAAATGATACAAGATTTGGGATGGAAATCATTAAAAGAAAGGCGTTTTTCGTTGCGACGGAATCTTCTCACGAAATTCCAATCACCAACTTTCTCCTCCGAATGCGAAAGTATTTTGTTGACACCGACCTACATAGGGAGGAACGATCACCACGATAAAATAAGGGAAATCAGAGCCCGTACGGAAAGATACAGGTGTTCATTTATTCAGCTTGCTATAAGAGATTGGAATAATAGGGAATTGTGAAGATTGTTCGATGAACCCTCTGCCAGGCACTTAAATGTGATTTGCAGAGTATCCATGTAGATGTAGATCATCGATGCCAGCAGTGCCAAGTAACACACACATCAGTGTTACTTTATCCATGATCGTTTGAGAATACCTGTTTCCATAAACATCGCTGAGGAACACATTGCAACCAGTCACACTTTCTATATGAAGCATTTATTCCGCCATAACAAGTTCCATGTCGGGGGCCCACTGTCAGACGGCAGCGATAACTTTCCGTACAAATTGCACGTTTTTGACCTATATTTCTAAAGGGGACCCTCCATAATGTAAATCACGGATTTTGATGCGCTTGAAATATGTTGTAGAGGCACTTACCCCGGTTTCTTTAGCGACGGGCTTTGATTTTTGAGAAAATAGATTTTGAAGTTCATTGCGCGCTTTGTATACCCGTAACATTACACACATTCTGAACAAGTCAGCGTAGCGCAGCGGTAAAGGTTCATGGCTACCGTGCTGGAGGTACTGTGTTTGAATCCTGCTTGTGTATTCTTTTGTTTTGTTTTCAAAATCTACCTAATTTTTCAATACTATTTCAAAGAATATCAACAAACAGTGTAAGGTGTGCGAAATTATAAAGATTTATTTAGTTACTATTTCTTCTCTCGTACAGTATTACAAAATCTTATTTTTCATCGTCCACATTGCTTGATGTGCCAGAACAATATTGTGGGTGATACTTATCATAGAAACCAACGAAGCACAAATTTTCGCAGCACCACGCGCGTTTTATGAAAGCAACCGTCTTGCAGGCGCACGGTTTCATCAGCGTTACCGGGAAACACAATTATTTTCATTTCAAAAAGATTTCTCTTCCATCCGCTAATTTCGATGCGAACCATGCTTATCTAATCATGCTTTCAAAATTAGGTGCGCTGAATTGATGTAGGATTAGCGAATGTAATTTTATCGAATCTTCCCTAGAAGCGACCTCTCTATCGTCTTTCATCAAGTCGGGAGCATTCTGAATAATTTTCGTAAAGATTTTCACCTGCCGGTAAAAATAAACATCGCAGTGCTGGCAATAACGCGTGCACTTTGGTGGGACCAGTTTTAAGGTACAAGGTGCTCGCTTTCCTTTCATCAGTGAATAGATGATCGTATAAAGTTGAATCGGTTCGCCTTCCCCACGAATCGGTAGTGTACAAAAAAAAAAAAAAAATTCTGTCCCACGTACGGAAGAATTACAGAACGCAAAAATTCATCGTACACCAGTTTCGTGAACTTCACGGATTTCGTGGAGGACACGACTTCATTTCTGTATTTCCCAGTTAATTCGTTTACTCGTTTTTGAACGTTAGGATCAAATTTTGCGGACGGTTCTTGCATACATAAAAAAAAACATGTGGGAGCAGCATTCGAATACGGTACCTCAAGCGCAGTAGGCTATAACTACTCCACAGTTACACGAAAAAACCATAGCATCATGCTTATAAATATATCTAATCATCTATGTCTTTGTTTATATTCTATATATACTATTCATGAAGCAATTGGTCAAATATTTATCGTGTTTTAGAAAGCACAGAGGCGTTAGGCTACTGGCATACTTTTGCTTGCTATTCCTTTGATATACAGGGTGATTCAAAAAGAATACCACAACTTTAGGAATTTAAAACTCTGCAACGACAAAAGGCAGAGCTAAGCACTATCTGTCGGCGAATTAAGGGAGCTATACAGTTTCATTTAGTTGTACATTTGTTCGCCATTTCAGCCAATAAAGTTTTTGGTCCCTTTTTCTTCGAAGGTGCTACTGTAACTGGACTACAGTATCTGGAGATGTTAGAGAATTGGCTGTTCCCTCAGCTCGAACAAGAAGCACAACAATTCATATTTCAGCAGGATGGAGCGCCACCACATTGGCACTTATCTGTCCGTAACTACCTGAACGTCAACTACCCGAGGCGATGGATCGGCCGCCAGGCAGCCCGTGACAGAGCACTTCATCACTGGCCTCCAAGAAGCCCTGATCTTACCCCCTGCGAGTTTTTCTTATGGGGGTATGTTAAGGATATGGTGTTTCGGCCACCTCTCCCAGCCACCATTGATGATTTGAAACGAGAAATAACAGCAGCTATCCAAACTGTTACGCCTGATATGCTACAGAGAGTGTGGAACGAGTTGGAGTATCGGGTTGGTATTGCTCGTGTGTCTGGAGGGGGCCATATTGAACATCTCTGAACTTGTTTTTGAGTGAAAAAAAACCTTTTTAAATACTCTTTGTAATGTTGTATAACAGAAGGTTGTATTATGTTTCTTTCATTAAATACACATTTTTAAAGTTGTGGTATTCTTTTTGAATCACCCTGTATTTCGTAGTGCCAACTCATGCACTTGCGAGGCTTCCGTGGTTTCTGTAGTGAAAACGTAGTATGCGTTTAGAAGTGAATATCTCGTGAGCTACGTTGTTGTTCATAACTAATTACGTGAAGCAGGAATCTATTGTTGCCCTCTTAATCAACTTACGCCGTCGGGAGTGACCGAGCGGTTCTAGGCACTACAGTCTGGAGCCGAGCGACCGCTACGGTCGCAGGTTCGAATCCTGCCTTGGGTATGGATGTGTGTGATATCCTTAGGTTAGTTAGGTTTAATTAGTTCAAAGTTCTGGGCTACTGATGACCTCAGTAGTTAAGTCGCATAGTGCACAGAGCCATTTGTTAATCAACTTATATTTTATTTAATTGCTGGACCATCGACACCAACAAGTGTTTCATAGTAATAAATGGCATTCTTTAAGGTACTTCTGCTATTGTACTCATAATTTTAAGTCGTTGAATTAGTACCTGCAGATTTTATTTAATTACAATCTTTCATTCATAAATTTCTATGTTACATTCGTAATTCGCTATTGCCGAGTGATGGGAACCTTCGACCATTCGATTGATGTTAATATTCATGTTGTATACTGTAGACTCATCAGTATTTGGTTTGTAATGCAGCAACTACGTTTCCCAGCACCTAGACAACGAAAGCAGCCAAAACTTTTAATATTTCAACCCTGAGTCTGAGGGTACAGAGTTGAGGGCCACCACCACATCATTTCATATATTTTTGAAAGCCCGCAAACGAGACAGGATAAGCTCAACTTAAAATTACAGGGTAAACGTTTCTGGAAGAGTCAATCAGCATAGCTTGTCCTCCTATGCATGACTCGCAAAACACCGTGAAGATAACATTAATGCTTACGTGAGGAGTTACTAACAATTGTTATTCCCGGACACCATTCGCGACTGGAACAAGACAGTATGTCACTTTTTGGGTGTGTAAATACGGGACTAAATACAAGCGTTTCGGGTTCAGTGCTCAGTTGATGCTGAGATCTGTTTGCCCCACACTTACCGCTTCTTTCGCTTCTGACTGTAGTTCGTATAACGTAACATGCATAGTAAACGACGAGAGAGATTATTGTAAAATTTTCTTAGGCATCAAAATTGTTAATGAACAGGTAGAGCGCAACTTTCACATCTATAGGAATCGTGGCTACGCTGAGGTCACAATACGCAACTTATCGCACTGGACAAGCTTGCTGCATTTATGTCCATCTTACGTAAACTCCAGTACAAGCACTGCCATTGGAAAGGAACACAGGTGATTAATAACTGTCCAAACTGCTGCAGGAAACGACGAGTACTCAGCGAAATCACTTGGAGTAATATTCAAGGAGAATACAATCACAGATTAGAAATGAGACTATCCATAGGAAAGATAAAAGAATCGTTTGCATTCTTAGGTGCAGTGCCACAAAGACAATGTCGATTGCTTGAAAATTGTACTGTTAAGTTCTTCTCCTTTACCAAGAAATAACTAATCCACTGCGTAACTCACACACCAAATACAACCCATAACAGATGGCAGTTGTACGAGTCGAGGGGCATGAAAGGGAAGCAGTGGTTGGGAAGCGAGTGAGACAGGGTTGTAGCCTCTCCCCGATGTTATTCAATTGAGCAAGCAGTAAAGGAAATAAAAGAAAAATTCGGAGTGGGTATTAAAATCCATGCAGAAGAAATAAAAACTTTCAGGTTCGCCGATGACATTGTAATTCTGTCAGAGACAGCAAAGGACTTGGAAGAGCAGTTGAACGGAATGGACAGTGCATTGAAAGGAGGATATAAGATGGACATCAACAAAAGCACGACGAGGATAATGGAATGTAGAGGAATTAAATCGGGTGATGCTGAGGGAATTAGATTAGGAAATGAGACACTTAAAGTAGTAAAGGAGTTTTGCTATTTAGGGAGTAAAATAACTGATGATGGTCGAAGTAGAGGGGATATAAAATGTAGACTGGCAATGGCAAGGAAAGCGTTTCTGAAGAAGAGAAATTTGTTAACATCGAGTTTAGATTTAAATGTCCGGAAGTCGTTTCTGAAAGTAGTTGTATAGAGTGTAGCCATGTATGGAAGTGAAACGTGGACGATAAATAGTTTAGACAAGAAGAGAATAGAAGCTTTAGAAATGTGGTGCTACAGAAGAATGCTGAAGATTAGATGGGTAGATCACATAACTAATGAGGAGGTATTGAATAGAACTGGAGAGCACAGAAACTTGTGTCAGAACTTCACTAGAAGAAGAGATCGGTTGGTAGGGCATATTCTGAGGCATCAAGGGATCACCAATTTAGTATTGGAGGGCAGCGTGGAGGGTAAAAATCGTAGAGGGAGACCAAGGGATGATTACACTAAAGAGATTCAGAAGGATGTAGGTTGCAGTAAGTACTGGGAGATGAAGAAGCTTGCACAGGATAGAGTAGGATGGAGAGCTGCATCAAACCAGTCTCAGGACTGAAGACCTCAAAAACAACAACCGAGTCACTGCGTGTGGAGGCGTGGGGGAAGGGGGGGGGGTGAGAGAGAGGGGGTGGAGAGAGAGAGAGAGAGAGAGAGAGAGAGAGAGAGAGAGAGAGAAATTGCGTTTAGTAAGCTATGATTGCGAAAAATGATTATATAGAAACGTCCCTGTACCCGATGTTCCATATTATTACATTCAGTGACAAATGTGCCCCATGTTCCCATGTTGTAGTATCTGATAAAGATCTTTCCAAGTAAGAGGTACAAACGGGATGAAAACCAGAGTGCGTCGCGTTTAGATGCGCCAGTTGAACGCCAGGGCATAATGAGCAGCACTTTCTGCTGCTCTTTAGCGAAGTTCGAGCCGGGAAGAGGAAGAAGAAACAGCCACTCGTCCTATGGCCAGGCAACCAGGCAAGCACTGTCTGCGTTCTTCGCTGTTTAAGTAATGAGGGCGAATTTGCATTTATATGGAAATTACCAGCGACAGGACCGGAGGGTTAGCCGAAACAAAAGGCGACCCGCACTGCCGTGTCCATAAATCGGTCGGCCAGAGGGTGGCGCCGCGCTAAAGCCGACAGTGGCGCCCCGTAAAAGCGCCCTCCCTGCGCCCCTGCGAAGCGATGACTCTGTTGGAAGCGACGCCCCCCACCCCCGCCTCCCACGCTCGATACCGAGGGCCGTGTAGCTGCGGTTGACACGCGGCAGGGCCACACGTGCTCGCATGCCACTGCCGTTCACGCTAGCGCTCTACAAGGTGTGTACCATTTACCTTGATCACCCCAGTGTTCTATATGGCTGTGAGACATGGAGTATCCGGAAACAGGACTTCCATAAGCTCCTTGTTTTTGAGAGAAAAGTGCTTCGGGAGATCTTCGGTTCGGTTCTGGATGCAGATACAGGGGAATGGAGGATCAGGTACAACCGAGAGCTTAAGGAACTATACAAGCTGACCACCATAGCAGGAACTGTCAAAGCCAAACGAATGCAGTGGGCCGGCCACGTGGTCCGGATGGAGGATCACAGATGGCATCGGAAGCTCCTGGATTTCACACCTACAGGAAAGACACCGCCAGGGAGACCCAAGAAGCGTTGGAGGGATGGACTCCATGAAGATTTAAACCAAGTGTCAATAGATGTGAACGGATGGCGGATAGCAGCAATGGACAGAATAGACTGGAGGAGGGAACTTGTAGATGCGTGCGGTCCGCTGGGCCTGATCACGTAGTAGTAGTACCTCAAATAACTTTTTGTCCAGAAACAAAATAACAAACGGAAAAAAATTGCAGCCCCAAGGGGGAGTTGTGCGACATAAACGAAAGTTGGTAAGCGTGTTTCTATATTTGTAAGATGATGTACACACATCAAAATAAGTTTTGCATCACCCTGGTTCCCATAACTCCTGAAGACGCAGGTTGGCTGTGGATATTGCATCACAGACACAGTCCTCTTGACTGTTCAGAGATGTCAGTAAACCCGCCCAAAGATGTACACAACCATGTATGAGCAGCGCCTATTAGACAGAGGGGGTCCGACGGCCGATCAGTTCCAGACGTTCCACCAGGAAGGAGGTACGCGGCTCGTGTTGTCTGTAGTTGAACCATGCCTAGACGGTCAATACCGCGGTTCGATCGCGTCCGCATTGTTACTTTGCGCCAGGAAGGGCTCTCAACAAGGGAAGTGTCGAGGCGTCTCGGAGTGAACCAAAGCGATATTGTTCGAACATGGAGATACAGACAAGACAGGAACTGTCGACGACATGTTTCGCTCAGGCCGCCGAAGGGCTACTACTGCGGTGGATGACCGCTATCTGCGGATTATGGCTCGGAGGAACCCTGACAGCACCAGAATGCTGTGCATGGCGCGAGACACTGCTCTCCGTACACCTGTTTCATCCTGCGATAAATTTGTGAAGAACTACGTATGCAACTCCCCCGAAATGAATAAATTGCTGTGAAGCCTTTAACTCATATGGTGCTACTAATATTATCAACGCGCCATCTGTCGGCAAAGTTTCACCCATTGGGATTACATAGAAAGCCTCTACAGTGAAGGTCTCTTTTTAAATTGAGCGTGTCTTATACCTAGAAGTAGCCATCCACGATGACCAAAAGTAGAATAACCACACAAATCAAACTGTAAGAAAAGTAGTGCCTCGCTGAGATTCAATGGAAGAACCTTAAGAGAGGAAGAGGGTTACAAAGCACTTGTTCGATAGATTCTTGACTAATGCTCACCAGTCTGGTAGCCTTACCAGTTCTGACCAATAGAAGAGATAGAGAAGACCCAACGAAGTGCAGCAAGTTTCGTCTCAGAATCGTGTAACAAACGCGAGAGCTGCCCAAGCACGATTCACGACCAGTTCTCGCAGCTTCAATTTCGCCAGTACCTCGTCTCCTACCTTTCAAACTTTACAGAAGCTCTCCTACAAACCTTGCACAACTATCACTCCTGAAGCTCAGTCTCCTGGGTAGCTTAACCGGTAGAGCACTTGCCGCGAAAGGCAAAGGTCCCAAGTTCGAGTCTCGGTCCGGCACACAGTTCTAATCTGCTAGAAAGTTTCGTATAACCGCACACTCCGCTGCAGAGTGAAAATTTCACTCTGGAAGCGCGATAGCGTTACTGAGTGCTCAATAAAGTTCAGTGGCAGACGCTACAAGAGAGGTGCTGTTAACATCCAGAGAACGTATCTTTGAAGACAAGCGAGTAACGTGTTACTTTCTTCCACGTATGACTCGTTAAATGACCACGACGAGACATAAAAGGAACTGGAGGCCATTCGTGAGTTTAACGACAGTCTGAAGCAACTGCAGTTACGCTGTATGGACCGGCAGATAGTATGGGCCATCTGGTGTTTCTCGGTTTGCCGCAAAACAGCGGACGTGTGCAGTGCTTAGAACAAAGTGCAGACACCATTCCATTATTTGCTAGAATGTGAGTGATGCACCTGCCGAGTTTGTGTCAAAAGGAAATTTTCTTTTTTCGTATCGAAGCTAATGAACGGTGTAATTTTCGCGATCTACGTCTACATCTACATACATACTCCGCAGGTCACCGTACGGTGCGTGGCGGAGGGTACCTTGTACCACTACCTAGACATTTTCTTTCCTGTTCCACTCGCAAGTAGAGCGAGGGAAAAACGACTGTCTATATTAACTTTTTATACCTGGGATTCACATTCATGCAGAACTTTACAAAAGACATCATATTTATGCCAGTGACTGTAACACTTTATTTCACGATTGTAATTTCGGCCTTAGGCCATTATCAAGTGAAGCTTAAAAATACAGAATGTTTTTAAATTATTAAACAAAATCGTTGGGTATCTTGATAGTCGGCCGATTACACAGAATGAAAAATGCAATAGCGTAAGCATGTTACTTACATGTTATGGCTATTAGGCCATGTCAATCTTAAATGAGCTGGCACATTTGTATGTCGTTGTCATTACTAGTAAATACATTGGTGACATTGTTACATTGTGCCAGCACACACATCCATATGTGATAAAACAACATAGTCTGTAGACACTCATGTTCGTTAGCCCATCACTAGTCACATATGCACTGAACTGCAGCGGCAGACTACTGTTTACTGGGTACTAGTAACAGTTTTGGCGTGTGAGCCCTAATATCTCGTGTAAGTAGGCTGTTTAGGTTTTCATATTGGTAACGCCACGTAGCGCTCTGTATGAAAATCACTGGCTGTGCTGTGTGCAGTCTGTGGCTGGGTAGCATTGTTGTTGGCTATTGTAGTGTTGGGCAGTTGGCTGTTAACAGCGCGTAGCGTTGCGCAGTTGGAGGTGAGCCGCCAGCAGTGGTGGATGTGGGGAGAGAGATGGCGGGGTTTTGAAATTTGTAAGTCTGGATGTCATGAACTGCTATGTATATTATGACTATTAAGGTAAATACATTGTTTGTTCTCTATTAAAATCTTTCATTTGCTAACTATGCATATCAGTAGTTAGTGCCTTCAGTAGTTTGAATCTTTTATTTAGCTGGCAGTAGTGGCGCTCGCTGTATTGCCGTAGTTCGAGTAACGAAGATTTTTGCGAGGTATGTGATTCATGAAAGGTATAGGTTATTGTTAGTCAGGGCCATTCTTTTGTAGGGATTTTTGAAAGTCAGATTGCGTTGCGCTAAAAATATTGTGTGTCAGTTTAGTGTTGATGAGAATAGGTAAAGAGCGAAATGTCTGAGTACGTTCAGTTCTGCTCAGCTGTTTGAAAAGCAAACAATGTAAGAGGTTTAGCTGCACAGTAATTCGATAATTTTTCTAAGGGAACACATCATATGGCGACCCTGCCAGGATTAGAACCTGGATGAATTACTGTGCAGCTAAACCTCTTACATTATTTGCTTTTCAAACAGCTGAGCAGAAGTGAATGTACTCAGACATTTCTCTCTTTACTATTCTGATCAACTCTAAACTGACACACACTATTTTTAGCGCAACGCAATCTGACTTTTAATAATCCCTAGAAAAGAATGGCCCTGACTAACATTAACCTATACCTTTCACAGATCGCTTACCTCACAAAAATCTTGGTTGCTCTAACTACTGCAATACAGCGAGCGCCACTACTGCCAGCTAAATAAAAGATTCAAACTGCTGTAGGCACTAACTACTGATAGGCATCGTCAGCAAATGAAAGATTTTGATAGAGAACAAACAATGTATTCACCTTAATAGTGTTCAAAAGTCATAATATATATATCAGTTCATGGCGTCCAGTCATACAAATTCACTGTCTCCGATGGACACACATCCAGATCATTCGCTCTCAAAACTCCGCCATCTCTCTCCCCACATCCACCACTGCTGGCGGCTCACCTCCAACTGCACAACACTACAATAGCCAACAACAATGCCACCCGGCCACAGACTGCACACAGCACAGCCAGTGATTTCCATACAGAGCGCTACGTGGTGTTACCAATATAAAAACCTAAACAGCGTACTTACACTCGTATCATATCTTCGTGGTCCTTAAGTGCTGCGTATGCTGGCGGCAGTAGAATCGTTCGGCAGTCAGCTTCAAATGCCGGTTCTCTAAATGTTCTCGATAGTGTTTCTCGAAAAGAACCTCGCCTTCCCTCCAGGGATTCCCAATTGAGTTCCCGAAGCCTCTCCGTAACACTCATGTGTTGTTCGAACCTATGGTAACAAATCTAGCAGCGCGCCTCTGGATTGCTTCGATGTCTTCCTCTAATCCGACCTGGTACGGACCACAGACACTCAAGAATACGTCGCATCAGCGTCCTATATGCGGTCTCCTTTACACGTGAACCACTCTTTCCTAAAATTCTCCCAATAAAACGAAGTAGACCATTCGCCTTCCCTACCACAATTCCCACATGCTCGATCCATTACATATCGCTTTGGAACGTTGCGCCCCGATATTTAAACGACGTGACTGTGTCAAGCAGGACACTAGTAATACTGTGTGCGAACATAACAAGTTCGTTCTTCCAACTCATCCTCATTCACTTACACATTTCCACCTTTACAGCTGACTGCCACTCATCAAACCTCGTCTTGTATTTTCCCACAATCACTTAACTTCGACGCCTTACCATATGCCACAGCATCATCAGCAAACAAGCGCTGATTGATGCCCACCGTGTCCGCCAAATCATTTATGCATATGAAGAAGAACAGCTGTCCTATAACACTTCCCTGGGGGCGCTCCTGACAACACCCTTGTTTCTGATGAACACTCGCCGTCTAGGACAGTATATAGAGTTCTATTACTTCAGAAGTCTTTGAGCCACTCTCACATCTGCGAACTTATTCCATATGCTCGTACCTCCGTTAGCAGCCTGCACCGCATCGGTTTATGTTTTTAAAGGTCAGAAGTGATATTACCATACCGGTATTAATGTTAAAGTAGTCTGATGTAGAGTGTATCGTAATAATGAAATTCCGCTCAGCCAAGCCGGTTTGTGTTTCCGTCGCATTTCAATGAGCAGTGTCAGCAGGGTAGTGTGGACCATATAAGCAATTTGTTGTTTCATTTTTAGGACACGATGCCAGGGTCGAACAAGCAGCATGTCAGTGAGAGTCGAGGGGAGCAGTCTGTGAGACTGCAGTGAAGCAAGCGGTAACAAGTGTTTCCGAACGCGAAATTGCCGAAACTGGGACTGCCGATCGTTTTAATGTTCGTGCAGCTACGGTGCAAGACAGATTAAAATCAGTTATAGGGAAACAGCATACATCTGCAACACTTCGGGTGGGGTTCTTCGAACTAAAATTTGAGGAAATTAACGAAGAAATGCTTACAGTGCAAGGAGAGATTTACGAGAGTAAGTCAATTATTATCCGCAATTTAGTTATATTTTTGTTTATTTTGGTAGTACTGTCGTTTTACGTTGATGACGCATGCTCCGTTTATTTGTTGTTATATCTTTGCAATTCTCATGCTGCTAGGTTAGTTTCGTTATCGCTGGCGTGCTGTTGATCATGGCTGCTCCGCTGTCTATTTGCATCAAAGAAGAGCAACGTTCAGTGAAGGCATATCAGGGGCCGAAATTCATCGAAGACTTTCGGTACAGTACGGGAACAGTGTTTTGCCACAACGGAGTGTTTACGAATGGATTGAAAAATTCCGGAATGGTCGCACAAGTGTTACGCACAACGAAGGAGCCGGACGACCGTTTACCGCCACAAATGAAGAAACCATTGAGCGTTCACGTGACATGATTCTCTTGGACTGACGATTAACTATTGACGAAGTGGCACATCTTCTGCAAATTAGCCACGGTTCTGCCTACGAAATCATCCGCAACAGACCTGGGTTTGAGTTTGTGCAACGTGAGTCCCAAAACGACTCACACAGTTGCATAAACAAACGCGCTTGGACATGTGCAAAAAAACATTTGGATCGCTATGGTAACGTTGGGGACAATTTGTTAGAAAGGAACATCACTGGAGACGAAACTCGGATCCATCATTACGAACCGTAGGGCAAACGGCAGAGTATGGAATGGAAACATCCAAATTCGCCGTGGAAGAAAAAGTTCGAGACCCAACTGTTCCGCAGGAAAACTGATGCTTACGGTTTTATGGGACGCACAAGGTACAGTACTGGAACATTATGGGGAAAGGGCCACAACAATAAACAGTGTACGTTACAGTGAGATGCTTACTGCAAGGCTAAAGCCTGCAATTCGAAGCAAACGCCGAGGATTGCTGTCAAAAGGTGTTGTGTTGTTGCACGGCAGTGCCTGTCCGCATACTGCTGCCCACACTGCTGAAACGCTCCAGAAACTCAAATTTGAAGTACTGGATCATCCTGCATATACTACCGATCTTGCCCCTTCCCGCTATCACTTGTATTCTCCATTCAAACAGGCATTAAAGGGCCGTCGATTTCTCTCGGACGAAGGAATGAAAGCAGCGGTGCATTCCTGGCTCGCAGCTCAACCGAGAACCTTCTTTTATGAGGGCATCAGGAAGCTTGTAAAATGGTTCTAATGGCTCTGAGCACTATGGGACTTAACATCTGAGGTCATCAGTCCCCTAGAACGTAGAACTACTTAAACCTAACTATCGTAAGGACATCACACACGTCCATGCCCGAGGCAGGATTCGAACCTGCGACCGCGCGGCTCCAGACTGTAGCGCCTAGAACCGTTCGGCCACTACAACCGGCAGGAAGCTTGTACAATGATTGAGCAAGTGCGTTGAAACACAAGGAGAAAAATAATGTTCTTCTAAGTTTCCTATTTGATTACAATAAAATGTTATAACTACTTTGCGGATAATAATAGACTTACCGTCGTGGATTTGAGGTTAAAGCCGATAGCTAAGATTCATTTTCAAATGTTTGCTCCCAATTTGGCAGAAATTTTTAAAATGCCTCTTAGACAAAAGATTTCTATCAAAAGTTTATGAAGAAGCACCCAGAATTGTTTTACAGAAAACCTCAGTTAACAAGTTTAATCCGTTGTGCCAGGTTCAATCGAACACAAGTTGAAAGAATTTTAACCAACTGTTTTTTATTATTTTGTACTTTTGATATAGCAAAATATTGATTTGTATGTGGACAAAAACGCCTTTTTTTATTTAAAAATCTGTATTTTGTTTATGACCCTTACTGCACAAAACTTTTCTTAACATCTCGAACTGTAAGTCCTAGGAAACCTTTCCTTGTTGTGTGCCGTTATGGTTAAAATATTTTTTTTTTTTTGCACCATTTAGACCAAAACAAATGTTAACGTAAAGGCTTTTTGATTTTGGCTTAAGTCGTCCACGCCGTTCCCCTATCTTTCGCGAATGGAACAGCGAAGGGTGGACTTGATAGTGATGCCAGAAATAATCTCCGCCACAGACCGCAACGTTGCTTGTGGAGTATTCACTGATCAGCCAGACCTGCAATCGACCTACTGTCGATACAAACCCGTCCAGGCGATAGCAACGTCACCTGTCGAGGAATGACTTCTAGTCAGACACACGCACCGTGCATGTAGTATTAGTGAGCGGCTGTCCACTTATAGAACGGGGAAGGTGCGTGACCAGCTTGGATCTGACCGAGGGCAGACTCTGATGGCCCGGAGACTTGCTACGAGCGTATCGGAAACTGCACGACTTGTCTGGTGTTCGAGGAGTGTCTTGGTTTCACCACGTGCTGAAGACATGTGGCGAAACCAAGGTGAAACCACGTTCAGACGTCGTGGTGTTGCGTGGCCACCCCTCATTACAGACTCTTGACGTTCTAGGCTGGGCAGACTGGTAACACAGGACAGCGGCGAACTCTGGCGGAACTAACATCAGACTTTAATGCTGGGCAGAGTGCAAGTGGGTGTGAATACACACAATGCACCGAACACTCCTAACGATGGGCCTCCGTATCTGACAGCCTATGTATGTGTCAGTGTTATCACCACAACATCGCCACCTACTACTGAAATGGGCACGTGACCATAGGCACTGGACGATGGCGAAGTGCCAGAGCGTTGCATGGTTGGAGTCCCGATACCTTCATCATGCCGGTGTGCCGGTGGGAGGGCTCGAATCGTCGTCTTTCAGAGCAACAGCTCCTTGACACCTGTACTGTGGGACGCAGACAAGCTGGCGGCGACTCCATTATGCTCTGGGGAACGTTCACGTGGTCATCCATGGTTCCAGTGGAACTCGTGCAAGGCACCATGACGGCCGAGGTGTATCTTACACTGGTTACAGACTACGTATACCCCTTCATCACTATCATGTTTTCCGACGGCAGTGCCATATTTCAACAAGATATTGCGCCACGGCACAAGATTAGGAGTGTGATGGGGTGGTTCGAGGAACACAGTGGCGAGTTCCAGTTGATGTTCTGGCCCCTCCAGCTCGCGAGATCTGAACCCGAGCGAAAACATCTGGGATGTGATTGAACGTAGCGTCAGAACTCATCGCCCTTCTCCTTGGAATTTACGGGCATAAGGTGACTTGTGCCCTTGGTGGTGCTAACTCCCTCCAGTGTTGACCTACCAAAGCCTCATTGCTTCGATGCCACGACTCTTCGCCGCTGTTGTGCGTGCCAAAGGAGGATGTATTGGCTATTAGGTAGGTGATCATAACATTCTGGCTGATCAGTGTACAAGTATACGAGATACCCTCTCACAGGGGTGCACAAAGTTCGCTGCCCAACGATCCCGCGCACACACAAATAAGCCATCCTGGTTAAATGTAACGTACGGCTTGGGCAGAAATGCCCGAATTTATCTCGCGTAAGCGAGGACCGGGCTTCAGATCCCCATCTATGCAGCCATATTCGATTTATCGTGCTTTCCCTAAACGGCTTCAGGCGAAGGCAGGACTGATGCCCCTGAAAAGGCTACGGCACTTCACGAGATTGTGTTCCGTCTCTAGTAAGGTCGAAGTCGACGGGAAATAAATCCCTACTCTTTCTTTCGTCCTTTAAATACCAGTACTATTAAAGTCCATGGAGAAGAAATAAAAACTTTGAGGTTCGCCAATGACATTGTAATTCTGTCAGAGACAGCAAAGGACTTGGAAGAGCAATTGAACGGAATGGACAGTGTCATGAAAGGAGGATATAAGATGAACATCAACAAAAACAAAACGAGGATAATGGAATGTAGTCGAATTAAGTCGGGTAATGCTGCGGGAATTAGATTAGGAAAAGAGACACTTAAAGTAGTAAAGGAGTTTTGCTATTTGGGGAGCAAAATAACTGATGATGGTCGAAGTAGAGAGGATATAAAATGTAGACTGGCAATGGCAAGGAAATCGTTTCTGAAGAAGAGAAATTTGTTAACATCGAGTATAGATGTGTCAGGAAGTCGTTTCTGAAAGTACTTGTATGGAGTGTAGCCATGTATGGAAGTGAAATATGGACGATAAATAGTTTACACAAGAAGAGAATAGAAGCATTCAAAATGTGGTGCTACAGAAGAATGCTGAAGATTAGATGGGTAGATCACATAACTAATGAGGAGGTATTGAATGGAATTGGGGAGAAGAGGAGTTTGTGGCACAACTTGACAAGAAGAAGGGACCGGTTGGTAGGACATGTTCTGAAGCATCAAGGGATCACCAATTTAGTATTGGAGGGCAGCGTGGAGGGTAAAAATCGTAGAGGGAGACCAAGAGATGAATACACTAAGCAGATTCAGGAGGATGTAGGTTGCAGTAAGTACTGGAAGATGAAGAAGCTTGCACAGGATAGAGTAGCATGGAGAGCTGCATCAAACCAGTCTCAGGACTGAAGACAATAACAACTGTAAAACAAAGGCACAGTTTACTGCAGCAATAATACAAATCGTCATTACTGGAAGTTGTGAATGAAACGCGAAAAGCAGTTAGGTCCAGTAGTCGGGATCTACGAGGAGGACAGGTACACCGTGCGATCAAAAGTATCCAGACACCCCCAGAAACATACGTTTTTCATATTAGGTGGATTGTGCTGACACCTACTGCCAGGTACTTCATATCAGCGAGCTAAGTAGTCATTAGACATAGTGAGACAGCAGAATGGGTGTTACTTGTGTCACGCGTCTGTTCGCGAGATTTCCACAATCCTAAAAATCCATAGGTCCACTGTTACCGATGTGATAGTGAAGTGGAAACGTGAAGGGACAGTTACAGCACAAAAGCGTACAGGCCGACCTAGTCTGTTGACTGTCAGAGACCGCAGGCAGTTGAAGAGGGTCTTGATGTGTAATAAATAGGCAGACATCTATGCAGACCACCACACAGGAATTCCAAACTGTATCAGGACCCACTGAAAGTACTATGACAGTTAGGCGGGAGGCGATAAAACTTGGATTTCACGGTCGAGCGGCTGCTCATAAGCCACACATCACGCCGGTGAATGCTTCTCTAAAACTTTTCGGTAAACTACCAGATGAAATAAAATGTCCGACAGACAGCAGTAACAGTAATAGTTTCAAAAATAAATTGAAATAATATCTCCTTGACGACTCCTTCTACACCATAGATCAGTTCTTGAATGGGAGTAAATAAATGTATTGGTATAATGTATGAATTTGTGCGATTTAAAGGAATGGGGTAGGTAATAAAAAATTTGAGCTTAGAAAAAAAAAACTTGATTCATGTGTGCATCTCTTATGCAGTAGTCACATTCCACATCATAACGGTTACTATGAACAATG
This sequence comes from Schistocerca piceifrons, assembly GCF_021461385.2. Taxonomy (NCBI): domain Eukaryota; kingdom Metazoa; phylum Arthropoda; class Insecta; order Orthoptera; family Acrididae; genus Schistocerca; species Schistocerca piceifrons. The sequence continues at coordinate 939,825,552 of NC_060140.1, read as the reverse complement.
GCACACGTGGCTAACTAACTATAGTGTGAAACTGCTGTCGGATGTTGTCTTTCAGCATCCTCCAGTTAAGTCGGGCGATCGCGGTGTACTTGAGACTCCAGGTAACGCCACAACCAATAATGACGCGATTGAGATCTGGGAGACCTGAGAGGCCAAACATGACGTAAGTGACGCCTCCGCACGCGATCGTCGCCAAACGATGTGCACAACAGATCTTTCACACAGGTGTGGCAATATGAAGTGGAGCGCTACCCTGCACAAAAATCATACATTCCAGCATGTCTTTATCAAGCTAGGGCTGACGCGATTCCCTAACATGTCGGCGTACCTCGACCGATCGCGCTATTTTAAAACCGGCACCCCACATTTCGTCGAAGAAGAAGGGTCCGAGCACGACTGGTGTGGCATGTCCACACCTGACCGTGACTTTGTCATGTAATGGGATTTCCACGGCAGTTCTAGCATTTTTGCTAGCCCAAGTTCAGCAGTTGTGGATGTCCTCATGCGGCATCACTCACTTGTTGTTGTCCAGCGCCATCAGTAGGCAGAATTTTGCACTAAAGGTTTAAATAAAACTCTGTCATTTCAGGAATGTGTGTCAAGTTTCACCTCTCCACGTACAATATATAATGAATTAGTGCATTTTCAAATGTTGACAGGCTTTTGAGTTACCTTCTCTTTTATCTCAAAAAGGTACGTTTGTGGGCAGACGGTAGTAACCAACGTTTTTCACCAAGTTTCCTTTACAATCCATAGAACCTGAAATAGGATTGGTTGGTTGGTTTGGGGGAGACGATCAAACAGCGAGGTGATCGCTCCCATAGGATTAGGGGAGGGTGGGGGAAGGAAGTCGGGCGTACTCTTTCGAAGGAACCTGTAACACCGAAAATGCAGGATGCATGGCACCTGCTACTGATATATAAATGTTTTTGCTTAATTGAATGTAAATATTTCTAATTTAAATGCTTTCCTTTACGTCTGTTGACATTTCATTGTATTTATCTGTGTCTTACTGTGAAACATATAAGCTCTGGGTAAAAGCCAAAGGAATTGTTATTTGCATCGACTAGCAACGATAATAGCAGTGCATGTGCGTTGTAAAATCTTTGGGTTGGGGGGTTGTTGCGCGGGGCGCGCAGAGAGAGAGAGAGAGAGAGAGAGAGAGAGAGAGAGAGAGAGAGAGAGACGGGTTCCAGTGCTTGTAGTGTGCGGAAGTGTGGTGTTAACGCTCTTTCAGTAGAGTGTACGATTTTGGCGGCATCATGTACGCGCACTGGCCAGATGTCTAGAGCAGGAGGGAGGACAGTGGATGGGAGGGACAGGCTGTATTAGTTACGGTTGCCCATTCCTGTAATTAGCCGTGCTGCACAAGGTGCTACAATCTTCAACAACAGCAGCAGCAGTTCCAGCAACACAGATTCGTAGTCGGCTCCGTGTTTCGTCGTATGCACAGCGCTGAAGTAAGACTGTTCATTGGTAGAATGTATTGCACAACTGAATGTGATTTGATTGATAAAATTTATTTAAATAATAATCATTTAAACTCAGGCCGATTGTGTCCTCATTGCCCTCAGACATTGTTACCAAGCAGGGTCCTTGCTCCTTTTTTTCCTTATATGCTAACCAAGAAACAAATTGATTAGATTAGATTAGATTAATACTTGTTCCATATATCATGAATACGACACTTCGTAATGATGTGGAACGTGTCGGTTAATAAAAGATGTCTGTAAAAGATATTACATTACACAAAATATTGCATGACACTAATGTTTAAGTTTTTTTTTTTTTTTTTTTTGCCCCCCTTAATTTATATCTAAAAATTCAGCCAATGAGTAGAAGGAGTTGTCATCTAGAAATTCTTTTAACTTATTTTTAAATGTTGGTTGGCTATCTGTCAGGCTTCTGATGCTGTTTGGTAGGTGACCAAAGACTTTTGTGGCAGCATAATTTACCCCTTTCTGTGCCAAAGTCAGATTTAACTCTACATAGTGAAGATCATCCTTTCTCCTGGTGTTATAGCTATGCACACTGCTATTACTTTTGAACTGGGTTGGGTTATTAACAACAAATTTCATAAGTGAATATATATACTGTGAGGTTACTATGAGGTTCCCTAGATCCTTAAATAGATGTCTGCAGGATGACCGTGGGTGGGCTCCAGCAATTATTCTCATTACACGTTTTTGAGCAATGAATACTTTTCTACTCAACGATGAATTACCCCAGAATATGATGCCATACGAAAGCAGTGAATGAAAGTAGGCATAGTAAGCTAATTTACTGAGATTCTTATCACCAAAATTTGCAATAACCCTAATAGCATACGTAGCTGAACTCAGACGTTTCAGCAGACCATCAATGTGTTGCTTCCAGTTTAACCTCTCATCAATGAACACACCTAAAAATTTTGAAAATTCTACCTTATCTACAGACTTCTGTTCAAAGTCTGTATTTATTACTGGAGTTCTGCCATTTACTGTACGGAACTGTATATACTGTGTTTTATCAAAGTTTAAAGGGAGTCCGTTTGCTGAGAACCACTGAATAATTTTGTGAAAAACATCATTTACAATTACATCACTTAGTTCTTGGTTTTTGGATGTTATTACTATACTTGTATCATCAGCAAAAAGAACTAACTTTGCATCTTCATCAATGTGGAATGGTAAGTCATTAATGTATATCAAGAACAGTAAAGGACCTAAGACCGAACCCTGTGGGACCCCGTACTTGATAGCCCCCCAGTTGGAGGAATCAGCTGTTGTTTTAACATTACATGAACCACTTATTTCATCTTTCTGAATTCTTCCAGTGATGTATGAATTAAACCATTGAGTAGTTACACCAGGTTCGAATCCTGCCTCGGGCATGGATGTGTGTGATGTCCTTAGGTTCGTTAGGTTTAAGTAGGTATAAGTCTAGGGCACGGATGACCTCAGATGTTAAGTCCCTACGTCAATTCGCAACTTTGTCATTGGCGAAACGTGTTACTCATAGACGAGTTCAGGTATTGTTTCACGCAAGGTGATCGCCGTGTTCGTGTGCGGGGACCCTTGGTGAGCGGCACCTCCCAAATGTCCAGGAAAAAGACAGATTTCCAAGGTTCTTGGTGTTGTGGGGAGGCATTAGCGTTGACAGCCATACGGATGCTGTCTTTGTCCATGTTCGCCTTATCGCCAGGCAGTACATCGGACAGGTCCTGTTGTATGATGTGGTGGCTGCTGCGTGCGGTGGTTGCCCTGAATTCCTTCCAATGCCAGGGTCTGTGTGGCGGGTGCCAGCAGGGATGAATTGAGTAGCCGGACGTTGAAGTAATGGAACGGCCGGCGGTGTGCACCGACCAAACCCCATCGTACAAATGTGGGACATGCTCGACACACGTGTTCGTGGTCACCATATTGTACCACAGAGTCTCCAAGAACTCTCATGTGCTCTCATTGAAGAATGGGAACGGATCCGCAATGTAACCGCTGTAGACTTTTATGGAGCACACCACGTGGGTGACAGATGGTGATAAACGCTTACGTAGCGCATACACGTTACTGAAACACTCAAATTCCAATGCAAACCGCCCTGGATGAGGTGTTGACTGATGTTTCCGAGCCGGCCGCGGTGGTCTCGCGGTTCTAGGCGCGCAGTCCGGAACCGTGCGACTGCTACGGTCGCAGGTTAGAATCCTGCCTCGGGCGTGGATGTGTGTGATGTCCTTAGGTTAGTTAGGTTTAAGTAGTTCTAAGTTCTAGGGGACTAATGACCACAGCAGTTGAGTCACATAGTGCTCAGAGCCATTTTGATGTTTCCGACACCTGGCGGACATTTCAGTTCTTGCTACGCAAACGAGCGACGATGTAATGATTTTTGTTGTGTAATTAATTTGTAAAAGGTAAAGGTATAATTTGGTAACATACCCAGCTCTCGCCCAGTCCTCAATTATTGATCAGTGAAGTATGCAAGACGCCCAGAGTAATGTTCCCCTTATTCTTTTGAGCAGTAAATAAATGTAAACACATTTACTATAAAGTTTCTTTGGGGTGGAAGATGTCTCGTTACCACAACTTCTCCTACCCCTGGGATTCACACCTACCTACAGGGAGCAAATTCAGCACTTTGTGGCGCTTGTGGAGTGTACTGGCTTCAGTGCGCCGTATTTCCTTTTATGAGGGCAGAAATTTGCATCATGGCCTGCCCTCTGTTTTATGTATCAATGAAATGTGTTAAAAAAGTTTTACGGTTAATGGAGACTCTTAGCAGGTAATTCGCTTTTTTCTATATAAACTTTTCTGAGCGACCAAGAAGTCACATCTATTTCAGAAAAACTGTTTTACGTTTCTGAATTTACCAGAAAAACAATGTTTTTTCATTTCCTATTATGTATCAATAAAAAAACATAATTGTATCTATTCTTTTAGCATTTGCGTGCGTGATTATCATCTTATATCTTTTTATTGCACTCCGTGTTAGTAAATGCCAGCGCGTATGAGGAAGATGCCACGTATCGTTTACATAGGGATCATGCAGACAAGATTACACTAATTACTGTGCCCATAGAGGCATCTAAACTCATAGCGCCAACCTCTATGCGCAGTTGCAACTGGAGGACATCGTAATACGATTAACGTTTTGGAAGTATCCTGTGAAGTGCACAAAGGAGTACAGAGTCTGGGAGTGTGTGTAGCTATAAATTAGTCATAGCGTCATAGGGAACCGTAAATGTGTGACAGATAGGTAACATCTGGTCGGCCGTTGTGGCCGAGCGGTTCTAGGCGCTTCAGTCCGAAACCACGCTGCTGCTACGGTCGCAGGTGCGAATCCTGCCTCGGGCATGGATGTGTGTGATGTCCTTAGGTTAGTTAGGGTTGAAGTAGTTCTAAGTCTAGGGCACTGATGACCTCAGATGTTAAGTCCCATAGTACTCAGAGCCATTTGAACCATTCTGAACCAAGGTAACATCTGCCCAACCTTATTTAAACCGAAAGTTACGATGTTGACTTGTATATGAACGACTTTAGCTGTCGCTAAATTACGGAAATAAATTATCTGTGTGACATCATGGATGCACTTATCGACAGAGCGTCTTTTAAGATGCTCAATAGGAGCGCTGTGCTACCGACATTTTTAGATCCCGCATTCCAGTGTGAGGCAAGAAAACACGTAACTTCAAACGCCTCATATAAAAGCCACGGCCGTACAATTCTAAGAGTTTGTATTTATATGGATGGCTTTCGACAATGTTATCAATACCATTACACAAACCTTACTACTGTGGGCACAATAAAATTAAATAAAGAAAATTATTTTCATCAGTGGTAAAAACACTCTTTACTAGCCAGGATGAGACAGCTAGCACAGGCCTCAGATGTTTGAGACCTCTTCTCCTAACACTGGATTGTGGTTTTCTGCTCTGTTACCTCATTACTGTTTGATCAACTTCAACACATGTTACAACAATAAGCTATTGCATTGGTTAATTTTCCTGCTGTCTTTTTTTTTATACTGTAGTTGTGTACAGGGGTAGACGAAGAGCGCTTATCCCTCGGCTTAAATATACATCGGACAAATTTTGGGACTGAAAGATATTTAACTGGTTTTATGTGGTGTGAACTCAACAACATCCTGCAGAAGCCTGTTTAGGGAACTAGGGATGCTAACTACTGCTTCCCAATATGTTTATTCCTTAATGAAATTTGTCATTAAAAATATATCGGCTTTCCAAACCAACAGCTCAATTCATGGAATCAATACTGGAAATAGGAATAATCTTCACAAGGATTTAAAGTCACTTAGTCTTGTACAAAAACGTGTGCATTATTCAGGAACACACATTTTCAGTAACTTGCCAGCAGCCATAAAAAGCTTAACAACGAATGAAATTCAGTTTAAGAGAAGCCTAAAGGATTTATTGGTGGCCAACTCCTCCTACTCCATTGGTGAATTTCTCAGTATATATGACATGTTCTACATCCTGGAGAACCTCCTCACTACGGATCAATTGGAATGAAAGTCAATCTAATCTAAACTAACTCTACAGCTGTGAGCTCGACGTAAAAGTAAATTTCAAACATTTTATTAGGAACCTACCTCTGGCATACTAGAGAGCGTGGGTGAAACGTTAACCTTTGCTTTGGTCCTGCAGCACGCAGGGTCGTGTGGTCTGGGTTGTCTCATTAATGGAAACTCGCACAGTCAACCGGTTTCTTGCAGTGGGTACAGCTCGTTAGCAGCGTACGATTACGAGTCTCTTTGAACAGTGCGGTAGGTAAACGGAATGTCGGAACGAATGCCAATTGTTTAGCCGGCAAGTGTTGCCATCACTGCGGCTAATGTCAACAGTCACCCACCAGGTTTGTTGTTCACCACAACCTTTAGGAACGCATCTGTTTTTTAGGACGACGAGAGCTGTTTGTGCTTCCTTCTAGGACAATAACTTTTCATTTTGTGGCGAACTCTACGTACGGAGTAGAACACCAACACTTCAGAAACGGTTGAAGAACTCGAAATAAAATTGTCAAGTCACCGAACGTAAATTGCTGAGTATTTTGCTTTGTTACTATTCTCAGCTTTCTACTGTCTGCCCAAGTATTATCTCTTTAAATGAAGTACAGGCTTGGTTGATACATATGCCGAAATGGGGACGCTATAGAGATTAATATGGCCCTGTGGAAGGATGAGACACAAAATCGCTCTTAGTGTTTATCTGCTTTGAACATGACACTGACTGTTGCCTTATACGGAAATTCTTTGCTTCGTTTTTGCATCTGAGCAGCGCTGAAACAGGTTTCGTCATATGTGTATAAGATACATTGAGGAACAATCTTAGGATACACTGCATTGTACATCAACAGAAACATAACATTGCAGTAGATCATATTATAAACTGGAATGTTCTTCTAGCAAAAAGGATATAAAAGGCAACATATTCTCGAGTTATCCATTATAGCAGTTCCGTGACACATGTCAGCAAACAGCTACCGATGATGACCAGACGTATAGGATGTGACCTATAGTGTTACATATGTCCGAGCAGCCAACCTCTTCTTCACCACAGCCGCACAATGGGGAGGCGGGAGGCGTCCAGACTAGTAAAATATAGACGCTCTTTCTCTCTCTCTCTCTCTCTCAGGCAAGGATTGAAGTGAGGCGCCTTACCGTATTGACAAGTCTTCTGGAGCACTGATGTTTCTCGTTCCAGAAATTAGTGATCAGCAAAGGATTGATTCTGGCATAATCTGTGCCTTTGTATTTGGAGGTCTCTTACAGTATGTGGACCTCCATATTAAACGGCATTATCGTGACGGCTTAATGTAGAAAGAGTATTTACTTTCGAAAGTAGCAGAGTGGGAAGAAGATTAATATAAGAGTGATAGACACACTTGGCTACATATGTTAGTATCGGCACATCATCTGAGAGTTCCTTATTTCACACCCGTAGCCGATTACATCCCACCTTCCCCTACCAGATTCATTCTAATTCCAGTTTCCGTGAACTTTGCTGCTCAGAGCTGTTTTCATATTAATTAAATGCTTTGTATGGGAGTCTCTCGTTTAATTTTCTCTTATAACTGTTGGTTGGAGCAGTTACAGTTTCGTTTTTGATTCATATTTTTCTTGTCTTTTTGAATTTTTGTAGCAATAAATGTTGGTCAAGGTGGACCTATCTTTGACTTGACTAGTTAGATGAACCACATGGCCGCACTATTGATTTTGGCAAGGACAACACCCACGACTCATTTGTCAGGACCATCACTTTGCCAATCGTTTTCGTTTGGGACAGTTTGTCGCGTCAGATCTGAGTCGGAGAGGAACGATCTTAACATCAAGGTGGCTCACTCTAAACAGATCACAGGCACAGCTTCCATTTTGTCTCAGCCCAGTGGGGCTTGAATTCCCACGCTTGGCCCCGACTGGGGTGATGCGTAGTAGTGATTCTTCTTCGGAAATTCGGTCTACGACGGCTATTAGCAATGTAAGGTCTAATCAGTTACGAAATGGAAACCACATTGAAAATGATAAATGTTTTATATGCAACAGTTGGCTGCACTTACCAGCTACTTATCTACATAGTCACCGCTCCGACTTAGACATCTGTCGTAGGGTTTAGGAATTTTCTAATATCCTCGTGATGGAAGGCAGCCGCTTCTGTTTTCAGCCACTTCTCTACGCTGGTCTACAGTCCGTTGCCAAAGTGTTGTCCTCATAGCCAGCGATTCATGTGAGCAGAGATGAACATAAGATGGAGCCAAGTGCAGGCTGAATGTGATGGGTGATCAAAAACTTCCCATCGAAAACGCTGTGGGAGCGCCTTCATGGGCCCCTGCAGTGTTCGGCCGAAAATTGCCACGAAGAAGGAAATGCGTGACAGGTACTTTATGTGGAGCAACATGAAATCAGGCGAACCTCGCAGCCGGCACCCATACTTGACGAGAGAACTACTGTTCTAGGCGCCTTCACGTGTTCTCTGTGCGCTGAGGAGTTAAGAGAGCAACGTGACGCGACCGACAGGCATACTAGAGACGCTGTCAAACACGTCTGTGCAAAGCGTCATAGGATATTCACTGCCGTTTCCATTTCTTTCCTTTGATTTCCATTTCTTTTTTCCTTTACTTCCCATTTCTTTTTTCCTTTACTTCCCAATTCTTTTTTCCTTTACTTCCCATTTCTTTCCACTCCATTCCTTTACTTTCCATTCCATTCCTTTACTTTCCATTCCATTCCTTTACTTTCCATTCCATTCCTTTACTTTCCATTCCATTCCTTTACTTTCCATTCCATTCCTTTACTTTCCATTCCTATCTTTACTTTACTTTCCATTCCTATCTTTACTTTACTTTCCATTCCTATCTTTACTTTACTTTCCATTCCTATCTTTACTTTACTTTCCATTCCTATCTTTACTTTACTTTCCATTCCTATCTTTACTTTACTTTCCATTCCTATCTTTACTTTCCATTCCTATCTTTACTTTACTTTCCATTCCTATCTTTACTTTCCATTCCTATCTTTACTTTCCATTCCTATCTTTACTTTCCATTCCTATCTTTACTTTCCATTCCTATCTTTACTTTACTTTCCATTCCTATCTTTACTTTCCATTCCTATCTTTACTTTCCATTCCTATCTTTACTTTCCATTCCTATCTTTACTTTCCATTCCTATCTTTACTTTCCATTCCTATCGTTACTTTCCATTCCTATCGTTACTTTCCATTCCTATCGTTACTTTCCATTCCTATCGTTACTTTCCATTCCTATCGTTACTTTCCATTCCTATCGTTACTTTCCATTCCTATCGTTACTTTCCATTCCTATCGTTACTTTCCATTCCTATCGTTACTTTCCATTCCTATCGTTACTTTCCATTCCTATCGTTACTTTCCATTCCTATCGTTACTTTCCATTCCTATCGTTACTTTCCATTCCTATCGTTACTTTCCATTCCTATCGTTACTTTCCATTCCTATCGTTACTTTCCATTCCTATCGTTACTTTCCATTCCTATCGTTACTTTCCATTCCTATCGTTACTTTCCATTCCTATCGTTACTTTCCATTCCTATCGTTACTTTCCATTCCTATCGTTACTTTCCATTCCTATCGTTACTTTCCATTCCTATCGTTACTTTCCATTCCTATCGTTACTTTCCATTCCTATCGTTACTTTCCATTCCTATCGTTACTTTCCATTCCTATCGTTACTTTCCATTCCTATCTTTACTTTCCATTCCTATCTTTACTTTACTTTCCATTGATTTCCTCTACTTTCCATTGCTTTCCATTCCTTGACTTCCCATTCCATTCCTTGACTTTCCATTCCTTGACTTTCCATTCCATTACTGTACTTTCCATTCCATTACTGTACTTTCCATTCCATTACTGTACTTTCCATTTCTTTACTTTACTGTACTTTCCATTTCTTTACTTTACTGTACTTTCCATTTCTTTACTTTACTGTACTTTTCATTTCTTTACTTTACTTTACTTTTCATTTCTTTACTTTACTTTACTTTTCATTTCTTTACTTTACTTTACTTTTCATTTCTTTACTTTACTTTACTTTTCATTTCTTTACTTTACTTTACTTTTCATTTCTTTACTTTACTTTACTTTTTATTTCTTTACTTTACTTTACTTTTCATTTCTTTACTTTACTTTACTTTTCATTTCTTTACTTTACTTTACTTTTCATTTCTTTACTTTACTTTACTTTTCATTTCTTTACTTTACTTTACTTTTCATTTCTTTACTTTACTTTACTTTTCATTTCTTTACTTTACTTTACTTTTCATTTCTTTACTTTACTTTACTTTTCATTTCTTTACTTTACTTTACTTTTCATTTCTTTACTTTACTTTACTTTTCATTTCTTTACTTTACTTTACTTTACTTTTCATTTCTTTACTTTACTTTACTTTACTTTTCATTTCTTTACTTTACTTTACTTTACTTTTCATTTCTTTACTTTACTTTACTTTACTTTTCATTTCTTTACTTTACTTTACTTTACTTTTCATTTCTTTACTTTACTTTACTTTTCATTTCTGTCCTTCACTTTTCAGGTAGCCCTCGTATAATATGTGTTGAGGAAAATAAGAATTTTTAAATCCTTGTAATAGGTAAGGAGCTGTGTGTGTTACATACTAATATTTCCCAACCTCTCCTCTTGCCACATTTATCAGCATTCAGCGTTTGCTCCGAGCCGCTCCCACTATGGCGTGTGGTATCAATTGGAGGAGGTGAAAAGTGGTGCCAGATCATTAGGTGGCTCCACTGTTCGTCCTCTCTGGAATCGGGAGGGGCGATTCGGCTAGCTTATAAGGCCATTAATTTCCACAGCCGTTTGTTACGGCTAAGCGATCGCCGGCCCGTCAACAAATCACTCACAGGCAATCTCGCAACATCCGCTGTAGAGTGAGTGGTCCAGATGAGACCAGGCCCGCGACAGTTTTACGCTGTGGGCTGCCCTCTCTCACCCCTCCTGCTCCCCCCCCCCCCCTCCCTCCCTGCACCCACCACTGCCCTGGCCTTTACGGAAATGCCTCGCAAAAAGCCCAGCCGCGCCAACAACAGCCGCTGAAATTTTAATTGCGACGGACGCCCGCGTCCGCCATTGTAAACAGGGCCTCGTGAAGTACGCCGCAGCACTGATTATGAATTTAAAACTCGGCGGTCTGGCGGCTAGCCCTGGTGCCAGCCTGCTGCCCAACAAGGGATTAGTAACGCCGTTCATTTATATTTCAATTTGTTAAGGCTGGAATTATTTATTGGGGCGCCCTCGTTCTTTGGGGGTACCATACCAGTATGTAATCCGGAACAGTTTTATGCCCACTGAGGCTAAAAACTTGAAATCTGACGTGTGTGTATATCCGGAGCAATAAAAACGCTTGAACTAGACGTAAAATATTACAGACATTCGGAGTTTTCTAGAAGTCCACCTTCTGCAAAACAGTGTTTTTCCTTTTTTTTTTTAAGTTGCTTACCTAGAGACGTTTCGACGCTTGAGAGCCATCTTCAGTAGATCTCATTTTATTTGTTTAAAATTGTGTGCGAAGCGCTTGGTTGGTTTTCTGTTTTTGGCCTAAAAATATAATACATAGAAGGGGCAGTCAAATGAAAAGAATACAGACGGAAATAAGTGAGTAAACTTTTAATTTTATTTTACAGTAATCGCCAAAACAGTTACTACATTTATCCCACTCTGAGATAAGACGGTCAGTGCCTTCATGGAATAATGTTTCCGGTTGCCTACAAAAACGTGATAGTACACAGTCGTGCACCTCTTTGAATCAAATAGAAGGCGACGAATGTCTGTCTTCCAGTCTGCAAAAATAAGGAAACCGCATGGGGAGAGTTCGGAACTCTATGGACGATGAGTAAGGGCTTCTCAAAGAAACTTTCGTTGCATTATCGAAACATAGCAAAATGTGGACCCGGACATGTTGGCATGTACGCTGTCGCACTTATTGTTAATTTCAAATAGTGTAAATTGCCGCGGTTCTAGGCGCTTCAGTCTGGAACCGCGCGACCGCTACGGTCGCAGGTTCGAATCCTGCCTCAGGCATGGATGTGTGTGATATCCTTAGGTAAGTTTGGTTTAAGTACTTCTAAGTTCTAGGGGACTGATGACCTCAGATGTCAAGTCCCATGGTGCTCACAGCCATTTTTAGTTGAAATTGCCAATTTATTGGGGCGCCCTCTTCTGCCGCTAAGTGTCTATGAAATGCTTTAAATCAGTCTCGCATTAACTAGGTGTAGAGAAAAAAATTTTTTTTGGGTCATCAGTCTTCTGACTTGTTTGATACGGCCCTCCACAATTTCCTCTCCTATGCCAACCTTTTCATCTCAGGGCAGCACTTGCACCCTATGTCCTGAATTATTTGCTGCATATATTCCAGTCTCTGCCTTCCTCCACAGTCTTACCCTCTACAGCTCCCTCTAGTACCATGGAAGTTATTCAAATGTTCAAATGTCTGTGAAATCTTATGGGACTTAACTGCTAAGGTCATCAGTCCCTAAGCTTACACACTACCTGTTGTTGTTGTGGTCTTCAGTCCTGAGACTGGTTTGATGCAGCTCCCCATGCTACTCTATCCTGTGCAAACTGCTTCATCTCCTAGTACCTACTGCAACCTACATCCTTCTGAATCTGCTTAGTGTATTCATCTCTTGGTCTCCCTCTACGATTTTTACCCTCCACGCTGCCCTCCAATACTAAATTGGTGATCCCTTGATGCCTCAGAACATGTCCTACCAACCGATCCTTTCTTCTAGTCAAGTTGTGCCACGAACTTCTCTTCTCCCCAATCCTATTCAATACCTCCTTATTAGTAATGTGATCTACCCATCTAATCTTCAGCATTCTTCTGTAGCACCACATTTCGAAAGCTTCTATTCTCTTCTTGTCTAAATTATTTATCGTCCATGTTTCACTTCACACACTACCTAACCTAAACTATCCTAAGGACAAACACACACCCATGCCCGAGGGAGGTCTCGAACCTCCGCTGGGACCAGCTACACAGCCCATGACTGCAGCGCCTTGGACCGCTCGGCTAATCCCACGTGGCGGAAGTTATTCCCTGATGCCTAACACATCTCCTGTCATCCTATCCCTTGTCAGTATTCTCCACATACTTCTTTCCTCGCCGATTCTGCTGAGAACCTCTTCATTCCTCACCTTATCATTCCACCTAATTTTCAACATTCTTCTTCAGCACATCTCAAATGCTTCAATTCTCTTCTATTCCGGTTTTCCCACATTCCACGTTTCAGTACCATGCAATGCCCTAAACGTACATTCTCAAAAATTTCTTCCTCAGATTAAGGCATCTGTTCTTTACTAACAGACTTCTCTTGACTAGGAATGCCCTTTCTGCTAGCGCTAGTGGTTTTTTTATGTCCTCCTTTCTCCGCCCGTCGTTCCTTAACTTCGTTTACTTCGTGATGGTCAATTATGTTAAGTTTCTCGCTGTTCTAATTTCTGCTACTTCTCAACAAAAAGGTAATGAGAAGAATTTTTAATTGAGCCATCACTGTCTGTGCTCATTACTTACATCTCCGATAATCTCCTCAACCTAACTTTCTTCTCAGGAAGGAAAACAAAAATTCGAACATCGGAAGTACCTTACACACTATTTTTGTGCCAACAAAGTCTTTATTACGTACTTCTGCTCAACCTGTGTTTGCAGAAAACGAAATTCGTTCTCTAATAGTGTCCTTAGATTGTGACCTGATGACTGCAGGTGAATTTTATTTGATGTAAAAAATACTTTCATTGTTAGGCGATACCAGTTCACGGCAAAATTATGTGCGGTTAACATTTGTACAAAGTAGATTTTCGAGTTCAGCTTGATCTAAGTAACAGTTATAACTATATATGACGGTAGTATCCGTTCCCGAAAGAACAGTTACCGTTGATGACCATGCAGCTTTGCTAGAAATGAAATAATTAAATGGACACCCTAGCTGCAAGCAGACGTTGATGTATTTCATTGGGGACATGTTGAAATGTGTGCCCCAACCGGGACTCGAACCCGGGATCTCCTGCTTACATGGCGCACTACGAATGTAGTGGTGTGCACTTGTTGGGAATGTGGGTCTCACGGAGAGCGAGCAAGGGGTAAGTCCCTGCAGGCGCACTATCTTCTGTGCCCTCGGTGGCTCAGATGGATAGACCGTCTGCCATGTAAGCAGCAGATCCCTGGTTCGAGTCCCGGTCGGGGCACACATTTTCAACATGTCCCCAATGAAGTACATCAACGTCTGTTTGCAGCTAGGGTATCCATTTAATTATCATTCGATTTAGTAATCTAATTCCCTCAGCATCTCCTGATTTAACTCGGTTCCACTGCATTGCTTTTGTTGTGCTTCCGTCGGTACCTATCTTATAACATTCCTTTAAAAAATATTGTTAGTCTCCAATTATTCATTACATGACGACTGAGTATTTCAAAATGTTACTTTACAGGTATCATTTCAAGGCATTGCGTCATAATTGATTCCGCCGCTATTGCTTTTGTGTCAACGGAATTCATTCAGTTACCTACAGATATTACCCCTATACATCTCGCTTAAGTACCATGGCATTTATTCCTTGATAACTTATCACACATCCTCTCATCCTGTCCCTTATTTTTGCCAATCTTTTCCTCATTTTCCTCTTCTCTCTGGTTTCTTATCTTATCAGTCAGTATCTCTACAGCACCACATCTCAAACGCTTAGATTCTCTTCTTTTCTGGTTTTGTCACAGTGCGTGATTTATTTCCATACAATTCTGCGATAGAAATGTACAGCCACAGGAATTTCTTCCTGGAAATGGAGACCAATGTCTGATGCTAGTACATTTCTTTTGGTCCTGAACGCCGTGTTTGCTTGTGATGGTTGTTGGTTCGTCCGTCATGGGTTATTTTGCTTCTGCCGTAGCAGAATCCCTTCAGTTCGTTTACTCTGTGGTTCCCAATGTTAAAGGTTAAGTACTCGGTAACCTAACTTCTCTTCTCCTCATTCCTTCCATCTTTTTTCTGTTTTCTCTCAGTCCACAGTGTGTGCTCATTAGACAGGTGATTCCATTCAAACGATCCTGCAATTGAAGACTTCAGATAAAAAAGAGTCCCTAAGTGCCATAGTAAGGAATTTTGATGTTTTGTCCGTAATGGAATCTACACGCCAATCCCAATAAGCTATAAAAGGCTCAGTTTGCCACGAATGAAAGTGTAGTGTCAGATGCCATCAACAGACTGTATGCGGTTTAGCAAGCACTACTGTTAACATATGAAAGCCTCTATGTTCTCCGCGTTTATTTTTTAGTCTGAGATAAAACGGGGACGGCAGCAGATGATAAACTTCTGAGTGGAAAGAAATGACAAATTACGGTACTGTGGCAGCAATGAGGAAATAATTGAAATATTGAGGGAACGAATACATAAGTTAAAATAATAAGTGTATTCCAGCAAATGCTCGTCCACCACAGGAGGTAAGTCTCATTATTTAGCGCTAGCCTACGTCATAACTGGACAGAATGGTTATTGTTCCAGGAAATGTAAAGGACGTGGTACACCAGTCAAGACAAATAAGGCCATTTATGACGAGTAACATAAATGCCTGTCACTTGTTAGATTTCAAAAAAAGCAGCAAATTGTAACATAAACACAGCAAATATATGCATATATAAAGTACTGTGGCTATCGTTTGACAAATGAGCCTCATATAGTTAAGATCAGGGGAAGCTTAAACCAGATTGATGCCTAGGAAGGTATCCCTATTTTGAGAAAAAGTGCAAGAGTACAGGACGTCAAGAAAATGCGATTACCTCCCTGGATTTTAGAAGCTACGCATGTGAGGAAATGAAGAAAGATTCGATTTAAATGATGCGTTAGTTGACAAATGATGACCACATACATTCTTAACAAATGCAGAATGAACTGTCACTATCTTTTCCTTGACTATTGAACTATGACATTTAGTGCTTTTAATTGCAAACTAGATCCGTGCTATGCTTAGCTTCCAAATAAAACATATTAATAGTACATTTGTGATCATTAATTACCTGCTGTGCTGAAAGCTCATCTTCCTCAAATTGATGATTTTGGCACTTAAAAATAAACTTTATGTTCTGCCTTATGGCAGGTCTTGTCATGAGACCGCATGAGCGTCTAGGGAAATGATTCCAGTGGTGGTTTCCCGGATGAGTGTCTAGGGAAGTGATTCCAGTGGTGGTTTCCCGTTGCCTTCCTCTGATGATGATGATGATGATGATGAAATGATAATGAGGACAACGTCCGCAGCTCGTGGTCTCGCGGTTGCGTTCTCGCTTCCCGAGCACGGGGTCCCGGGTTCGATTCCCGGCGGGGTCAGGGATTTTCACTTGCCTCGAGATGATTGGGTGTTTCTGTTGTCCTCATCATTTCATCATCATTCATGAAAGTGGCGAGATTGGGCTGAGCAAAGGTTGGCAATTGATATGGGCGCTCATAACCGCGCAGTTGAGCGCCCCACGAACCCATAATAATAATAATAATAATAATAATGATGACAACACCCAGTCCCTGAGCGGAGAAAACCTGCGACCCAGCCGGCAGTCGAACCCGGGCCCCTTTGTGTGACAGACCGCCGCGCTGACCACCCAGCCGGGCTTTGGCCCTTACAGCCCTTTTTTTTTATTTCAAGTCGTCAGTTACTGCTCCTTCGGCTGCACGCAGCCGGCGCTCTCAGGGAGCAAGTAGGCCGACCTTCCAGCGGATGCGTCCGCCGTGTCGCCTAGCTACTAGGCGCTTCCCGCCGTCGTCTTCTTGCGCCCGCCGACTGCCCACGTAGCGCTATTTGCGCGGTCGCCACTTTGCGAAACACTCCGCCGCGACCCGCGGGAGAACGCCGCGGCCGCAGTCGCCGGCCTGCGTCCTCGAACTGGCCGGGCAGCTAAGCCTCGGCCAGGTCCCCACGCTCGCGGCCTTTCTCGCTCGCTCGCTCGCTCGCTCACGTACTCACCCGTAATCCCAGCAGACCCGAGGCCTGCCGCTCAGCCTCTGTACTGACAGTTACCGCCATTACGCGCGACGCAAAGGCCGCGCAGAGCGCGTCTAGACGTCGCGGGCGTGGCCCTCGGAAAATGGGACGCCGTCTCCGAAAAATTCGCTCGCGTAAATATTAATGACGCGGCGGATTTGCATGTGGATGCTTTTGTCCGAGGCGGCCGACACTCATAGGCGTCACCTGTAATCGCTATTGTTTTATAGCTCCCCTATGCAAATCTCTCGTTAGTGACGCGCCTCCGTCGGCTATTATCGCTCTCGCTTCGGCGGTGGTGACGCAGTTGCGTAACCTTGCCGGTTCCGGCGGCGCGCTACCAACCGCAACTTCTCCCCTCGTTAAATCTGTACTCATCACCAAGTACCGTCTCCAACGGGTCATTAGAGACGCGTTCAGAAGGGCCGTCTGATAAAGATCCGTCCGGATCTTCGTCACCGAATCGCTACAGAAACAACTCCGTTCCACCGGTCAGCTGACACTTGCAACGTACGTACACACTTCAAAAAAAACTTTTGCATCACCTCGGTTCCGAGAGTTCCGGAACCTGTACTGAAAATTGTAATAGAGATTAACATCATTTCCGTCCTTTTTATTGCTCACGAAAACCACACATGTTGTATCACCATACAGCGACACCTTCAGAGGTTAGAATTACATTAATACCTTCAGCTGCTAACGGGCGTTGATATATATCATCCGGGATAGGTGAAAATGTATGCCCTGACCGAGACTCGAACCCGAGATCTCCTGCTTACATGGCAGACGCTCCACACACCTGAGCCACCGAGGGCACAGAAGATAGCGCGACTATCTCGTGCACGCCTCCCGCGAGACCCACATTCTCACCTTGTATGTCCACACACTACATTCGTAGTGTCCCACCCCAACACACTCATTACTCGTGGAAGACATTCTTACCAAGTCCCGTAAGAGTTCGGGGCATATGTGTGCATCTGCAAAGGAGAAGAAGATCATGGCCGGTATTGGCTGAACTATATACTTACATGGATATGGTGTTTGTTCTTTCGGACATGTCCGAATGCACAAGTTCATCAAGGCACTGTTGGTCCAGGTTGTCCCACTACTCGACGGCGATTCGTCGTGGATCCTTCAGAGTGGATGGTGGGTCACATAGTTCATAAACAGCACCTTTCAATCTATCCCAGGCATGTTCGATAGGGTTCATGTCTAGAGAATTTGCTGGCCACTGTAGTCGAGCGATGTCGTTATCCTGAAGGAAGTCATTCACAACATGTGCACGATGGGGGCGCGGATTCTCGTCCATGAAGACGAATGCCTCGCCAACATGATCCTGATGAGGTTGCACTATCGGTCGGAGGATGACATTCACGTATCGTACAGTCATTACGGCGCCTTCCTTGACCACCAGCGTCGTACGTCGGCCCCACATAATGCCACCCCAAACAGCAAGGAACCTCCACCTTGCTGCACTGGCTGGACAGTGTCTAAAGGGTTCAGCCTGACCATGTTGCCTCCAGACACGTCTCTGACGATTATCTGGTTGAAGGCATATTCGGCACTCATCGGTGAAGAGAACGTGATACCAGTCCTGAGCGGTCCATTCGTCATGTAGCTGGGCCAATCTGCACCACGCTAATGGTGTCGTGGTTGCAAAGATCGACCACGCCATGGATGTAGGGAGTGAAGTTGCGCATCATGCAGCCTTTTGCGCACAGTTTGAGTCGTAACACGACGTTCTGTGGCTGCATGAAAAGCATTATTCAACATGGTGGCGTTGCTGTCAGGGTTCCTCCGAGCCATAATCCGTAGGTAGCGGTCATCCATTGCAGTAGTAGCCCTTGGTCGGCCTGAGCGAGGTATGTCATCTACAGTTCCTCTCTCTTTATCTCCTCCGTAACCGAACAACGTGGCTTTGGTTCATTCTGAGACACCTGGATACTTGCCTAGTTGAGGGCTCTTCTTGGCACAAAGTAACAATGCGGACAACATCGAACCGCGGCATTGACCGTCTAGGCATGGTTGAACTACAGACAACACGAGCCGTGTATCTCCTCGTTCAGACAAGTTTGTTATATGTGCAGACAAGTAGCACGTGGCAAAAGCTAATGAAAAGATTACTATATCAAAAAGACATGAGAAATGTCTGACAGATCTTCCTGGCAGTTTTAGAATTAGTCAAATGTGTTGGCCATGCATGAAACCTATTATCTTATTATGGTCTTTATTTACTGTCGATCCTCAATTGAAAGAAATATTTTGTGATAAATTAGACTCTTTAACTTACGAAATATGGATTTCTTACAGGAATCATAGAATAGTTTCGAAAGGACTGTGTCGTACCAATGGAATCAGAAAGCAGTCAGAAATTTTGTAATGTTATCATAAATATGTCTTATAGAATGCAAAGAAAAGACTAGAACTTCTGAAAGAGACAGCTGGAAAGCTAGGTCTACAAATATGTTTCTAAAAGAGAGAATACATGGCTGATGGAAGTAATACACCGAGAATTTTAAAAATGAAGTTCGACAACATAAAGGAAACAGATAGTAAATATCTAGGTGAAAATGTAAACATAGAAAGTGAAAAAGAAGCAGTTAAAACCAAAACTGAAAAACTGAAGAGAACATACTCAGTATGACCGTAAGAGATCTATACAATATTTTTTTCTAAGGATGCTAAATTAAGGCATTATGATATAGTGTAAAAACAGAAGGCCTCTATGGGTCAGAAAGACTACTTTTATCTGGATTCAAAATGGCATTAAAAGATTTGGAAAAGAAAGAAGAAACTTGCGATAAATATTAGATACATCCAAAAACAAAGATGAAAATTTGGTTGTGTGACCAAATAAGGATTAACAGGTGAGGTTAGAAAAGACGCGTTACACTGTATGGACTTCTAGAGAGAAGAAGGAAGACAGATAAACAAACAAGATGTAAAAATATTCTTCCAAAACAGGAAAACAAAGAAGGTGAATGGGGAGACAAGACAAGAAAAGAAATTAGGAGAAATGCAGAGTGAACAGAAGGCTCCGCTTACCGGAGACAAACTCAGAGTAGAAGCTGAGAAATTCAAGGGTCGTTCAGGGAAATAATGCAGCTGGAGTCAAATGCTCAGAAGAGAGGAAAAGAGCTCATTCTGAAAAAGTGACCCTCCCGCCGAAGTTTGGAGTCCTCCCTCGGGCATGTGTGTGTGTGTGTGTGTGTGTGTGTGTGTGTGTGTGTGTGTGTGTGTGTGTGTGTGTTCTTCGCGTGAGTTAGTTTAAGTAGAGTGTGTAAGTCTAGGGACCGATGATCTCAGCAGTTTGGTCCCGTAGGAATAAAAAAAAAAAAAATGAGAAAGCGAACGTACATTGAAAAGGAAAAAAACTTCATAATGTTCTGCAAAATTATACTTACTTGGCCGCGATCCGGCTTTGGGCTTCTTAGGGCATCTTCAGCGGACAACTATATGTCGGAAACGCAGATAAATGTAATGTTAGCCTTGCATGAAACTTTTTGTACAGAAGATGCAAAAATTACTTCCGTAAGTATTAAATTTCTGTCACATAAAAATTATAACATTAACTAAGAAAGGGGGGGCGGAGAAATAAAGTTATTCTGTGGAGATACATTTAACAACTGTCAGGAAATAAGAAGCATTTATATTTAGAATTTAGTATTTGTAACGAAATCTAAGCTTTCGAAATGTGATGCTACAGAAGAATGCTAAATATTAGATGGGTAGATCACATAACTAATGAGGAGGTATTGAATAGAATTATGGAGATATTTATGGTACACCTTGACTAGGAGAAGGGATCGGTTGGTAGGACATGTTCTGAGGCATCAAGGGATCACCAATTTGGTACTGGAGGGCAGAGTGGAGCGTAAAAATCGTAGAGGGAGACCAAGAGGTGAATACACTAAGCAGATTCAGAAGGATGTAGGTTGCAGTAAGTACTGGGAGATGAAGAAGCTTGCACAGGATAGAGTAGCATGGAGAGCTGCATCAAACCAGTCTCAGGACTGAAAACAACAACAACAACAACAACAACGAAATCTACACTATAAATTCATCTTTTTAGTTCTCAACCATTTTTAAATGTACCTCCGCATAAAAGCTTTGTTTCGCACCATCTTTATTAGTTAATGTATTTATGGCCGTGAGAGAAAAAATGTAGTGTTTTCCTATGTAAACATTCTGCGTTGTTTTTATATCTTCTGTACAAGTAATATCTGTGCACGTCTCCAGGCAAATGCCGGGATGGTTCCTTTGAAAGGGCACGGCCGATTTCCTTCCCCATCCTTCCCTAACCCGAGCTTGCGCTCCGTCTCTAATGACCTCGTTGTCGACGGGACGTTAAACACTAATCTCCTCCTCCTCCTGTGCACGTCTCATTTCATGTTTATCTGTCTCTGCGACATGCAGTTAGCACCTGAAGATGGGGTAAGAAGCCGAAAGCCTGTAAGACACCAAATATATACAGTTTCAATGAACATTAGGAAAGTCAAATGTAAAGGACGGCAATCAGTCGCGGAATACATAATTTACTGCAGATGTAGATTCCGACTGTAACATAGTTATCATCAGGGCATTACCAGAAGACTCACACAGGCATAACCAAGTCAGAGCATAAACATATGATAATTAATGCTAACATATACACTGTGATGTAAATGCTAGCGTTAACTGCCACATGTTAATGCTCCGACAAGGTTACGCCTATATGACTGACCTGGTATACACCGTTGATCGTTGATAAGATCGTATAGGGCCAAACTGCTGAGGTCTCCGGTCCCTAGGCTTACACACTACTTAATCTAATTCTAACTTGCGCTAAGGACAACACACATCCCCATGCCCGAGTAAGAACTAAAACCTCCGACGTGGAGAGCCGCGAGAACCGTGGCAAGGCGTCTAAGACCACATGGCTACCCTGCGCAGCTGTGCTCTGCTGTTGACAGTGTTATAAATGGTTCAAACGGCTCTGAGCACTATGGGACTTAATATCTGAGGTCATCAGTCCCCTAGAACTTAGAAATACTTAAACCTAACTATCCTAACGACATGGCACACACCCATGCCCGAGGCAGGATTCGAACCTGCGACCGTAGCGGTCGAGCAGTTCCAGACTGAAGTGCCTAGAACAGCTTGGCCACATCGGCCGGCGACAGTCTTACATTGGAAATCTAGCTCTGCAATTAATGACGGATTCTGCAACTGACCGCTCTCCTTCACATTTGAATATTCAATGGTCGCTGTGCATCGCCGTTATCCAATTTATTCCAATTTAGTTACGTTAGGAAGTACACTACTGGCCATTAAAATTGCTACACCAAAAAGAA
Organism: Schistocerca piceifrons; assembly: GCF_021461385.2. Classification (NCBI taxonomy): domain Eukaryota; kingdom Metazoa; phylum Arthropoda; class Insecta; order Orthoptera; family Acrididae; genus Schistocerca; species Schistocerca piceifrons. Next base: position 939,803,222 of record NC_060140.1, on the reverse strand, counting down.
ATGCAGATGATAAACGGGTATTCATTGGACAAATACACTCCTGGAAATTGAAATAAGAACACCGTGAATTCATTGTCCCAGGAAGGGGAAACTTTATTGACACATTCCTGGGGTCAGATACATCACATGATCACACTGACAGAACCACAGGCACATAGACACAGGCAACAGAGCATGCACAATGTCGGCACTAGTACAGTGTATATCCACCTTTCGCAGCAATGTAGGCTGTTATTCTCCCATGGAGACGATCGTAGAGATGCTGGATGTAGTCCTGTGGAACGGCTTGCCATGCCATTTCCACCTGGCGCCTCAGTTGGACCAGCGTTCGTGCTGGACGTGCAGACCGCGTGAGACGACGCTTCATCCAGTCCCAAACATGCTCAATGGGGGACAGATCCAGAGATCTTGCTGGCCAGGGTAGTTGACTTACACCTTCTAGAGCACGTTGGGTGGCACGGGATACATGCGGACGTGCATTGTCCTGTTGGAACAGCAAGTTCCCTTGCCGGTCTAGGAATGGTAGAACGATGGGTTCGATGACGGTTTGGATGTACCGTGCACTATTCAGTGTCCCCTCGACGATCACCAGTGGTGTACGGCCAGTGTAGGAGATCGCTCCCCACACCATGATGCCAGGTGTTGGCCCTGTGTGCCTCGGTCGTATGCAGTCCTGATTGTGGCTCTCACCTGCACGGCGCCAAACACGCATACGACCATCATTGGCACCAAGGCAGAAGCGACTCTCATCGCTGAAGACGACACGTCTCCATTCGTCCCTCCTTTCACGCCTGTCGCGACACCACTGGAGGCGGGCTGCACGATGTTGGGGCGTGAGCGGAAGACGGCCTAACGGTGTGCGGGACCGTAGCCCAGCTTCATGGAGACGGTTGTGAATGGTCCTCGCCGATACCCCAGGAGCAACAGTGTCCCTAATTTGCTGGGAAGTGGCGGTGCGGTCCCCTACGGCACTGCGTAGGATCCTACGGTCTTGGCGTGCATCCGTGCGTCGCTGCGGTCCGGTCCCAGGTCGACGGGCACGTGCACCTTCCGCCGACCACTGGCGACAACATCGATGTACTGTGGAGACCTCACGCCCCACGTGTTGAGCAATTCGGCGGCACGTCCACCCGGCCTCCCGCATGCCCACTATACGCCCTCGCTCAAAGTCCGTCAACTGCACATACGGTTCACGTCCACGCTGTCGCGGCATGCTACCAGTATTAAAGACTGCGATGGAGCTCCGTATGCCACGGCAAACTGGCTGACCCTGACGGCGGCGGTGCACAAATGCTGCGCAGCTAGCGCCATTCGACGGCCAACACCGCGGTTCCTGGTGTGTCCGCTGTGCCGTGCGTGTGATCATTGCTTGTACAGCCCTCTCGCAGTGTCCGGAGCAAGTATGGTGGGTCTGACACACCGGTGTCAATGTGTTCTTTTTTCCATTTCCAGGAGTGTATATTATACTAGAACTGACATGTTATTACATTTTCACGCAATTTGGATGCATAGATCCTGAGAAATCAGTACCTAGAACAACCACCTCTGGCTGTAGTAATGGCCTTGATACGCCTGGGCATTGAGTCAAACAGAGCTCGGATGGCGTGTACAGGTTCAGCTGCCCATGCAGCTTCAACACTACACTACAGTTCATCAAGAGTAGTGACTGGCGTATTGTGACGAGCCAGTTGCTCGGCCACCATTGCCCAGACGTTTTCAGTTGGTGAGAGATCTGGAGAATGTGCTGGCCAGGAAGGCCCATACAGGACCTGCAACATGCGGTTGTGCATTATCCTGTTGAAATGTAGGATTTTGGAGGGATGGAATGAAGGGTAGAGCCACGGGTCGTAACACATCGGAAATGTAACGTCCTCTGTTCAAAGTGCCGTCAATGCGAACAAGAGGTGACAGAGATGTGTAACCGATGGCACCCCATACCATCACGCCGGGTGATACGCCAGTATGGTGATGACGAATACATGATTTCAATGTGCGTTCACTGCGATGTCGCCAAACACGGATGTGACCATCATGATGCTGTAAACAGAATCTGCATTCATCGGAAAAAATGACGTTTTGCCATTCGTGCACCCAGGTTGGTCGTTGAGTACACCATCCCAGGCGCTCCTGTCTGTGATGCAGCACAAGGGTAACTGCAGCCACGATCTCCGAGCTGACAGTCCATGCTGCTGCAAAGTCTCGGTCCGGCACACTGTTTTAATCTGCCAAAAAGTTTCAAATGCTGTCAGATGTTGCGATCGACTTTGTTTCGATAATCTGTTACAGGATTTGGAAACTGTCCAGTTGTTTCGTCCAGAAACTATATACAGATTTAGTTTCACGTTTGTCACATTTAGAGGCTATTAAAATTGCTGACCTAGCGCCCGCGCTCCTGAGTGTGCTAAGAAGTAACGCACAGGCGCCGCCGGCGCGACCTTTTTTGCTACCGCCGTCCCCTGCGCTTTTTACGGCAGGAGCGTCTGCCCCCACCTGCGGCAGCACGTCCTGTCCTCCACTTGGTCGGTATGTGCGGCACGTTACGGCGCTGCCTCTGCCTGCACCCCGTGGCCGGGGTTTGGGTGTGGGGCTAGCCGCTCGATAAGCCAGCCAGCCAGCCAGCCAGCCAGCCAGCCATACAACCCGCCTACCTCTCTGGCTGGATGGCTGTCTGGCTGCGGCTGCCTCTCGCTGCCTGCTTTTGTTTCGGCGGCCTGGATTCTGCGCGGGCGCCTCTTCCTGTTCCCGCTGCTCCCCTCCACGCCACACCGCACCGCTGCGCTCCTGATCTGACGGCTTTTACGCTGTCGGCGGAAAGAGCCGACGCCTCCTCTGCGAGCGCACCCAAAAGCCTGTGACGTGTTCGCCGCTATACTATATAGCCCCACTTCGCTCCGCTTTTTGTTCCCGAGATGCGGGCTTGCGCGAGAGGAGGACGCGTTTCCTCCGGGGCAGGTGTAGACAAATTGAGGTATATTCCTGCTCCTCCCCGCGATAAGGGGGCGTTCGGTAGATCAATCACTTTGACAGGGAGATCGCTGGCGAATCGATAGTTCATACTCTGCCTTTCTCGCAAAACACTACACGAAGACTGACTTTAAGGGGCACAGCAAGGGGCATATTTTTACAGCTGGCATTAATCCTGCTCTTGTTTTAGGACTGAACTGAGTACATTAAAAATGTACGTGACGTCGGTAAAAATCGTGAAAATATTCCCCTCTTTACACAAAATTTTTACCCTAGAAATAATTATCTGACCAAAGTTAAGACATTTTCAAGAGTAGTTGGTGCTTTCGTCGCGAAACCGAAAGAAACAGGACAACAACGAATATTTCAATAACTGAAGATCACGTTTACTTCTGGAGCTTCGTTAACATCTACATCTTCTTCCATACCCCGCAAGCCACCTGACGCTGTGTGGAGGCGGGTACCTTGAGTACCTCTATCGGTTCTCCCTTCCATTCCAGTCTCGTATTGTTCGTGGAAAGGAGGATTGTCGGTATGCCTCTGTGTGGGCTCTAATCTCTCTGATTTTATCCTCATGGTCTCTTCATGAGATATACGTAGGAGGGAGCAATATACTGTTTGACTCTTCGGTGAAGGTATGTTATCGAAACTTTAACAAAAGCCTGTACCGAGCTACTGAGCGTCTCTCCTGCAGAGTCTTCCACTGCAGTCGTAAGAGGCGACTAAAAGGAGTCCATCCCCCTCACGGGGGTAGTTCGCGCCTGCGTCCGGAGACGGACGGTTCCACGACCTATCATCGTGGTCCTTTTGGTTTTTTCACTTCTCGTTTCTTCCTTCCTTTTGTTGGTTCCTTTCTTTGCTCTTCTCCACCTCACTGTCTTCCTTACTCTTTCCCTTGCCTTCTCCTTGCCTTCTCATCGCCTTTTTCTCCTTGCCTTCTCATTGCCTTTTTCTCCTTGCCTTCTCATTGCCTTCTTCTCCTTGCCTTCTTATTGCCTTCTTCCCCTTGCTTTCTCATTGCCTTCTTCTCCTTGCCTTCTCTGGTCTCCGCCTCGGCGTTTGAGACAGTCTGTCCTCTTTCTCCCTCTCTCTCTTCTTTTTCCTCTTCTTCCTTCCTCCCTGTGCGTGTCTGAAGGCCGACCCACGCGTTCGCACGCGTAGCCGATGACGGGGTAACGCGTAAGTCCCCGCCCTGGGTAGACATGTAAGGCACGCGCGTACCCCCTGGTAAAGGCCAGGCCCGGGGAGGGGTGATTGCCTGAGCTGATACCTTCTGACCATGCCGATTGGTCCCTCCGTCTGTTTCTCGGGAGGTGTGACCTGAGGTGTAAACATTCACCTAAGGCGGGAGTGCCCTCTGAGAGGGTCCCCACAAGGAAGGAGCGCGCCATCGGAGACGCTGGCAATCATGGGGGATTCCTCCGCAATGGATTCTACTCCATCTCTTTCGACTTCGACCCAAAAACGGAAACGTGACCAGCCAACAGTGACAAAAGTACTACCGCCTGCCCCACAGTTCCTCGTAGTTTCTCGAACTGAGGACGGAAAGGATTTTTCCTCTGTCAACCCTTTCGTTATTCAGAAGGGCGTAGATGCCATAGCCGGATCTGTCAAATCCTGTACCAGGTTGCGTAACGGCACCTTATTACTGGAAACTGAGAATGCCTTTCAGGCACAAAAACTGCTTCGGGCCACCCTCCTGTACACGTTCCCTGTCCGGGTGGAGGCCCACCGAACTTTGAATTCGTCTCGTGGTGTGGTCTATACTGACTCCCTCGACGGATTGACTGACGAGGAGCTTCAATCATTCCTCGCTGAGCAGGGCGTGACGGCTGTCCATAGGGTCATGAAAAAGGTCAACAATGACCTTGTACCGACCTGGACAATTTTCTTGACCTTCGATAGTGTTAAGCTGCCATCGCGCATCAAGGCGGGCTACGAGGTTATTTCTGTTCGCCCCTATATCCCGACACCTACGCGCTGCTACCAGTGTCAGCGTTTCAATCACACTCGACAGTCTTGTTCCAATGCGGCTAAATGTGTCACCTGTGGCAGGGATGCCCATGAGGGTGACTGTCCACCTCCGTCTCCTCGTTGTGTGAACTGTCAGGGTGACCATGCAGCATCCTCCCGCGACTGTCCTGTCTATAAGGAAGAACGCTGTATCCAGGAAATTCGGGTCAAAGAGAAAGTGTCCACCTCGGCTGCTCGCAAGCTATTGGCTAGTAGGAAGCCCACGCTGCTCCCAGCGGGGAAATACAGTACTGTCCTCGCCTCTCCTCGGACTACCCGGGAGGTAGCAACCCAGACATGCGATCTGACCTTCAGCACCACGGTCGTCCGTTCGGCCAGTGCTAAGATCGCGCGGTCGACGTCTCCTCTTCCTCCCATCACCCCACAGACACGAGCACCTTCTTCAGCTTCTGCTAAAACGAAGACACCGAAGTCAGATGCACGGGCCTTCAAGAAGGAACCATCCCGTGCAGACTTCCTCCGTACCTCGACCTCACAGCCTTCGACCGGTACTTCCACTACACGTCCTTCCAAAAAGGCGCATAGGAAGCACAGTTCTCCTTCCCCGCCACGGCGCATTTCTTCTCTTGCGCCACCCAGCGGCTGCCGCCCCAGGCCGTCATCCGTTTCGCCTGGCCGCACCGCTGGTCGCCGTACATCTGGCCGTTCACTGGCGGAGGAAGCTCCCCCTCCCGGCCATCCTCCCGAGATGGCCGATGACCCTATAGACCCAATGGACGATGACTGTCCGCCTACTGACAGCGGCGGCAGTGCTCGCTCGAAGCCAGGCCCTACGCGGCCTTCGAGGTGACCACTTCTCTCATCTTTCTTTTCTTACGATGGCACTTATTCACTGGAATATTCGCAGCATTCGCTCCAACCGAGAGGACTTGAAGTTGCTGCTCCGCTTGCACCGTCCGCTTGTCGTAGCCCTCCAGGAAACGAAGCTACGCCCATGCGATCAAATTGCCTTGGCACACTACACCTCTGTGCGTTTTGACCTACCCCCTGTGGTAGGTATCCCAGCTCATGGAGGGGTTATGTTGCTGGTCCGGGATGATATTTACTACGATCCCATCACGTTGCACACCGGCCTGCAGGCAGTTGCCATCCGCATTACTCTCCCCACTTTTACGTTTTCCTTTTGTACCGTTTACACTCCATCGTCATCTGCCGTTACCAGGGCAGACGTGATGCAACTTATTGCTCAGCTACCTGCACCATTTTTGTTAACTGGAGACTTCAATGCCCACCATCCCCTTTGGGGCTCTCCAGCATCCTGCCCGAGGGGCTCCTTGTTAGCAGACCTTTTCAACCAGCTCGATCTTGTCTGCCTCAATACTGGCGCCCCTACTTTTCTTTCGGACACATCTCACACCTATTCCCATTTAGACCTCTCTATATGTACTCCCCAACTTGCACGCCGGTTTGAGTGGTATGCACTTTCTGATACATATTCGAGCGACCATTTCCCGTGTGTTATCCATCTCCTGCAGCATACTCCCTCTCCGTGCTCCTCTCGTTGGACCATCTCCAAGGCAGACTGGGAGCTCTTCTCTTCCAGGGCTACCTTTCAGGATCAAACCTTCACAAGCTGCGATCGTCAGGTCGCACACCTCACGGAAGTCATTCTCGCTGCTGCTGAATATTCCATCCCTCACCCTACTTCTTCTCCACGTCGCGTACCGGTCCCCTGGTGGACCGCAGCATGTAGAGATGCTTTACGTGCTCGTCGACGTGCTTTACGCACCTTTAAGCGCCACCCTACAGTGGCGAATTGTATTAATTATAAACGATTACGTGCTCAGTGTCGTCGTATTATTAAAGAAAGCAAGAAAGCCAGCTGGGCTGCTTTCACAAGCACCTTCAACAGTTCTACCCCTTCTTCTGTTGTCTGGGGTAGCCTGCGCCGGCTGTCTGGCACTAAGGTCCACTCCCCAGTTTCTGGCTTGAAGGTCGCGAATGAAGTCCTTGTGGCCCCTGAGGCTGTCTCCAATGCCTTCGGCCGCTTTTTCGCCGAGGTTTCGAGCTCCGCTCATTACCACCCTGCCTTCCTCCCCCGCAAACAGGCAGAGGAGGCTAGGCCACCTGACTTCCGCTCCTCGAATTGTGAAAGTTATAATGCCCCATTCACCATGCGGGAACTCGAAACCGCACTTGGCCGATCACGGTCCTCCGCTCCAGGGCCTGATTCTATTCATATTCAGATGCTGAAGAACCTTTCTCCTGCGGGTAAAGGTTTTCTTCTTCGTACATACAATCGCATCTGGATTGAGGGACATGTTCCCGCATGCTGGCGCGAGTCTATTGTTGTCCCGATTCCTAAGCCGGGGAAGGACAAGCACTTGCCTTCCAGTTATCGACCTATCTCGCTTACCAGCTGTGTCTGTAAAGTGATGGAGCGAATGGTTAACTCTCGATTGGTTTGGCTGCTCGAGTCTCGACGCCTACTTACCAATGTACAATGTGGATTTCGAAGGCGCCGCTCTGCTGTTGACCATCTGGTTACCTTGTCGACCTTCATTATGAATAACTTCTTGCGGAAGCGCCCGACCGCGGCTGTGTTCTTTGATTTGGAGAAGGCTTACGACACCTGTTGGAGGGCGGGCATTCTCCGCACCATGCATACATGGGGCTTTCGCGGTCGCCTCCCTCTTTTTATTCATTCCTTTTTAATGGATCGACAGTTTCGGGTACGTGTGGGTTCTGTCCTGTCCGACACCTTTCGCCAGGAGAATGGGGTGCCACAGGGCTCAGTTTTGAGCGTCGCTCTCTTCGCCATCGCGATCAATCCAATAATGGATTGCCTCCCAGCTGATGTATCAGGCTCCCTTTTCGTGGACGATTTTACCATCTATTGCAGCGCGCAGTGTGCACGTGTCCTGGAGCGCTGTCTTCAGCGTTCTCTTGACCGTCTTTACTCCTGGAGTGTCGCCAATGGCTTCCGTTTTTCTGCCGAGAAGACGGTCTGTATTAACTTCTGGCGCTACAAAGAGTTTCTCCCACCGTCCTTACGACTCGGTCCCGTTGCTCTCCCACTCGTGGAGACAATCAAATTTTTAGGCCTTACCTTTGACAGGAAACTTAGCTGGTCTCCACATGTGTCATATTTGGCCGCCCGTTGTACCCGTTCTTTAAATGTCCTCCGTGTTCTCAGTGGTATGTCGTGGGGAGCGGATCGAACCGTCCTACTTCGTCTATATCGGTCGATCGTCCGCTCCAAGCTGGATTATGGGAGCTTCGTATACTCCTCTGCACGGCCATCCATCTTACGCCGCCTCAACTCCATACAACATCGGGGTTTACGACTTGCGATCGGAGCATTTTATACCAGTCCCGTAGAGAGTCTTCATGCTGACGCTGGCGAATTGCCACTCACCTACCGGCGCGATATACTGCTTTGTCGGTATGCCTGTCGGCTACTGTCAATGCCCGACCATCCGTCTTATCGTTCCTTTTTTGACGACTCTCTTGACCTTCAATACGGGTTGTATGTCTCTGCCTTGCTACCCCCTGGAGTTCGCTTTCGTCGCCTCCTTCAACACCTTCATTTTTCACTCCCTGCAACCTTTCGAGTGGGCGAGAGCCGCACGCCACCTTGGCTCCAGGCTCAGGTCCGCGTTCACCTCGACCTCAGCTCGCTCCCAAAAGAGGTCACCCCCGGTTCGGTCTACCACTCCCGTTTTTTGGAACTTCGTTCGAAGTTCAACAACATGACTTTCATTTATACAGATGGCTCTAAGACCAATGACGGGGTCGGGTGTTCCTTTATTGTCGGGGCACAAAGTTTCCAATACCGGCTCCATGGCCATTGTTCGGTCTTCACAGCTGAGCTCTTTGCCCTCTACCAGGCTGTTCTTTACATCTGCCGCCACCGACATTCTGCTTATGTCATCTGCTCAGATTCCCTGAGCGCCATCCAGAGCCTCAGTGATCCGTACCCGGTTCACCCTTTCGTACACCGGATCCAACGCTCTCTTCAGCAGCTGGTGGACGTCGGTACGCCGGTTAGCTTTATGTGGGTTCCTGGCCATGTCGGTATCCCTGGGAACGAAGCTGCAGATGCCGCGGCCAAGGCTGCGGTCCTCCAGCCTCGGACAGCTTCTTGTTGTGTCCCTTCGTCCGATTTTAGCAGGGTCATTTGTCGGCGCGTTGTGTCACTGTGGCATGCCGATTGGGCTGCACTTACCGACAACAAGCTTCGGGCCTTAAAACCTCTTCCCGTGGCTTGGACGTCCTCCTCACGCCCTTCTCGGCGGGAGGAGGTCGTTTTAGCAAGGTTAAGAATTGGACACTGCCGGTTCAGCCATCGCCATCTGCTGACGGCTGCGCCGGCGCCGTTCTGCCCATGTGGGCACTTGCTGACGGTTAGACACATTTTAATGTCCTGTCCTGATCTTAACACACTGCGCCTCGATCTTAACCTGCCTAATACTTTCGATGCCATTTTAGCGGATGACCCACGAGCAGCTGCTCGTGTTCTTTGTTTTATCAATTTGACACACCTCGCTAAGGACATTTGATGATGTTTTTTAATCCTATGCCTGTCAGTCTGTCTTTTATTGTGTTTTCCCTTTTAGTTGTTGTTGTCAACTTGTGCCTCGCGGTGCATTCTTAGAGTAGTCAGGGCGCTAATGACCATTGAAGTTGTGCGCCCGAAAACCACAAAAAAAAAAAAAAAAAAATCTACTTAACGCTTTTGCGATTACTAAATGATCCTGTAACAAAGTGCGCTGCTCTCTGTTGGATCTTCTCTATCTCTTCTATCAACCCTATCTGGTACGAATCCCACACTGCTGAGCAGTATTCAAGCAGTGGGCGAATAAGTGTACTGTATTTTGCATCCTTTGTTTTCGGATTGCATTTCCTTAGGATTCATCCAATGAATCTGTCTGGCATCTGCTTTGCCAACGATCAACTTCATATGATCATTCCATTTTAAATCACTCCTATCATCATTTGTGAATATAACCGACCGCTGTGGCCGAGAGGTTCTAAGCGCTTCAGTCTGGAACCGCGCTGCTGCTACGGTCCCAGGTTCGAATCCTGCCTAGGGCATGGATGTGTGTGATGTCCTTAGGTTAGTTGGATTTATGTAGCTCTAAGTCTTCAGGACTGATGACCTCAGATGTTAAGTCCCGTAGTGCTTAGACCCATTTGAACCATTTGTGAATGGATATGTGACCTCTATTACAGGCAAACCACGTGAAATGAGGATGTGAACTTTACTCTGAAATCCTAATGACTTTTTTTTCATAGGGTGGAAGCCCGCCACGTCCACACCGGCATAATGACCAACACAAAAGGTTTACTGCCGTCTCTGTAAATTGATTAATTTTCACTAAGTGAGGTCTCGCATGATGAGGATACTGCAATATTCGTGTACATCTGGTAATGATTAACCGTTGATATGTGCTCATTCGGAGATAGATTGGGTCGAAAGTTGAACGAATGGCAGCGGTTTGAAGGGCAGAGGGGAAGGCAAAAGTCAAGGGAAAGAAACCTCTGTGATAGTTGGGCCGGGTTGTAAGAGCAGTAGCAATTTCCTTGCTGTCTGCGACAGATCATGTAAGGGTAGGCTTTGTTAGTAATGGGTACCACGCAGGCGAATACCTTTGACGTTGTGCAGTGGTGTTACTCGGTGGCTGCAGCTGGGTGCCGGTGTTGGCTTCTCAGTCAGCATCAGCTTACCTGTAACAGATGGGCTCATCATCGTTTAGTGTCTGATAGGTCATATATCGGATTCACAGTGTGGGGTAGTTTGACGGTTTGTCCTTGCGTTAGTGTGCGAGCTTGCTGGCTCCCCTGCTGTAGCCTGTTGGTTGACTTCAATAACAGCTGGCATATCCAGTCAATGTTGCCGACGTGCAGGGGCTTGCCGACGTTGTCTCTTGTGAGTGTATGTTAGCTTGCCATAGATGGTTATGCCCTAGCTGGCTGTGTCTTTCGCAGCTGATGCATACACCCATGGTTGTGACCATAGTTTTCCAGAGTAAGCATGAAAGGATTGTTAGAGTGTCTAGAGTTCCTGTATAGTCGTGCAGAAAGTTTTTTAGAATACGTCCTTGATGGTTTCAAGGCGGTATTCATTGTGCAGATACACCGTGGAGGGTACCACTTTGTACTGTTTGATCTGAAGGCAGCGTAAGCGTGTAGGAGCTGCGTATCCCCAGACAGGAGCTGGGTACGTCATCAGAGGTCTAATCAGTGTCATGAATATCACCTCGACACCCTCCTATTTAGTGTGCTTCCCCTGTGGAGCATTGGGTAGAGTTGTTTGAGCCTCACGTGCGCTCTGTTGGCAATGTATTCTATGTCACCCCCCTTTGTACAGGGGTCACTCCAAAAGAAATGCACACTATTTTTTTTTTAAATCCATCTTTTATTCTACATGTTCGAAAGTTTTACAGTGTGTAGATACATCGTTTAGGAACAATATTTTCATTTCTCCACATAATTTCCATCCCTCTCAACTGCCTTACGCCATCTTGGAACCAGCGCCTCTACATCCGCACAGTAAAATTCTGGACCAACCTGTTGGAGCCACTGTTTGGCGGCGTGCAGAAGGGAGTCATCATCTTCAAACCTTGTTCCACAAAGAGTGTCTTCCAGTTTCCCAAAGAGATGATAGTCACATGGAGCCAGGTCAGGACTGTAAGGCGGATGTTTCAGTGTTGTCCATCCGAGTTTGGTGATCGCTTTCATGGTTTCTCGACTGAAATGTGACCTTACATTGTCGTGCAATAGCAAAACATCCTGCTTTTGCTGATGTGGTCGAACACCACTCAGTCGAGCTTGAAGATTCTTCAGTGTCATCGCATATGCATCAGAATTTATGGTGGTTCCACTTGGCATGATGTCCACAGGCAAGTCCTTCGGAATCGAAAAACACCAAAGCCATAACTTTTCGAGCACAAGGTGTGGTTGTGAATTTTTTTTTCTTCGGTAAATTTGCATGATGCTACTCCATTGATTGCCTCCTCATCTCTTGTGTAAAGTGATGGAGCCATGTTTCATCACCTGTCACAATTCTTCCAAGAAATTCATCTCCACCATTCTCGTACTGTTCCAAAAGTTAGCTGCATACCGCTTTTCATGTTTCTTTGTGAGCCACTGTCAACATCCTGGGAACCCACTTGGCACAAACCTTTTTTAACGCCAACACTTTCAGTATTCTGCAAACACTTCCTTCCCCTGTCCCAGCGTAGCGTGACAATTCGTTCACTGTGATGCGTCTGTCAGCAGTCACCAACTCGTTAACTCTCTGCAAATTGTCTGGAGTGTGTGCAGTACGAGGCCTGCCGCTGCGAGGACAAACCTCAATATTGCCGTGCCCGCTTTCATCACGTGACCTGCTTGCCCACCGACTCAGCAGCATCTCCATACAACTTTTTCAACCTCTTGTGGATGTTTCCCAATGTCTCGTTTTCACAGCACAGGAATTCTATGACAGAAAGTTGCTTCTGACGAACGTCAAGTGTAGCAGCCATCTCGAAGACATGCTGTGACGGCGCCACTCTCGTGAACAGGTTGAACTAAGTTTGAGAACAAGCCGGAAGGATGCAGAATGAAAACTGTATTTTTACAAAAATAGTGTGCATTTCTTTTGGAGTGACCTTGTAAATCACGTTTCGGGTTTTCACCTATCTCCAACTGGCATTAATGTAGCTAGAGTTGAAAGACTCCTTTTGTTTCAGGACTGAACTGAGTGCATTAAAAAAAGTATGTGACCTCAGTAAAAGCTCTGGAAATTTTTCCCCTTTGGTAAAAAAATTTTGACCCAAGAAATATCCGACCACGGTTAAAAAATACATTCAAGAGTAGGGAATGCTTTCATCCCGCAACGGAAAGCAACAGGGCAACAACGAATATTTCAATGAACTGAACATCACGATTACTTCTTGAGATTTGGTAATACGATTCATGAATGTGTATGTGGCCTCTATTAAAGGCAAACCACGTGCAATGAGGATGCGATCATTACACTGGAATCCTAACGAGCGTCCATACAAGAATATAAAAACCAACTGTCACGTTTAATATAATATCGCTAGCGTTACTTACTTTACGAGCTCTATAGGCGTGAAAAAAATTCAAAATACTTCTACCGATTACAGTCTCACTTCGCTTAGACTATTTATTCCGCTAAAGGCAGAATTCACCACGAAGTTTTAGCTCAAATCAAGTACAGACTCGAAAATAAACACAGATCTACGTGTGCAAAGTATCGTAATAATGAAACTTCATGGCAGATTCAAACTGTGTATCCGACTGAGACTCGAACTCGGGATGCTTGCCTTTCGCGGACAAGTGCTTCACCAACGGAGCTACCCAAGCACGACTCACTCCCCCTCGTCACAGCTTTAAACCATGTTGTTGTTGTGGTGGTGGTGGTGGTGGTGGTGGTGGTGGTGGTGGGGTGGTCTTCAGTCCTGAGACTGCTTTGATGCAGCTCTCCATGCTACTCTATCCTGTGCAAGTTTCACCATCTCCCAGTACCTGCTGCAACCTACATCCTTCTGAATCTGTTTAGTGTATTCATCTCTTGGTCTCCTTCTACGATTTTTACCCTCCTCGCTGCCCTCCAGTACTAAATAGATGATCCCTTGATGCCTCAGAATATGCCCTACCAACCAATCCCTTCTTCTAGTCAAGTTCGGCCACAAATTTCTCTTCTCTCCAATTCTATTCAATACCTCCTCATTAGCTATGTGATCTACCCATCTAATCTTCAGCATTCTACCGTAGCACCATATTTCGAAAGCTTCTTTGCTCTTCTTGTCCAAACTGTTTATCGTCCACGTTTCACTTCCATACATGGCTACACTCCATACAAATACTTTCAGAAACGACTTCCTGACATTTAAATCTATACTCTATGTTAATAAATTTCTCTTCTTCAGAAACGCTTTCCTTGTCATTGCCAGTCTACATTTTATATTCTCTCTACTTCGACCATCATTAGTTATTTTGCTCCCCAAATAGCAAAACTCCTTTACTAAGTTCAGTGTCTCATTTCCTAATCTGATTTCCTCAGCATCACCCGAGTTAATTCGACTACATTCTATTATCTTCGTTTTGCTTTTGTTGATGTTCATCTTATACCCTCCTTTCAAGATACTATCCATTCCGTTCAGCTGCTCTTCCAAGGCCGTTGCTGTCTCTGACAGAATTACAATATCATCGGCGAGCCTCAAAGTTTTTATTTCTTCTCCATCGATTTTAATTCCTACTCCGAATTTTTCTTTTGTTTCCTTTACTGCTTGCTCAATATACAGATTGAATAACATCGGGAAGAGGCTACAACCCTGCCTCACTCCCTTCCCAACCACTGCTTCCCTTTCAAGTCCCCCGAATCTTATAACTGCCATCTGGTTTCTGTACAAATTGTAAATCGCTTTTCGCTCCCTGTGTTTGAATGCTGCCACCTTCAGAAGTTGGAAGATAGTATTCCAGTCAACATTGTCAAAAGCTTTCTCTAAGTCTACAAATGCTAGAAATGTAGGTTTGCCTTTCCTGAATCTATTCTGTAAGATATGTCGTAGGGTCAGTATTGCCTCACGTGTTCCAATATTTCTACGGTATCCAAACTGATCTTCCCCGAGGTCGGCTTCTGCCAGTCTTTCCATTCGTCTGTAAAGAATTCGTGATAGTATTTTGCAGCCGTGGCTTATTAAATTGATATTTTGGTAATTTTCACATCTGTCAACACCTACTTTATTTGGGATTGGAATTATTATATTCTTCTTGAAGTCTGCTTTAACCCAAGTCTCCGCAAAATTCTTTATTCCAGGGGTGGAAGGATTGGAAGGTAGGAGACGAGATACTGGGGAAAGTAAACCTATGAGGACGGATCGCGATTCGTGGTTAGGTAGCTCAGTTGGTAGGGCACTTGATCGCGAATGGCAAATATCCTGAGTTCGAGTTTTGGTCGGGCACGCGGTTTTAATCGCCAGGAAGTTTCGTATCTGCGCACACTCCACTGCAGAATGAAATATTTCATTCTGAAAATATTGTAATAATTTTATAAATGACGGTGAGTGGGTGGTTGGGTGGGTGGGTGGTTGGGTGGGTGGTTGTGTGGGTTGGTGGGTTGGTTGGTTGGTTGATTGGTTGATTGGTTAATATGGGGGAGCGTACCAAACAGCGAGGTCATCGGTCCCATCGGGTTAACGAAGGATGGGGAAGGAAGTCGGCCGTGCGTTTTCAAAGAAACCATTCCGGCATTTGTCTGAAGTGATTTAGGGAATTCATGGGTAACCTAAATCAGGATGGCCGGACGCAGGTTTTGAACCGCCGTCCTCCCGAATGCGAGTCCAATGTCCAAACCATTGCGCCACCTCGCTCGATACTGGGAAAGGGAAGTAAATCGTAAATATTTTATCATAATTATTCCTGATGATTCCTGATAATTAATACTCAGTTAAAAGCAATAACAGAAAAGGGGTTGGACAAAATATACGGAAACACTGCGAGAAATGCATACTTGAACTTGAATGTAGACGCTTGCCAAGCCTGCAGGTTCCGCTGTTGTATTTCAAAGCGAATGGCACGTTTTCAACGTCCTCGCAAGATTAAAAATGTTTGTTGTGGTCAGAAAAGTGATCTATGCATTTGCGAGGGCATTTTTTCGGAGCCAAGTGCCTTCGAACGTGGGCAAGTTGTGCCTGCTCGTATGATGATGGGTGTTCCCGTAACCAAGGGACCCTAGTGTTTCCTGTTTCGACAGGTACCATATCAAAATTTGTACCGCATACAGGGAAGGCGGAAAAGCATTATTCGCATAAGTCTCAACGCGGACGAAACTGTGTGTTGAGCGATGGTGACAGACGGTTATTCAAGAGGACTGTGACGACAAATAACATGACGACAGCTGCAAACGTCACTACAGAGCTGAGTCTCGCACTTGCGAACGATGCAGCACCAAAACAACACGAAGGGAGCTCCATTACGAGGGAACTGCAGGACGACCTGCAATTCCGAAACCATTCATAAACTATGCAGCTGCATGTAACAGGAAAACTTGGCGCCGAAGCCGTAAAACCTGGCTTACGGAGTAGTGGAGGAAAGTCGTTTGATCGGATGAATCTTGTCTCACATTTTTTCTAACTTTCGGCCAAGTTTGCGTGCCAAAAGTAAAATATGGCGCGGGTTCGTTGATGATTTGGGGAGCCACATCGTCGTATTCCATGGGCCCCATGGTTAGTTTGCAAGATATCATTTTTGCCGAGGATTATGTGACCATTTCGGCTCATCGGGTCGGTCCCATGATACAGTGTTTGTTCCCTAATGGTGATGCTGTGTTCCAAGATGGATGGGTCCCTCTTAACACAGCCTGCATCGTCCAGACTGATTTTGTGAGCACTTCCAGCGAAGTCACTGGATCTCAATGTTGTTGAGCTTTCGTGATCTATTTTGAGGAATCCATCGTTACCTGATCTTGTCAGTATATTGCATACTGCACGTAGAGCGGTATAATATTGCCTTGAAAACCATACCGGGTCAGTACTTATCCATTCTGCGGCGACTGAATGCTATTTTAAATGACAACGGGTTTTCTGCACCGTATTGAGCATGGTACATCTACATCTACATGGATACTCTGCAAATCACATTTAAGTGCCTGGCAGAGGTTTTTTTTTTCGAACCACCTTCACAATTCTCTATTATTCCAATATCGTATAGCGCGCGGGAAGAACGAACACCTATATCTTTCCGTAAGAGCTCTGATTTCCCTTATTTTATATTGGTGGCCGTTCCTCTCTGTGTAAGTCGGTGTCAACAAAATATTTTCGCATTCGGAGGAGAAAGTTGGTGATTGGAATTTCGTGAGAAGATTCTGTCGCAACGAAAAACGCCTTTCTTTTAATGATTTCCAGCCCAAATCCTGTATCATTTCTGTGACACACACTCTCCCATTTTTCGCGATAATACAAAACGTGCTGCCTTTCTTTGAACGGTAATGTTTTGCGTTTTCAGTTTTTCCATATTATTGGCCACCTCCATGTAATAGCTTTACAATTGCCCTATGATGAACCACGTGCTACTGAAGTACACAATATATGAGAAATTTAAAAAAAGGAAATGCTCCACACACAATAGCAAATCATGAACACACTTCAATCAATGTGAAGAAACCAGTACTTTAGCCTCGTGTATCGACGGAACTCTGTCTGCCCTTTTGAACAACGGAAGGTCAGTCTGCACACAAATAAGAGCACATCTACAGATCAGAAAATGTTGCAAACAAAATATTACGCCTAGCTGAAAATGCGTGTCGCAATGTCGCAGTAATTCTCTTAGCTCTTAATATGAGAACGGCCGTCAGAAAGAAACTACAATTGAGATACCCAGCGTCCATAAAGCAAGTTGTGACACCAGTCGTTCGTAGCAAGAGGAAGCAGAAACCAGCAGATTGACTCAGAACACGGTTAAGAGTCGAGACGATAGTGTTTTGTTCGTTGGTGAACGGGACTCGTAAAACACGATCTGGCCCGCCGTGCAAACCTCTACTGGTCCCT
The DNA here is from genome assembly GCF_021461385.2 of Schistocerca piceifrons. Classification (NCBI taxonomy): domain Eukaryota; kingdom Metazoa; phylum Arthropoda; class Insecta; order Orthoptera; family Acrididae; genus Schistocerca; species Schistocerca piceifrons. The sequence goes on along the minus strand of NC_060140.1, from coordinate 939,785,724 downwards.
TCACTCTGTCTCGAAGTATTGGCCAACAGACATACCCTCACTTTACCTGTCAAAGACTGTAATACGTTAAGCAATCGACACCCAGCGTCCAGAATGTCTTTGCAGCAGACTTGAGACTTAAAACTCGCGTAAGAATGAATAGCTTTTAACGAACGAGTTTGAGTTACCATCATTCTTGAGGTTCTGTGTAGGAATTATAAACTGTGCAGATGTCTATTGAAATATAACAATGCCGATTTTCTGAGTCGTATATTTATATATGACGTACAGTTAGGTGCACTTTCATTCTCTTTCTTCGAACTCCTTTACAGAGTTTATGTACGTGATCTACAATATTTTAGTTCCACTGGTTTGCTGATAGAGAGCAGCATTTAGCGTATGTCCGACTCACCAAAGTACTGCATTAATGAAAAATTGCTAAGGTAGCAATGTTTGTATTTATGTTCTACTAATATGAACAGGCGTTTTTGCCTGTAAAATAACTCAACACCGCTCATTTTACAGCACACAAGTATACAGGGTGGTCCATTGATAGTGACCGGGCCAAATATCTCATGAAATAAGTGTCAAACGAAAAAACTACAAAGAACGAAACTCGTCTAGCTCGAAGGGGGAAACCAGATGGCGCTATGGTTGGCCCGCTAGATGGCGCTGCCATAGCTCAAACGGATATCAACCACGTTTTTTAAAATAGGAATCCCCCATTTTTTATTAGATATTCGTGTGGTACGTAATGAAATATGAATATTTTAGTTGGACCACTTTTTTCGCTTTGTTATAGATGGCGCTGTAATAGTCACAAACATTTGGCTCAGAATTTTAGACGAACAGTTGGTAACAGGTAGGTTTTTTAAATTAAAATACAGAACGTAGGTACGTTTGAACATTTTATTTCGGTTGTTCCAATGTGATACGTGTACCTTTGTGAACGTATTATTTCTGAGAACGCATGCTGTTACAGCGTGATTACCTGTAAATACCACATTAATGCAATAAATGCTCAAAATGATGTCCGTCAACCTCATTGCATTTGGCAATACGTGTAACGACATTCCTCTCAACAGCGAGTAGTCCGCCTTCCGTAATGTTCGCACATGCATTGACAATGTCCTGACGCTTGTTGTCAGGCGTTGTCGATGGATCACGATAGCAAATGTCCTTCAACTTTCCCCACAGAAAGAAACTCGGGGACGTCAGGTCTGGTGAACGTGCGGGCCATGGTATGGTGCTTCGACGACCAATCCACCTGTCATGAAATATGCTAATCAGTACCGCTTCAACCGCTTACGAGCTATGTGCCGACAATCCATCGTCTTGGAAGTACATACCCATTCTGCCATGGAGTGAAACCACTCGTAGTAACATCGGTAGAACTTTACGTAGGAAATCAGCATGCACTGCACCATTTAGATTGCCATCGATAAAATGGGGGCCAGTTATCCTTCCTCCCATAATGCCGCACCATACATTAACCCGCCAAGGTCGCTGATGTTCCACTTGTCGCAGCCATCGTGGATTTTCCGTTGCCGAGTAGAGCATATTATGCCGGTTTACGTTACCGCTGTTGGTGAATGACGCTTCGTCGCTAAATAGAACGCGTGCAAAAAATCTGTCATCGTCCCGTAATTTATCTTGTGCCCAGTGGCAGAACTGTACACGACGTTCAAAGTCGCCGCCATGCCATTCCTGGTGCATAGAAACATGGTACGGGTGGAATCGATGTTGATGCAGCATTCTCAACACCGACATTTTTGAGATTCACGATTCTCGCGCAATTTGTCTGCTACTGATGTGCGGATTAGCCGCGACAGCAGCTAAAACACCTACTTGGGCATCATCATTTGTTGCAGGTCGTGGTTGATGTTTCACATGTTGCTGAACACTTCGTTTCCTTAAATAACGTAACTATCCGGCGAACGGTCCGGACACTTGGATGATGTCGTCCAGGATACCGAGCAGCATACATAGCACATGCCCGTTTGGCATTTTGATCACAATAGCCATACACCAACACGATATCGACCTTTTCCGCAATTGGTAAAGGGTCCATTTTAACACGGGTAATGTATCTCGAAGCATATACCGTCCGCACTGGCGGCATGTTACGTGATACCACGTCCTTATACGTTTGTGACTGTTACAACGCCATCTATCACAAAGCGAAACAATTGGTCCAACTAAAACATTCATATTTCCTTACGTAATACACGAATATGTAATAAAAGATGTGGGTTCCTATTTTAAAAAACGCAGTTGATGACCGTTTGACCTATGACAGCGCCGGCTGGGGTGGCCGAGCGGTTCTAGGTGCTTCGGTCTGGAGCTGCGCGACCGCTACGGTCGCAGGTTCGAATCCTGCCTCGGGCATGGAAGTGTGTGATGTCCTTAGGTTAGTTGGGTTCAAGTAGTTCTAAGTTCTAGGGGAATGATGACCTCAGATGTTACGTCCCATAGTGCTCAGAGCCATTTGAACCATTTGAACCTATGGCAGCGCCATCTGATTTCCCCCTTCAAGCTAGACGAGTTTCGTTCTTTGTAGTTTTTTCGTTTGATGCTTATTTATTGAGATATTTGGCCTGGTCACTATCAATGGACCACCCTGTGTGTAACAAACGGCTAAAACGGTCTACGGCTCCAGTTACAGGTTGCGTATGTAACACCTTCCCGCGGCAACAAAAATTTTACTTCAAATATTTCATATAATTATTCATAGAATTTAAAAATTTCTAATGCTGTCATTATCTGCCCATTAGGGGGTATAGTATAATATTGGGCTGAGTATTCAACACAGTAAGGCAAGTATTAAAGTTAGAGACTGTATACACGTCCTGTGGCAGTAGAGCTCATGGCACGGAAATTACCCAGACAATTCTCGTCCAGTATTTAAGAATGATAGCACTTAGTGACATAAAACAATCATTACACATACTTTCAAACCGTTTTCTAGACTTTTCTCGCTGACATCCCCCCTCCCCCCTCCAGAACATAACAGGAAAAAAAGTTGATCACTTACTACGTTTTTGCTGTCCTGATACCGTCTGTTCATATACACCTACATTCGGCAGTTATGGCGGCATTACGAGACTGGTTGGGTGGAGCTGTGCACCACTTAAATTCGCTAATTATGGCGAATGAAAGGAATGTATGGTGGAAGCATAATGGAGTCCCTTTCGCCGTAAGAGACGACAGACTTGAGGCACCTTGCCTCGTATGTGCGCGTTCGTCTGCGCACGCGTCGTGTATGCCAGCGGACACTGCATTCCTCCATTGGAGGGGAGGGGCGTGGAGGGAGAAGGGTAAGTACATTATGCTGGGTTACTACACTCCTGGAAATTGAAATAAGAACACCGTGAATTCATTGTCCCAGGAAGGGGAAACTTTATTGACACATTCCTGGGGTCAGATACATCACATGATCACACTGACAGAACCACAGGCACGTAGACACAGGCAACAGAGCATGCACAATGTCGGCACTAGTACAGTGTATATCCACCTTTCGCAGCAATGCAGGCTGCTATTCTCCCATGGAGACGATCGTAGAGATGCTGGATGTAGTCCTGTGGAACGGCTTGCCATGCCATTTCCACCTGGCGCCTCGGTTGGACCAGCGTTCGTGCTGGACGTGCAGACCGCGTGAGACGACGCTTCATCCAGTCCCAAACATGCTCAATGGGGGACAGATCCGGAGATCTTGCTGGCCAGGGTAGTTGACTTACACCTTCTAGAGCACGTTGGGTGGCACGGGATACATGCGGACGTGCATTGTCCTGTTGGAACAGCAAGTTCCCTTGCCGGTCTAGGAATGGTAGAACGATGGGTTCGATGACGGTTTGGATGTACCGTGCACTATTCAGTGTCCCCTCGACGATCACCAGTGGTGTACGGCCAGTGTAGGAGAACGCTCCCCACACCATGATGCCGGGTGTTGGTCCTGTGTGCCTCGGTCGTATGCAGTCCTGATTGTGGCGCTCACCTGCACGCAAACGCACCTGCACAAACACGCATACGACCATCATTGGCACGAAGACAGAAGCGACTCTCATCGCTGAAGACGACACGTCTCCATTCGTCCCTCCATTCACGCCTGTTGCGACACCACTGGAGGCGGGCTGCACGATGTTGGGGCGTGAGCGGAAGACGGCCTAACGGTGTGCGGGACCGTAGCCCAGCTTCATGGAGACGGTTGCGAATGGTCCTCGCCGATACCCCAGGAGCAACAGTGTCCCTAATTTGCTGGGAAGTGGCGGTGCGGTCCCCTACGGCACTGCGTAGGATCCTACGGTCTTGGCGTGCATCCGTGCGTCGCTGCGGTCCGGTCCCAGGTCGACGGGCACGTGCACCTTCCGCCGACCACTGGCGACAACATCGATGTACTGTGGAGACCTCACGCCCCACGTGTTGAGCAATTCGGCGGTACGTCCACCCGGCCTCCCGCATGCCCACTATACGCCCTCGCTCAAAGTCCGTCAACTGCACATACGGTTCACGTCCACGCTGTCGCGGCATGCTACCAGTGTTAAAGACTGCGATGGAGCTCCGTATGCCACGGCAAACTGGCTGACACTGACGGCGGCGGTGCACAAACGCTGCGCAGCTAGCGCCATTCGACGGCCAACACCGCGGTTCCTGGTGTGTCCGCTGTGCCGTGCGTGTGATCATTGCTTGTACAGCCCTCTCGCAGTGTCCGGAGCAAGTATGGTGGGTCTGACACACCGGTGTCAATGTGTTCTTTTTTCCATTTCCAGGAGTGTATATGCAACAAAAATGACGCCACTTGATTGCTAGTCGGGTGGCGACACCAAAGTTGCGTGCGGGAACGTCTACATTCGTGTGACGCACTCGAGTGACGTTACTTTCAGCCATGGAGACTTCTGTGTATAAAAGTTTTACCAATACGATTACGGGCACATATTGGTTAATTTACGTCGATGATGTTTCTATTACTTGATGCTTGGATAAAATTTGTGTCATTAACGAAATATTATTTAATTAGTGAAAGGTAGTGCGTAATTTCAAATCAAATTACTTTATTCTAAAAATGGTGAGAATTAATGAAATACTGACAGTATATCCAGATAATCGGATTCTAGTACTGGAAACTTCAATGCTCTTTAAACACTTGCCCAGAGCATTTGAGAAAGGATGTAACAAGGCTTCTGGTGGTAGTATTGTTTCATATTGAGTTTAGCTTTTATTAAAGGAAATCAGCTATATTACTGTGTCTTATAGCGCAAGCAATTTTTTAGTGTGATGTGGTGGATACTATTCACGATGTCTTAAAGACTCATTTAAAAACTAGTATGTTCACCCCGGCACACTACACCACTAAAACACAACTTATTCTGCACCGAATTTCGAAAAATGCGTCGATGACAATCAGCCAGTAGCTTCCCAAAAATTGTCCAGCATAGTCGATGTGACTAGGATTCTGATGCCTGTGGCCACAGAAAATATCGCGGGGGAGCTGACTGGCATTTTGGGCTCATGTGGCATTTGGCTAGCATCACTTCTATGTCGTCATCAGTATTTTTTCAGTAGCAAATCTCTTTGTCAATGCATTTGGTTCGAACGATACGTCTGGCATTTGAAGCACTTTGGGTATCATCATTCGTGTGTTCATTGTTTATGAATGTAGCTGTATGAGACCTTTGTGACAGTGTGCCAGTGTGATTTACTATGTGGTTCCTTACGTAACTCTTTAGATGAATGCCATTCCGCCGGCCGGAGTGACCGAGCGGTTCTAGGTGCTTCAGTCTGGAGCTGCGCGACCGCTACGGTAACAGGTTCGAATCCTGCCTCGGGCATGGATGTGTGTGATGTCCTTAGGTTAGTTAGGTTTAAGTAGTTCTAAGTCTAAGGGACTGATGACCTCAGAAGGTAAGTCCCATAGTGCTCAGAGCCATTTTGAATGCCATTCCGATTGAGCGTATTGTTTGATTTTGGTGTTGTCGAGGCTGTACGCCTGGTTGGTTAGGAAGGAGTTGAAGTTTGTGATATCGGAAGATGGCTGTAATCCCGAAACGCGTAACATGTTCTAATAAAAGTCAATTGAACATCTCATGACTATATTGTGACTGAACAGCACTGGTTGCCAATTATTAACACACGATCCTTTGCCACAACTTCTGCAATCAAGGTGACATTCAATCTAAAATTTTCAGTAGGGTCTTGCCTGATACCATCCAAAGCAAAACAAACAAACATCAGCAGAAGAATCAAAAGTTTTGTCCTACCCTATTGGCAACCGTGATAGCAAGTCTGTGTTCGCATGTTGAGCGGTGTCTCAATACTATTTCATAGTCACATAATCATAATTTGATAATGTCAGTGCCTCTGCTGCAAGTGTTGAGGTGTTCTGGAAAGAACAGTATTTATCAGTTAGTCCATGTGATCCATAAGTAGAATGGGTCCTCGACCATTAATGTACTCCTGAAACTTTTTTACAGTAAAAATAACGGCAAGAACTTCCTTTCCAATTTACTGTAATTCCTTTGAGCAAATGTCAGAGTTTTGAACATGTAGGCAGTCAGCCTTCGGTAAACACATAGTCTGTGTGACAAGACAATGCTGATTCCATATTCGGAAGCATCTGCTACAATAGTTAGCATTTTATTTGGATCACGTATGGAGAGGCGTTTGGAGTCTAGTAAACTTTATTTTAATTTGTTAAATGCACGTTAGCATTCAGTGTTCCACACATTTTTCCCCTTCCATAGCAGTTTGTGAAGTGGTTTGCTTATGCATGCTGCATGTGGAATGGATTTCATGTAGTAATTAATTTGATCTAGCACAGCAAATAATAGCTTGAGATCTTTGAGAGCCAGAAAATGTTTACTTGCTTCAGTGTGCCGTGGTGTCAGACTGATGTCTCGTTGTGACAGGATGTATCCTGAGCATTCGACTTCCTGCTGAAAAAACATGCAGTTTTCTTTGTTACACTTAAAATTTCTTACTTGCAAAATCTTAAATATTCCAAATTACTTGAAGGGTCTTCAGGAGTTTTCTGAGACAGTTCAAAGCGTTAGGTGCTTTCCTATTAATTATTCTAAGAATCGCTGGATCAAACTTGGTGCATTGGCAATCCCATATAGTAACGAGTCGTAATGCTGGACCAAGTATTCTCTATTATCTCTTCCACAGGTACAAGTAAGTCGGCCTCCTTCAAATCGAGTTTTGCGAAGTATGGGCTACCAGCTAATTTAGGCACTATTGCTTCCTGTTTAGGATCTGGATAGGAATCTATTATTGATTGCACGTTGATTTTGACCTTGAGGATGCCTCAAGACCTCAGTGTACCATTCGATTTTTGTACTGCAGTGACTGACATTGCTCTTGGCTACTGGAAATTGATTGTGTAGTGGCATTTTTCTGTTTCTGTTTCACACTATCTTTTACTGCAAACGGAATATTGCGTGCTTCACAGAATTTTGACACAGTGTTCATCTTCAGCGTGACGTATTGGTTTGGAAAAATCTACATGTACGTGATTATTCTGCTATTCACAATAAAGTGCCCGGCAGAGGCTTCAATGAACAACCTTCAAGCTGTCTCTCTACCGTTCCACTCTCGAGTGGCGCGCGGGAGAAACGAGTACTTAAATTTTTCTGTGCGAGCCCTGATTTCTCTTATATTGTCGTGATGATCATTTCTCCCTATGTAGGTCGGTGCCAACAGAATGTTTTCGCAATCGGAGGAGAAAAATTGTCTTATTTTTGTGACAGATATTAAAATTCTTCCTTAGGTACATCAGTGTAAATCTGATTCGCCCCTTCATTGATATTTGAAGCCCAGTATATTGAATGAATCAGGCAACGGGTGACTTTAATACTACAAATCTGCACTGTTTAATGTATTGTTTCTATGCAACATCCGTTACAAATCGGTCTTTGACCGGATTTTGTCGCTGTAGGTAAATAGCGAACTCCGAAATTAATTTTGGCCATCCCAATTTCGTGTATGCCTGGAAACTAATTAAAGAAATGGAAATGCCTGTGTCAGTTTGAAATTTCAGTAGCGATTTATTTACTCTGAGTATCACAGATAAAGCCTGGTCTTCAGTAGAGGTGACAACATTCACTTTGCTTTTTTCCTCACGAAATTTTGTTGATCCGCTTATGTTCGTCTTCAACATCGTTTGTATTATGGGTTCCTTTAAGTGCTTGAATATCTCATTACGTTGCGTGAATTGCTCCATGTTGCACACTTTAGATTTATGACCTTGCTGTTCGGAGCAAGTGCTGTGCGTATTTTTGAAGTAACTATCTCCGCTCTTGCGACTAACTGCACAGTATGCAAACGAATGTATTTTTTCTGTTTACAGTTTGCTGGTGCGGTCTTGTAATTCGCTGTAACTGACCGTCACAGTCGCACACGTGGCTTGTCCGTGTTGTTGTTGTTGTTGTTGTTTCACGCATCGTAAAGACACTACCTTCCTCGTACTGAAGCACGTCAGCTGGTACTAGCATCTGTTCATATTCCCAGATTGAAGTCAAACGTTCTTTCAATTACGGATTAGTAAAACTAAGAAGGTATTTCTTTAGCATATTGTTGGATGAGGGTGTGATGAGCACGTCACGAATGAAATAATCAGCATAAGACTTTCTGTATTTCTTATTTTCACACAGAAATTTGAAATCTCTAGTTAGCCCCTGTAATTGAGCTACCCACTCTTTGTAATTCTCATAGGGTTCCTTAAAGCACAGGGAAAATGTAGCCTGGCTGCTACTACGGACACCTGAGCCTCTTAAGATTTTGCCTTATCTTTAATTTCTGAATATAAGAGTATCTTGGGAGTGCCAGTCCTGACAAAACTCTACCATCTGGTGGGCAAGATGTAGGAAACAGGCGAAATACCCTCAGACTTCAAGAAGAATATAATAATTCCAATCCCAAAGAAAGCAGGTGTTGACAGATGTGAAAATTACCGAACAATCAGTTTAATAAGCCACAGCTGCAAAATACTAACACGAATTCTTCATAGACGAATGGAAAAACTAGTAGAAGCCGACCTCGGGGAAGATCAGTTTGGATTTCGTAGAAATACTGGAACACGTGAGGCAATACTGACCCTGCGACTTATCTTAGAAGAAAGATTAAGGAAAGGCAAACCTACGTTTCTAGCATTTGTAGACTTAGAGAAAGCTTTTGACAATGTTGACTGGAATAGTCTCTTTCAAATTCTAAAGGTGGCAGGGGTAAAATACAGGGAGCGAAAGGCTATATACAATTTGTACAGGAACCAGATGGCAGTTACAAGAGTCGAGGGACATGGAAGGGAAGCAGTGGTTGGGAAGGGAGTAAGACAGGGTTGTAGCCTCTCCCCGATGTTATTCAATCTGTATATTGAGCAAGCAGTAAAGGAATCAAAAGAAAAATTCGGAGTAGGTATTAAAATCGATGCAGAAGAAATAAAAACTTTGAGGTTCGCCGATGACATTGTAATTCTGTCAGAGACAGCAAAGGACTTGGAAGAGCAATTGAATGGAATGGACAGTGTCTTGAGAGGAGTATATAAGATGAACATCAACAAAAGCAAAACGAGGATAATGGAATGTAGTCGAATTAAGTCAGGTGATGTTGAGGGTATTAGATTAGGAAATGAGACGCTTAAAGTAGTAAAGGAGTTTTGCTATTTGGGGAGCAAAATAACTGATGATGGTCGAAGTAGAGAGGATATAAAATGTAGACTGGAAATGGCAAGGAAAGCGTTTCTGAAGAAGAGAAATTTGTTAACATCGAGTATAGATTTAAGTGTCAGGAAGTCATTTCTGAAAGTATTTGTGTGGAGTGTAGCCATGTATGGAAGTGAAACATGGACGATAAATAGTTTAGACAAGAAGAGAATAGAAGCTTTCGAAATGTGGTGCTACAGAAGAATGCTGAAGATTAGATGGGTAGATCACATAACTAATGAGGAAGTATTGAATAGGATAGGGGAGAAGAGAAGTTTGTGGCACAACTTGACTAGAAGAAGGGATCGGTTGGTAGGACATGTTCTGAGGCATCAAGGGATCACCAATTTAGTATTGGAGGGCAGCGTGGAGGGTAAAAATCGTAGAGGGAGACCAAGAGATGAATGCACTAAGCAGATTCAGAAGGATGTAGGTTGCAGTAGGTACTGGGAGATGAAGAAGCTTGCACACGATAGAGTAGCTTGGAGAGCTGCATCAAACCAGTCTCAGGATTGAAGACCACAACAACAACAACAACAACAACATGAGAGTATCAGTGGATCTGTCAGCATATAGCTTTTGAATTAATTTAAAAATTTCAACACCGCCATTAGCAAGAAGAGAAGCTTCACTCTCGACGTGACCTGATAATTAGTGCATGCTGAAATGTTGCTACGTTATGGAGACATAGTTCGACCAGGATTTTGTCTTCCATTCGAAAGTCGGAAATGGTGGTGGCGGCATCTTGAAATTTTCTTGGGTGTGTTGCTTCCCTTCTCCCAGCTCCAATAGCTACTCCACAACGAGGTCCTGTGTAATGGATAGCTTTTGCAGCAGCAACATCATAGGCTGGAGGATTTTACGTTGACCCATTTCTGCAAAATTTGTCAGAGCAGTACACGAATTTCCATTTACCTTATTGAAAATGAAATAGGTTAGCAACTAGGATAATATCTTTCATAATACTGTGCTAAATCTAATGCGTTGACAGGAAAAACGTTCTCTTATACGGCCGTGTTGTGCGTGCGTTGGCATCTTCTCCTTGTCTCCAGTTATGTTACATCTTTTCTCGTCGTCAGTTACGGTGTTTTTCCTTGTCCCATCTGCATATGATACTGTTTGGAGAGATGGAATAATTTACAAACTCTAAAGAGTGATTCCTTGCCAGATTCTAACATCCTTAATACATAATATGCTGAGTAACAGAACCTTCCAGGTCACCCTAAACGGAAAGACAAGCAAAACAAAACTTATTAACAACGGGCTTCCGCAAGGCTCCGTATTGGGCCCTCTTCTGTTTAACCTCTATATAGCAGATCTCCCAAACACAAAGTCAAGAAAATTTTGCTATGCGGATGACGTAGCACTGGCTACCAGAGACAAGTATCTCTTCAATTCAGAGGAAGTCCTTAATAATGACGTTGAAATACTATACAATTCTTTCAAGAAATGGAGACTCAAGCCAAACCCTAACAAAACTGAAGTATCTACATTCCATCTTAATAACAAAATGGCAAATGAAATTATTAACATAAAACTCGGAAACACCAACCTCAAACATAATAAGTTTCCAAAGTACTTAGGTATACCATTGGATCGCACTCTTTCTTATCGAAAACATCTGGAGAACACCACTGCAGAAATTGGAACACGGAATAACATCATCCAAAAACTTAGCGGTACTACTTGGGGAGCTAACCCAAAAACATTACGCACCTCATCTATCTCCTTAGTGTTCTCTGTGGCTGATACTGCGCTCCAGTCTGGATTAATAGCTGTCACACCAAACTTATTGACAGGCAACTAAATAACACAATGAGGTTGATTTCTGGAACTATTAAATCAACGCCCACGTACTGGTTACCGGTGCTATGTAATATCCTGCCCCCGGACCTGCGTAGAAAAGCGGCCCTACTGCACGAATTCAGAAAGATTGAGGCAAAACCAGAATTACCAATTAAAGAAGAATTCTCACAACTGCGACACACTGGATTGAAATCAAGAAAGTCACCCATACGCACAGCTGAGCAGCTTCAAAATAATAACTATGACCACATGAAACAATGGAGACTAGATTGGAACCAAAAGACAAATGACCAACTACAGAGCTGGTTCGAGAGCTATAACTGCAACATCTCTGGAATGGAGCTAACACGGAAAACATGGTCCGCATTAAATCGAATACGTACTGGACATGGCAGGTGTGCGGATTCGCTACACAAATGGGGAAGAGCGGTGTCACCAGAATGCGACTGCGGTGCCCCTAGACAGACGATCCAACACATCCATGGTGAATGCTCCTTGCGAGCATATGCAGGGAACTGGTCCGACTTCCTGGAGGCATCCCCATCGGCGCTAGAATTGATCTGAAACCTCGATATAACCTTTTAACATAAATTAATAAACATAAATTATATTTATGATTGTTATAAGATTTTAATGTCTTAACACTTGATGTATTAATGTTGCATGTATAGCCATACGGTAAATAAATAAATCCTTGTCCCAGCTATGGCCTTTGCCCTCGTCGCCAATTACGGTAGTTTTCCTCGTTGGCAGTCATGTAGTGCTGGCAATATTTTTTTCCGCTGTCCCCAGTTGTGTTGTGTTCACCAGACAAGCTTGGAAACCACAATAAAGGCGGCAGGAAGAGACCTCCCTATCACAGAAAGTAGTGGCTGTTACTGAGGTGACTTGCTAAGCACGCATCAGCCAATCAATTCTGTCACAGCGCAAAATTTATGCAGTGAAACCGTGAGGGAAGAATATTGCCACTACAGATTGAGATACAATTGGCATTAATCTGTTAAAACTCAGTAAATTCATCTTATTTATGGATTCTTCCGTCGCTTCTTGGTAGAACAATTCCATATTGAGGGCTGAATAACACTTAGGCGGTTTTCTGTTCTTCTGATTTTTTATTTGTATGGACTCGTTTTCGGCTTATTAGGCCATCTTCAGATAACTACTGGCTATTGTTTACAAGGAGCTCGAGTTCTTACGAACCAAACATTCTGGACTAAGATACAACGCACTTACATACGATCTTCAGTTGTGGTATTGTCTTTGGAATTGTCAAACGGGTAGTTTGACTTTTTGTTTTGTAAAACTGTTCTTTAACATAATAAATCACATTTTATGGTTTGTCAGTACCATGCATGAAGAAGTTCTTCACCGCCCAAAAACCGAATAACGGAACTCGGTTCTTCCCTGGTGCAAGTCGCAAGTGGGGCGGCTATCTTTATACTGATACAGCGACGGTATGTGTGCTTCGGCACTATGCTGCCACCTACAGGCCATTCTGCACGCTGTTTGTAGCACGCTTACCAACTTACAGGCTAAAGGCTCGAAATTTCGATTCGCTATTACAAATTTAAGGTTTCCATTTGACTCACCCTCGTATAATACCAATAACATTTTTGTACAGTCTTTGCTTGTTTCCCGCCTCATAATGATAAATACCTTCTTATTATTGATGAAACCGGCATGCAATATGCTTGCTGTATTTCACTGTCGTCACTACAGCATTGGGTTTGATCAGCCCATAACTTTTCCGCCCAAACATTGGCTCACAAGGGAACCTCCCCATCGCACCCCCCTCATATTTAGTTATAACTTGGCACAGCGGATAGGCCTTGAAAGACTGAACACAGATCAATCGAGAAAACAGGAAGAAGTTGTGTGTAACTATGAAAATAATAAGCAAAATAATCAAACTGAGTTGTCCATTCGCAACATATCCAACATCTAGGACAGTAAGACACCAGGAGCGCCGTGGTCCCGTGGTTAGCGTGAGCAGCTGTGGAACGAGAGATCCTAGGTTCAAGTCTTCCCTCCAGTGAATAATTTAATTCTTTATTTTCAGACAATAATTGTCTGTCCGTCACTTTTTTGGAAGTGATTATCACATCCACAAGAAAACCTAAATCGGGCAAGGTAGAAGAATCTTTTTACCCAATCAAGTGTACAAGTTAGGTGGGTCGGCAACATATTCCTGCCATGTGACGCACATGCCGTCACCAGTGTCGTACAGAATATATCAGACATGTGTTCCTGTGGAGGAATCGGTTGCTCTATGACCTTGCGATCAAATGTTTTCGGTTCCCACTGAAGAGGCACGTCCTTTCGTCTACTAACCGCACGGTTTTGCGGTGCAGTCGCAAAACACAGACACTAAACTTATTACAGTGAACAGAGACGTCAATGAACGAACGGAGAGACCATAACTTTGCGAAAATAAAGAAAGTTAACTTTTCACTCGAGGGAAGAATTGAACCAAGGACCTCGCGTTTCGCAGCTTCTCAAGCTAACCACGGGACCACGGCGCTCCTGAGCTCAAGTCAGCCTTGATGTTGCATATCTGGTACATGGACTACTCAGTTTGTATATTTTGCTTATTTTTTTCATAGTTCCGCACAACTTCTTCCTGTTTTCTCGATTGATCTGTGTTCAGTTTTTCAAGGCCTATCCACTGTGCCAACTTGTAACTAAATCTGAGGGGGTTCCATGGGGAGGTTCCCTTGTCAGTAGTTCGGAACCACACACACACACAGACACACAGACACAGAGAGAGAGAGAGAGAGAGAGAGAGAGAGAGAGAGAGAGAAAGGTAACTCATCAGAACGGGCCTGCCCGCAGCAAGCAGACTGACGAATGACGTCGGTGTTCCGCTGGCGATGCGCTCTAGCAAGACAGACTGCGCTTCGGCCGGCACAAATTGACCCGCAGCGCTCTCGGTATTGGATGAACGTTTGATACGACAGGGGCGCACGCCCCACGTGCCGCCGGGGTGCGATCGAAGCGGCCTCCTTGTGTTTACTTTGCGCGGTCGTCCATCACCCCGCCGATTTCCGGTGGGAAATGTACCGCCGCGCCGTAAAACCGCCAGCGACAGCCGTGAAATATGCGCGCCGCCAACACGGTCAGCCATCTTCCGCCAGCCCACGACTCCCTTTTTTTTATTTTTTGCAGCTTCCCTGCCAAAATTCAGTATCCGATCAAAAGTATCCGGACAGTCGTATCTAATGCGGAACTGATCACTACACGTCACAAGAGGCGGAACCGCAAGAATAAAACGAGACGGGCAGTACTGGGTGATAGCAGAGAAGCAATAACACCAGAGTGGATCGTTCAAGAGAGCTCAGTGGTGTCGGACATGGACTAGTCACTGGATACCGCCTGAGTAACAAATCTCAGCAGGGACATTTCAACCCTACTAAAGTCGACTGTTAGTCATACTGTGGCGGAGCGGTGTTAAAAAGTTCACTTGCACTGAGTGAAGCAAGCCGCAAATTAATGTACAAATGGTTCAAATGGCTCTGAGCACTATGGGACTCAACTGCTGAGGTCATTAGTCCCCTATAACTTAGAACTAGTGAAACCTAACTAACCTAAGGACATCACAAACATCCATGCCCGAGGCAGGATTCGAACCTGCGACCGTAGCGGTCTTGCGGTTCCAGACTGCAGCGCCTTTAACCGCACGGCCACTTCGGCCGGCAATTAATGTACACCTACCTCACTATACCGTTCGTTCACCATCCGTTGCTCTGCATTCGTGGCTAATATTGAAACGTTTCCTTAGAAAAATTATACATGACTGTGCTTAAACTGACATACAATATTTTTTAGCGCAACGCAATCTGACTTTCAATAATCCCTAGAAGAGAATGGCCCTGACTAAATTAACCTATACGTTTCACAAATCACTTACCTCACAAAGATCTTCGTTACTAGAACTACTGCAATACAGCGAGCGCCACTACTGCCAGCTAAATAAAAGATTCAAACTACTGAAGACACTAACTACTGATAGGCATAGTTAGCAAAAGAAAGATTTTGATAGAGAACAAACAATGTATTTACCTTAATAGTGTTCTAAAGTCATAATATGTTGTGGGTTGGCAGGAAAGCCAACACCCTATTAGAGGAAGCCGAAAGGCACGCGTTTTAGCTCACGCAGGCTGGCGTGAGGTCTGGAACAGGACAAGGAAATTAGACTTTAGTAAAACGGACGTAGCTGGTGGAATACTTAACTTTAATCCATTAATGGTGAACGTCGGTCTGACGGTACATGATTAACAAGATCAATAGCAACTGATAATGGCGCCTTGCTAGGTCGTAGCAAATGACGTAGCTGAAGGCTATGCTAACTATCGTCTCGGCAAATGAGAGCGTATTTTGTCAGTGAACTATCGCTAGCAAAGTCGGCTGTACAACTGGGGCGAGTGCTAGGAAGTCTCTCTAGACCTGCCATGCGGCGGCGCTCGGTCTGCAATCACTGATAGTGGCGACACGCGGGTCCGACGTATACTAACAGACCGCGGCCGATTTAAAGGCTACCACCTAGCAAGTGTGGTGTCTGGCGGTGACACCACATAATATATATATATCAGTCCATGATATCCAATATTACAAATTTACTCTTTCTGATGGACACACGTCCAGATCGTCCGCTCTCAAAATTCCGCCACCTCTGTCCCCACACATCCACCACTGCTGGCGGCTCACCTCCAACTGCGCAACGCTACGCGCTGTTAACAGCCAACTGCCCAACACTACAATAGCGACTATTGCAACATTGCCGAGCAGCCTCAGACTGCACACAGCACAGTCAGTGATTTTCATATAGAGTGCTACGTGGCGTTACCAATAAAA
The DNA here is from genome assembly GCF_021461385.2 of Schistocerca piceifrons. NCBI lineage: Eukaryota > Metazoa > Arthropoda > Insecta > Orthoptera > Acrididae > Schistocerca > Schistocerca piceifrons. The sequence goes on along the minus strand of NC_060140.1, from coordinate 939,769,393 downwards.
AAAAAACTTAACAGCCTACTTACAATATGTAGACCATGTAAAAGCAGCGTTGAAGAAAACCTTCGTCCATAATTAAGACTGCATAGTCCGCGTAACTCGGGTAACAAAATAAACCTGTAGATCTCTAGTAATAACGGGCACAAGTGGATGCTTCCTTCCTTCATTGAAAATGTCCGCTTCCCGATACTAATTTTTTTTATTGTCTTTTAGTTATGGTGCCAACAAGCCTACATTTACGTCGATAGCACATCTACTACTAGTTCATGCAACTTAAGTCACACCCAAGCCAGCCAGACATGTGCTATGTCCAACCCGAAATATTCTGAGATTAATACAGTGAATACTCTGCTACGAAATGAATTTCACACTCGGTCCTTTTCAGTGGATTCTTCAAAGGAGCCGGCCGTTTTGGGCGAGCGGTTCTAGGCGCTTCAGTCTGGAACCGCGCGACCGCTACGGTCGCAGGTTCGAATCCTGCCTCGGGCATGGATGTGTGTGATGTCCTTAAGTTAGTTAGGTTTAAGTAGTTCTAAGTTGTAGGGGACCTCAGATGTTGAGTCCCATACTGCTCAGAGCCATTTGAACCATTTTCTTCAAAGGAAGACGTTCACCAAAAAATGTTCTGTAAATGCATACTGAATACGCCACGCAGAATTTTTCACAAAGGCCGATAGTTTCACACGCGATTTTCTCTACAACAAACTCTCCAAAATCTTCCAAATTACACCGAACTTGTCCGTAAATGCATCTGCTTGCACGGCGACATAAACCGACCGCGAAACAAGTCACTTCTTCATTTTACAAATAACTTTTTCGGACACGTGTAACATGACCTTCTCGTCTGGCAGCTACTCCCACTACTGACTGAATGCCGTTGCTTTCAGGGCATATAACTCATTCCAATGCGCGGGAAAGACTTTACTCTGATTGGTTGCTCAAAACGAACAGCCAATCAGATCAATCTTTCAAGATCATATTCGCGCTTATACTGTTTTCCTCCAGTCAACATTCGCAGATGAATTTACGTCATTTCATGCTGCAAATATTAACGAAATGTTCCACCATAACAAACGAAAGGAAAACTTAGTGAAAACTACGCTTGAAATATACTTTTCGAACTGATTATCCTCTTATTACCTTTCTGGCTGCCTCACTACAAAAGCAAACACTCGTAGACATCCATCATCCGCCAGTTAGGGGGATTCACAGTTTTCATGACACCCTGGTGACTCAACACTTGCTACTTACGTAAGGTGTAATGCAATACAGAATTGAAATTTGACGTATGTCCCACATACACACTCACATTCACTCTCATTTACTAACACAAAATATAAATATTAACTTTTAAACTGGTATTTTCATTACGAAAGAAAAATTATCGCAAGTTTAGAATTGAAAATCTTTATAAAATAAATCAGAACAATGAGAGTGCTATTACTGTTTTCAAATAAGAATAGAAATATAAACTGTTATTGTTCCTATATGAATTTATTTTCTTACGGTTCGGTTAAGTACTTTTTTCATGGGTTTTTGTATCTCCGAAACTGTTATAGGTAGCGGTGTCAAATTTAGACACAAAGTTAGTCTGAATAACAAAATGTCGTGTAGCAAATTTGGAATAAAACATAATATTTAACATAGTTATTTAGTTTCTTAGGTGAGGTGAATAAGTGATTCTAGTGCGCACCACAGAGAGCATTCTCGCTGTCCGCTTTAGCGACGGGTGTGGCTATGACGCATACGATAGGCCAAAAGTCGACCGCCGCTGAATGCTGCTAATACAGCAGGCTTCCAAAACAGCTCGCCATAACGTAACAAAACTTACTGCAAAATCTGGAGTCGCGTAACAGCTGCGACGCTACAATATGATTGTAAAGTGGAAACGCGAAGGAACGATGGCAGATAATCCAAGAGCACGCAGAGCCCATACAGTGTGTTTGAAAAAGAACTCCCTAGTTTTAATGTGTCCTAGAGTGTGTACAAAGTGACATACACTATTCTAGTTTGTGGTGTTTGATTCATCAGCTCTCCAAGTTTGGCTCCCCTGCAGTTGGTGGGTCTGTTTGACCTTGAGACAGCACCAGTGCTGTTGTTTTCCTCTGGTCCCTCAGTTAAGTCCAGGCGTGCGTGCGCTGCAGTGCAGAGTAACTCAGCAACAATGTGCTCTCCGCAACAGAAAGGGCAGTAGGTTGTTTGGTTTGTGAAAACTGAGTCAGTTACAACAGTGCAACGTAATTTTATTCGTCAGTATGGTGGTGAACCACCTACAGCAAAAACTATCGGTCATTGGCTAAAGTCTTTCGAGGAAACCGGTAGTGTTTCAAAAGCAAAATCACTTGGTAGACCGAGAACTTCTGAAGATGGTACTGAACAGATCCGTGTTTCGTGTGTTCGGAACCCAAAGAAGTGATTGGCTAGATATAGTCTACAATTAGGAGTGCCTAAAGGTACTGTGTATGATAATGTGCGTAAAAGACTTAAGTTGCGCGCCTACAAATTTCAACTGCTACATTAAATAAAACCTACTGATAAAATTGAGGCCGGCCGCTGTGGCCGAGCGGTTGTAGGCGCTTCAGTCCGGAACCACGCGACTGCTACGGTCGCAGTTTCGAATCCTGTCTCGGGCATGGATGTGTGTGATGTCTTTAGGTTACTTAAGTTTAATTAGTTCTAAGTTCTAGGGGACTGATGACCTCAGCAGTTAAGTCGCATAGTGCTCAGAGCCATTTGAACCATTTTTTGTTAGTCCCGTAGTGCTTAGAGGCATTTGAAACAGTTTTTAGAAAATCGAAAGGTATGTGTTTGCTGCTGACTTTCTACACAGAACTGATGTAATTTTTTTAAAAAAAGATTCTATTTTCTGAAGAGGCTACATTTCACATCATTGGAACAATTAATCGTCATAACTGCAGAATTTGGGGGGCAGAGCATCCACATGAAGTTATTCAGCATCAACGTGATTCTCCCACAGTTAATGTCTGGTGCGGTTTGATGGAAGTTCGTGTGATTGGTCCTTTCATTTTTGTAGAAAAAACAATAGATGGTGGCGTGACTTCTGAAATTTTCCCAGCGTATTTGTTCTTCCAGTAATTTTCGGGTATGCATCCGGATCCCATCAACATTCTCCTACGATATTTCGGCCCAGAGACATCCGGCCATCCTCAGCTGGGTAGACGAAGTACTGCAGAGACCTGATGCAGTCATGGTATTTATAGCGATTTCCGCGCGTGCGAATCGTGCTGGCGGTTTACTGCGCACGCGTTACGAGGTGACATGCGCGAGGCAGCCGAGTTGTGTGTGATGCCCTCAGTGGTGAAGTAAGAACAAACTAATGGCCGAGTAGCGACTGAGCATGTCGATTCCGTTGTGACCGAATAATTTTAATAAATGGATTCCAATTTTTATTCAGCTGAAGGCCTCGCGCATGTCATCGCGTAACGCATGCGCTGTAAACCGCCAGCACGATTCGTATGCGCGGAATTCGCTATAAATACCATTACTGCATTAGGTCTCTTCCCATCCAATCCAAAGCCCACAACCGCCTCCGACTCCTCAAACTCCTCTCTGGCCGGACATGGGGGTTGCACCCCTCTACCATCCTCCACACCTACAAATCCTTAATCCGTCCCATCCTCTGTTATGCCAGTCTCACCTGGATATCTACCCCCCCCCCCCCCCTCCAAATTCTACAAGTCCCTCCAGATTCTTGAGCGTCATGCACTCCGTCTCGTCTTCCATATACACCTCCCGTCCCCCACGCGGATGCTATATGACCTCATTCCTTTCCCCCAGCTGCTCCTGTTCCTCAAACATATCCGCATCCTCTACACCTCCCACCACCTTGATCCCCCTCACCCCCTGGTCGCTCCTCTCCTCTCCTCTCCTCTCCTCTCCCGTCCCCGCCCCCTGCCACGTCTTCACCGTTGTGTCCCCCCTACCCTCCATCTCTACACCCTTCATCTCCTTTCCCAAGGTGGCTTCCATCAACTCCCCCTCCCAGATGATGCCCTCTCTCCCTCCATCTATCCCTCCTATCAACTCTGATCCCCACCCCCCCTCCTTTCCTCCGTGATTTCCCTGGGCTCCCTCTTCCCCCGCCCCCCTTCCATCCTGTTTTCTGCCCACCAAACCTCTCCCTGCCTCCCTTCTCCCCCCCCCCCCAAGTCCTCTTGTATTCCCCTCCTCTGCCTTCCCCACTCCCTGTCGCATCTACCCAGCACCCCCCAGCCCTCTTCTGGGTCCTCATCCTGCATCGCTGCATCGGCTCCTTTCCCGCCTCCCCCCCTTCGCTTTTCCTCTCCTACCCCCCTTTTTTATCTTCCCCTCATCTGTCTCGTTTCCCCCCACGTGCTCTTGGCTGTGGTATGTCATATTTTAGTGCAGTGTTCCAGTGCATGTTCATTGTTGTTTCATCTTTTCCCGAGTTGCGAACAGAAACCATGCTGTCGCTGGATGTGAATTTTATGTCCTTTGTGAACAGAAACCAGACTGTCGCTGTGTTTTTTTAATTGTCTATTATTTTACCTGTCTGCTTCGTATGTATTTTTATCGACATCATCATCCCTTTGTTCTATTTTCAGTTCCACGATTTTTTCGCCATGTTATCCTTCACGTTTTTAAAACAGTCTGTAGGCTGAAGAGCGGCATACTAAGCAGCTGCCAGCCAGCCCCCCTTCGGGGGGGGGGGGAGGGGGATCGAAATTCAATAAAGGAAAAAAAAAGGTCTCTTCAATAGTTTGTCTACTCACCTGAGGATGGCCGAACGTCTCTGGGCCGAAACATCGTGGCAGAATGTTGATGGTATCCGGCTGCAAACCCGAAAATTACTGGAAATAGACGGGGACGTTTATTGTGACGTGCTTACAGAGTACGTCTTTCCCCAAATGGACGATATTGATATTTTTTTTTTCTGTATGTTTAAATGACATCTACGATATCCATTTGGATAATTCCTTCGTGGTGCGTTTTAGAGTGTACAGGGAAATAACATATCCCTACCACGTAACAAGTTGTGACACTTACTATACTTTACTTACTTTTTCCTGTCTGGAAACCAGGTCAGACTCTGTCAGCCCTGCAGAGGGCCACGTCCAAGGCTTCTTTCTTTTCGAGCCATAAATTGTTGGGGTAGCACCTATGAGGGGCAGTTTGGGCAGGTGAGCAGATGCTCCATATCGTGCACAGTGCCAGTCACACTTATCATCGGTGGTTACAAGACCCCACCTGACCATATTTGTCTTCACTGGGGCCACCCCTGTCCTTATCCGGTTCAGTGTCCTCCATGTCTTCCAGTTTGTGCTGATTCCGCTGGGCACTTCCTGTGCAGGTGGGTAATCAGCTGGTGGTTCTTCTATTATCGTGGCTAAGAACCATTTACGGGATTTCAAGGGATGCCGATCCTCGATAGTTTCTCTGAGCGTCTCTGTGAATTCACTTGAGAGTTGGGATTCGCAAACCCGGCAGCTCTGTATAGTTTTGGTAGGGACGTAGGTTTCATGCATTCCGTTGTTAATCGACATGTTTCATTAAGACTTATGTCGACGTTCTTTGCATGGGTTGATCTGGACCATACTGGGCAGGCATATTCAGCTATAAGGCTAGGTACCTGTATGTCACAGATCTATCGAGCACCACGCCCAGATAAGTTGGTTTATCGGCATGCTCCAGTGTGGAACTATTCCAAGGACGTCAAGTTTACGGTTAGCTTGCCAGGATCGAAGGTGGTAGGCGCTGAGTTGTGTTTTGGACAGATTTAGCTTAAGAAAGTTGTTTTTATAATACTCTGACATTTCACGAAGAGCTTTCTCCAGCTTCTGTTCTACACCCTCAGAGATCCTCCCCTGTGCTGTAATTGCCAGGTCATCCGCATACAGGAAATGTTTTGTATGCTGACGCATAGGTTGGTAGTTGGCGTGCAGATTAAATAGGGAGGGTGCCAGAACGCTTCCTTGGGCCAGACCAGTTTTCTGGTTCCTCCATCTGCTCTTTTTACCATTCGGGCAACATAAAACTGTCTGTTTTGTAATAGGGACTCGATAATATTATCAAATTGATAGTCTCTTAGTTCATTATAGAGCTCCTGGTATAGCAGCCTGTGGTTAATTGCATCATATGCGGAGCTAAGATCGACCAGGGCTAGCCCTGATATCTATTTATTTTCGTATCCTTCCTCTGTGTGTCCTGTTAAGCACAAAATTTGGCTAGTACATGATTTGCCAGGTCTGAAACCAGCTTGTTGAGAAATAAGTTTCATCTCAATAGAGTCTGTCCTACGATTTAAAATAAGTCTCTCATACAGTTTGTAAAGATGACACACGAGAGACATTGGGCGATAGTTCTTTGATGAATCAGATGCCTTCTGGGCTTTCAAGAGTGCCGCTATCCTTACCTCCCTCCACAACTTGGGGATCTTCAGAGTTTCGCGACATTGGTTGAAAAGTTGCAGGATCCAGTTCTTTGTGCCCGGTCCAGATCATTTGATCTGCTCCGTGCACATGTCATCCACCCCAGCTGCTTTGCCGCTTTTCATATTGCTGGGACCCTTGTTGAATTCCTTCATTGTAAAGGGTGTTAAAAACCTATTAGTTTATGATTATAAAGTCCTGTTAATTTTTGCTTTCTGTTGTTTTGTATTAGTCTTTCCATTTAGGAGCAGTTGATGAGCCATTAGATGTTACCGTGGGAGACTGTTTGGAACCATTTGGGTCTCCGTCAAGTTTTTTAAAATAAGATTGCAGGCTGTTTTGCTGTCATGTCATCCCCATCATCTATAGGGTCTCCATCCATCTATTTTGCCGAGCTTCACTTAGCATTTCCATCAAAGCCATACGACATTCTATTGTTTCTTGATGAAAGGGGGCGTTTTGATATAATTCCTCGTACTTGGTTAGGAGATGCCTGGAGTCATGTGAGAGACCTGGGATGTACTGCTGTCGGCAACCTCGTGGTATATGTTGTCTGGAGATTCCCTGTAGCATTCACACAAATGCCTGGTTGTTCTCTGGGGTTGGGGCGAGGTTAACGACGGCTTTATCCAGATCCTCTGCGAAAGTTTCCCCATTGGCCTTTTTAGAATTAAATCTCCTACGAAACGTATTGTAGTGGTATTGACTGCCTTATGCACCTGTATCCCTACTGGTCTATGTCCATCCAGATCCTCCGCGAAAGTTTCCCATTGGCCTTTTTAGAATTAAATCTCCTGCGAAACTGTACAGTAGTGGCTTTGACTGCCGCATACACCTGTGTCCCCACTGGTCTATGCTGCGTTGATATACTACTTTAGTACAGCAATCTTTACTGTTTGAGCTGATAATGCAGTTGTCGGGGTTATATCCACGTTTCCATACTTTACTTCTGAAGGAGGAGGGGAGGGGGGCAGTTTTGGATCATGGAGGATACTGATGTTTCTTGTTTCTATCCATTCCTCCAACAGGTGTCCGTTCTCTTCTGTTTCACTATATCCTCAAGTGGTGCCGTTGCAGTTAAAATTCCTACAATGAATTCGGTGTTTTGGTTTGTGGAGTTTTTTTAGCGGGGTGAAAGGAAATTTTTACCCTGGAGGTTAATACACGGATCTTACTGTAAAGTTTCCAATTTCAGCTGTTAGTATTTCGATATCGTTGGCTGTAGATTTTCCGACAGAAGTCACCATCATCTCAGCTCTAACGAATATGGCGCTGCCGTGTTTAGGATGTGAAGCTTGCACAGCTTGTCGCGTTCCTTGAATTTCAGGTGTTTTTGCCTCTGCGGCTCTGTGGGTTTCTTGGATGCTAACACATCCCATTTATGAGTCTGGCAGAGTTCCGATAAGATGTCTTGTTTGTAGTTCCCTCGACGTTTTGGCTTACAATTATCAGTATTGGCTCTGAGAAGTGCCTATTTGTTACCTTCTTCCAGGGGGACTGATGACGAAAGATGTTAAGTCCCGTAGTGCTCAGAGCCATTTGAACCAGTTTTTCCACATGCAGATTTCATTTCTGCCTAGTATTAACTGAGTGAAAACTGCTAACTCTTGGGAACAAGCTAATATTGCTTACAACAAACGACATTAAAGAGAATATATACTGTGAGGGCAATGTCAGAATTCCCAGACTATTGAATAGGGCTCGACAAGAGGGTCTTGAACTTTCACCACATATAGCTCGATCACCCCGTTTTTGAGCAAAAAATACCCTTTTTGAATCAGAAGAATTGCCCCAAAAATAATTCTCTCTCTTGGATAATCATTCAATTTCTCTGACGTTGGAATAGTTTGTTTGTCTGAACATGTACGTGCCATTGTAACGCTGGAAATGGATATCCTCCTATTTCCATCTATTGTACTGTAAATTTTTTTCCTTATTTTGTTACCTGAAGAAATGACATTTCTGTGTCTTTATATATTGTAATTGTTTTAATATATATATATATATATATAATTTCCCTACAACACCCAGCGTAAAAATACAAATAATATTTACAAAACGAACCAATTATACATAGACATAAATGCATATGTGGCCTTGTAATGTAAGCTGGGTCGGATGCTCCTGAGTCTTATTGGTATACAGTTGTTAATGCTTGGTTTTAATAATATAAAGAACATAATATATAAAGATTTCTCTGAGGTTACAGCGAATAGAATGCTTAACATTTGTTAAAATGGTTCCATATAATTTGTTACAACCTAGTTGATGAGAACATAATTTATATAATGCAAATGTCAAAGAAAAATAAAAAATAAAATGTAACACAATGAGCGTGGTGAAAATAATTTACGGTATGTAGACGGAAGTGATATGCTGTATTTGGATGTGTAATATAGTCTAAATAGCATGTTGGTTAATAGTGGCCTATTTCTACGTATTTCAGATGAGAAGTATATATGTGAAGACAGTAACTATTCTCGAAAGAACAGATACTATTGATGATCGTGCAGCTTTCTCTAGAATAAATGATAATTAATTGAAACCCTCAGCTGCCGACAGGTGTTGTTAACATACCTCGATGGGGATAGCTGAAAATCTGTGCCCCGACCGGGATTCGAACCCAGGATCTCCTGTTTACATGGCAGACGCTCTATCCATCTGAGCCACCGAGGACACAGATGAATAGCGCGACTGCAGGGACTTATCCCTTGCACGCTTCCCGTGAGACCCACATTCCCAACTGTCCACAATTCTACATACGTAATGTACCTAATAGATATTTGCCCATCCACTCATTACTCGCGCACACTTTGGCGTTTCCCGTAAGAGCTGAGGCAACCTGTGCGCATTCGCAGAGATGAAGGTCAATGGCTGGGTAGCCTTTAACTATATATATGAAGAAAGTGTCCTCGGTGGCTCAGAGGATAGAGCGTCTGCCATGTAAGCAGGAGATCCTGGGTTCGAGTCCCGGTCGGGGCACACATTTTCAGGTGTCCCCATCGAGGAATTTCAACAACACCTGTCGGCAGCTGAGGGTTTCAATTAATTATCATTTATAAGATGAGAAGGTCTCTGTACAACCTCGAGCTATTCTCATCTGAAATGGTTTGTGCTAATCTGTGTTTACACAGATTATACTATTTAAATGCTGACTGAGCACTTGATGAATTTTAGCTTTACATGAGAAATACATTCACGTTTGTAACTTGTTAGTGGGAATAGAATATAGTTCATTGCTCCTTGAATGCATTATTCTTTAAATAACTTAATACATGTCAGATATATAGAATTCATTGATTGTAGCTTTGAATAGAGATGAGAATATACTTCTGTCTGCACTCAATAAGACGAGAAATACATTACCGCTTGTGTGCAGTATGACTTTAAACACTATGCAGTATGCCATTGGCGAGTAGGAGCCTCGGAATAAAAGTTCTTCGAGCGTTCTCCTCCCAAGCGACATTACATTATTGCTACAGTCTTAGTGTGTGACGCCGGAGTTTGTTACTGATTGTTGTGTTCTTTGTGACTGTGTTGTGGCATGCAGTGTTATGCATTGTTGGTTTTGGTCCCTTAAATGTTGATCCCTTCTGAGTCATGTTCACTTAGTGCTCCTTCCTCGGTTTCGGAATATGTGGTCGTGTTTGTGTCCTCCCAAGTGGTTTGTTGTACTGTTTGTGCTTGTCTACGCCTCCTTCCATATGGGTTTTGGCACTTGTATTATTCGTGTAGAGTGTTCGATATAATATCGGCCATGCTATTTACTGTGTTCCAGTCACCGGGATTGTGTATTGGCTCTGAGCACTATGGGACTTAACAGCTGAGGTCATCAGTCCCCTAGAACGTAGAATTACTTATATCTATCTAACCTAAGGACATCACACACATCGCTGTCCGAGGCAGGATTCGAACCTGCGACCATAGCGGTCGCGCGGTTCCAGACTAGAGCGCCTAGAACCGGGATTACGTATTATTCTGGGGACGTCATTGTCGTTCTGTATAGGTCTCACTTGTGCTAGCATGTTGCACAGCAGTGTGACATGTTGTGGTGTCCCAGTTTCTCTGCATACGCCTACTTCGTCGTTAGTTAGTCCCATACGGTTTAAATGTACCGGATACGGCCTGTGGTCTGTCAGGAAATGGACCATCCCACGGCTTGGGTCGACATGTTTCAGTTGCTGTCTTTCGTGTACATCGGGAAAGAAAGTGTGTACTCGGCGACCCTTGTCGGATGTATCCCACTCTCTCTGCCGTGTTTGAATCCGCCATTCGTTCATTTCTGTTTTGTTCATAATGTTGGTTCTCGTAATTTCGGTTACTTAATCGAGCCTGTCCCTCTTAAGCCATTAAAGTGCAGCTTTATAACGTATATAGGGCAGGTCCCCATCACAACACAAAGTGCTTCTGGTGACGTGGTGTTGAGGGCTCCGCTCATTCTCAGGGGTACACTACGTTGACCTCGTGTTACAATCGTCTTGTTAGTTTGCATGTTCAGTCTGTGAGCCCAAGCACTTGCGGGCAAGATTGCGAGGGATTCAAATATCGCAATGTGGTAGGTCCTTATGGACTTAATAAGTAATTTCTACTGAATTGTGTTTAGTCTTGCTAGTTTGTGCATAATTTTGGGCTGGCTTTGTCGGTTGTTAATTTTATATGATGGTTGAAAGTCTGTTTTTCGTTCGGATGCAGTCAGAGGTAACGAGTGGCGTGCTTATGTCGTCCAATTTTAGAATTGGATTCCTCTGTAGTGTCCCTCTGAGCAGTAAATATACAGTTTTGTTGGGAGCTATTTTTAATTTATTTTCTTTGCACCAACTGTAGATTTTCTGAAGCAGTTGCGTGCCTTTTGTCTCTAGTGCAGCTCTCGAGTTGGCTGACACCTCTAAGAGCAGGTCATCTGCGTAAGCCACCACACCTCTGACCCTGTCGTCACAGTCCGGGGTGTTCAGCAAGGGCTCGATTGCGATATCCCAGAATATTGGTCCGCAGATCGAGCCCTGTGGACATCCCTTTGTTATTCTCTTGACAACCTTCCGTGTAGCAGCCCTCCACTCCGCCACTCTGCCTCTGCAGTAGTCGAGGAGGCTACTGTAGAGGGAAGCTGATAGCCTCATTTCCCTTAACCTGGCGAAGAGGGACGGCCACCACAAGTTGTCAAAAGCCCCAACTATGTCGATTAGTATGGCGGCCGCGTATTTGTCGCTGATGCTATTTGTAACTGTCAGTGCTTGGTTGACGGCGTCTTCTATTGATCTACCTTCCCTGAAGCCGATTTGATGGGGCGTTAGGCCGAGGAGGCGTCTGTGCGGTTGTAAACGGTCACACAGCCTTTTCTGTACCTTTCCGAGAGTGTTTAAGAGACAGATCCGTCGGTACGTTTTGGGTTTTGTTGGCTCTTTGTCTTGTGATTACCTAATTATTATTACTACATTAGCTGTTTTCCAGAGGTTTGGTATTTTGCCTCTTAGTATGTAACGAAATTTCTTTGTTACTTTACATGGGGAGGCAGTGAAATTTTGCTGCGATGAAATTTTTAACATCGAAAAGAGTGAAACGTCCCCTTAATACGATTATACAGGACTGTCCTTAAACTGACACACAATGTTTTTAGCGCAACGCAATCTGACTTTCAAAATTCCCTACTAAAGAATGGCCCTGACAAACATTAAACTATACCTTTCACAAATCACTTACCTCACAAAAATCTTCGCTGCTCAAGCTACTGCAATACAGCGAGCGCCACTACTGCCAGCTAAATAAAAGATTCAAACTACTGAAGGCACTAACTACTGATAGGGGTAGTTAGCAAATGAAAGATATTAATAGAGAGCAAACAATGTATTTACCTTAATATCATCACAAATCATAATATATATATCAGTTCATGACAAATTACAAACCTCCGCCATCTCTCTCCCCACATCCACCACTGCTGGCGGCTCACCTCCAACTGCTCAACGCTACGCGCTGTTCACAGCCAGCTGCCTAACACTACAATGGCGAGTATTACAACAATGCAAAGCAGACACAGACTGCCCACAGCACAGCCAGTGATTGTCATACAGAGGTGGCGTTACCAATAAAAAACCTAAACAGCCTACTTACATAGAGAAAACATAAACAGCCTACTTACATAGAGAAAACATAAACAGCCTACTTACATAGCCCCCATGCTCCCCACAAAAATTTTTACAAATAGTGTTGGGCACTGGCCAATACAGATTTGACAAAAATTTTTCACAATTACAGTAACAAAGATATAAAATGCACACACTTATTAATATTATGTTGGTCAAAAGATCAAAATTTCTCACAGTCCATAAAGACAGTCCACATTGTTCATCACAGTAAAAATGCAGTTTTTCTCAAAGTCCAAGCAGTAAAAGAAAATGCACATAGAAGTAGTGGATTTCCATGCAGTCTTGAAGAAGTAGTGTTGACCTTCCAACGGAAAGACAGTGCTGACTCTCGACATGCAGACAGGTAATGGGCCACAACAGAGCAAACCCACAGCAGAGTCATTCGAAGTTTGGAAGAATATTGGTAGGTAGGTCATCACAGAGCAGACCCACTGTAGTCCTGGTAGAGATTGTGGTATTGGTGGGCCACCAGAGGTGCAGACCCACTGCAGTCCTTGTAGAAATAATGGCGTTGGTAGGTCATCATAGATGCAGACCCACTGTAGTCCTTGTAGAGATAATGGTATTGGTGGGCCACCAGAGGTGCAGACCCACTGTAGTCCTGGTAGAGATAATGGCGTTGGTAGGTCATCATAGATGCAGACCCACTGTAGTCCTTGTAGAGATAATGGTATTGGTGGGCCACCAGAGGTGCAGACCCACTGTAGTCCTGGTAGAGACGGCCAGCAGCCATCCGTTGCGACTGTGCAGGTGCACAATCACCATCGAAGATTCTTGCAGAGAATATAGCAAGTCCATAAACCACCACTTGTGCACTCAGAAAGTTTTTCTTTTAATTGTCCTTAGAACCAGCAATGCTGTTATCCAGTCCCTTGCTGAATTACCAACACATGTGCAAACACTATCAGTCCCTACTTCTCACATATTGTCCATATACTATGACCAACAGAAACGTGTACAGTGAAATGGAACTTACAAGTTAATAATATCATGAACTGGTGACAATTACAATTTTATAACAGAAGAATACAATAACAAAGGTACAAAATACATCATTAAAGAACATAACAATACAGATAACATTTGTAGCAAAACAGGCGTTACAAAAGAATAGAAATAGACATATACGTCAGTGTTACAGGAATTATGACATGAGTACATACATAAAAGATCACAATAACTTTTGAAACATCAACTTCACACATTAGCATTAACACAAAACAGAGTAAATAATGTCTAAACATCTTTACAAAGTAAATAACATATTATTAATGCCAATTATATTCGAGGATAACAGTATTCCTCATCATAGTGAATGTAGCTTAATATTAAAAGAAGAAAAAATTCTATGAAACTACACAGAGACAGGAAGAAAATAAATACACAAGGGTACACAAACACATAGTGGGATAACACCAATAGGAAAGGACAGGGTTCGTTTTCAGTGTAACATTTGGTACTGCAGTCCAACCCAAAACTTCATATATCTTTCCTCTTATTTCATCCTCTGTTTCCACCAAAAAAAATTCTATCTAAGCATGCTTTCTGTATTTATATGTTCACACATTTCTTACCTCAACATTTATTTCCAAGAAAATCCTACCTAAACCTGTTTTATGTACTTTTTTCGTATTAATTCTCAATGCATTTCTTCCAATTCATCGCAACTCATTCTCTTATAGTCTACCCCCTCTTAAGCTAACTTAAATCTACTGAGCTCAGATGCTAAACTAAGGGACGAGGCAATGCAGCATCACATAACAAATCAACACAAACAGCAATGCAAAAAAATGCAAATTGGCAAAGCTAGCAGCATAAATGAGCAAAAGTCAAATTCAATAACACTATGCCTGGCAAACAGCAGCAACTTATACCTAAACATGACATAGCGCAAGCAGAAAAAATATTACACTAAACAATGCAGATAAGGGAAATGTATCATCTTAATGTCTATGTAATTAAAGTGGTGCACCACAAGAAGTTATTCTACCAAAAAGTTACCAATTACTTGAAAAGAAAATTATGAATGCAGTTACTAGTTCCTTCTTATTGTTCTTTCCTTTCCAAGTGCTCCTTTTTTTTTTAAAGAATGTGGATCATAAAATAATTATTTAATAGATCTGTTGACAGAAAGTGTTCACATTAGCAAATGCATTTTATTTTATAAAAGCAATGCTGCAACACAGCTGGAAAACAGGTGTCAAATGAAATAAGCAATTACGCAAACCAAAGCATAAAAACATCATTCAATAGCTATGTGGCATTTCGTAAGTCAGTAGCACTCAACTCTCGGAGAAAGACACTTGTCATAATCAGGTGTGCAGATGTACGAATATTTCCCATCAATTCATAAGCATTTCAGTAATTAGCACAAAGTGCGAGTAATCATATGTTTTCAAGTAACGAGGGTGTCGCATTAGCGATGAAAGGCACACCCTAATGGCTTGTTCTCCAGGTGTTTGACACGTCCCACGTCCCCTTTTTTTTTCTACCTGTGCCGCTGAGAAGGGCTCGCAATAATGGCTTTTTCTCCAGGCGTCTGACACAGCTGGGTGCCCGCGACGCATTACGTGCAGGTGGTCACTTAACTTTCGTACGGAAATATTTACGACAGCAGTTTCTGCTACCGTTGCAGTCTCATTTAAAAATATTTCACAGGTCAAGAATTAGCGTTGCAAATCTGTAGAAACAAAATCCTATAAATATAAGTGTCCAAAAAAAAATATTCGTCAGCATTGTGATACAGTCACACATTTCATAACTCTTAAAGTACGTTTCTTGGTTTCCAACATCCTTTTCATAAACACTAAACACTAAACACTACTCATTATTCCTTACCTCATTATACATATACATATTCGTCGACACTTCTTCAATATTTCATCGTGAGAAATACGTAGCATAATAAACATTCCTCAACAACATAATACACATCGTCGTCGTAATAATAACATCATAACACTTCAGTCAAATCTCAAAATCGTCGTAACTTCCTCCAATAATTTCTAAGCCTAAAATAATTCTCTGCTCATGTCAAAAGTGTCAGCTGCCTCAAACGTACTTTAAAAATCATGATCTCATACCAAATACATCATTCAAAGCTCTCATAGTATCACAATGATTCCGAAAAAATATGAACAGTTTACAAAGTACAGACAAAATACAGTTTCATAAGTGTGAAGTTATCCAACGGTGTAATTGCGTAAACATCTGTCACTGATGTAGTAAAAAAACATGTTTATCTCTCAGTTAAATGATCAGATAGCTGTGTAATTTGTGTGTTAGAGAAATATGGTACCGATGTGTAAAGTTGTATAAGCAAATACCATATTAGCTAGGGCTCCTTGTGCTTGCCAAACACATGGTACACAAAGTAAGCGTGTACCCCCCTGAGGATTAATGTAATTATACCCTCAGGTGTTACAGATTACACCAATGGAATGAAATATATCACGGAAAACTTTCTTTGTAATTCAAAAATCTTTAAAAATAAATGTTTTAAGTACAAAATTAATCACTGAAATGCGTGTCCTGTAGCGCTAAATGTGCGTCTTGTTGCAACATAATCTGTGTGGAAGTGTCGTAGTTATCGTCCTCCGAAAGCTAAGTTCTGCAGAAGCCAATGTACTTACCTCATGATAAACAAAAGTGAAATGCTTTGCGTATAGATATCATACTTATTACGCTTATTGCCGTGATGAAGAAAGTACTGTGCTGTAACGTATTGTTGTGCTACAGAAAAGGCTGTCTCCTTGTAGCTATACCATAAAAGTTACTACTAAAACATGTTTTACTTTCCAGAATAATACAGAAAAACTGTGCAGATATAAAACAGAAACACCGCAAAATCAACATTGTACATTGTCACTCATTAGTAGCGTCGTGATAAAAATCGTGTAGCTATCACATAAACTAACCACTGTGTCGTCTGGTGTCTCACAGAAAGTACTTTAAACCCAGAATGTATTTTCAAGTAAACCAAAATGTTGCATTAAAATCTCATTAGCAGTACTGGTAAATGTTCTAAGTATGTGAGCCTTATAGTCGTTACGTAATTGTGCAACAAACAAGCAAGAATGTACACACACAATAACACTGTGACGTCTGTTCACTATAACAATGCATTCGTCATTTCTGTTTAAATAAGTTCTCTTGGTTCTTGATTGGATATTTAACTTCAAACATTGTTGTATGTTAACAGATTCTAAGTCTGACAAAGCATACTAGAAATGTGAAGTGAAAAGTTTTATACCAAAGACTAAGTTAAAAAGCAGATTATCTCTCAATAAATGGTTTTACATGTGAAATGTGGTGTAAACCTTTACTCTTCCTAGTACGCAGAGTTTCAACTTCAACGCAATTATCATGTGGTATACGTCGGATTCTGTAAGGTCCATTGTAAACTAGAAAGAATTTGTGACTCAAGTGTTTCTTCTTATGTGACAATGAATGAGCTTTAATGAGAACTTTCTGACCAATACATAATTTCTTTGCATTTGCTTTACCGTTTAGTTTTCTCCGTTTGTCTGCTGCAGATTTTATATTTTTAAGAGCCAAATCAATTATGTCTTTGTGTCGAAGTTTACGTGTATTCGGGAAAGGTACAAGCTCTCTGATTCTGTTCGGAGGTTCCACATTCTTCAGTACAAGAGTAGGTGGTAAAGCAGTGGAATCATGAGGCATTTCATTCAGCACATTTTGAAATAAGTGTAAATATCTGTCCCAATGCTGATGCTTTCTGTGACAATAAAGTCTGCAAAGCTTATTGATTTCTTTCATAATCCGTTCAGACGGGTTACAATGTGGTGAGTACAATGAAATAAAAACAGGTTTGATTTTATGGTTGCGAAGCATGCGTGACCAAACAGCAGATCTGAATTGCGGTCCGTTATCTGAAATGACTTTGCTAACGTGTCCAACTTCACGTAAGAAATTTTTAACAAAGGCGTTGGATACAGACCGTCCAGTGGCTTTACGTAACGGAGTGAAAGAAACAAATTTTGAAGTAAGTTCAACAGCGACTAGAACGTACGAAAATCCATTAGGTGTTCTGACAAGCGGTCCCAAGAGATCAACAGCAGCAAATTCTTTTAATTTAGAAGGAATAATAGGAAACAACGGAGCACGATGTGAGACAGTAGATGGTTTCGCCTTTTGACAAAGTTTACAAATAGATAAGACTCTTCGAATTCTTTTTTCCGTATTGTTAAAATAACAAGTCGTTCGAAGAATATGATAACATTTTCGTGGACCAAAATGTGCGTAGCTGAAATGAATGTACCAAATGAGCTTATTAACAAAATCGTCTGGAATGCAAAGTACCCATAGCTTGTCATCAACAGTGCAGCGTTTGAAGAGTATGTTGTTTCTAACCAGGTAATAATGCCGAATCTGTGTGTGTGTCTTTTCATGCCATTTGCTCTTGATATCTTTCCAAATCGGATCTTTATCTCGTTCATGAGCAATGTCCTTTAAAGATGTGGTGATGAAGTTTTCAAAGGCGACTTTCTGAATGTAAAGAATACTGAAATTTTTCTCGAGGTTGCCTTCTGTGGTACTTTTCTCAAGCCCAGCCGGTGCGCGTGACAGTGCGTCCGCAACAATGTTCTCCTTGCCGGGAATGTAGACTATTGTGAAGCGGAATTCTTGCAGAAACAATGCCCAACGTTTTAACCTGTCATGATTTAATTTTGAAGACATAAGAAATTGTAATGCACGATGATCACTGTATACTTTTACGTGCTTACCAGAAAGAAAGAAACGGAATTTGTTAAATGCCCAAACGATAGCTAAAGCTTCTAATTCAGTAACGGAATAATTTTTTTCAGATTTTGTTAGCACTCGGCTAGCAAAAGCAATGGTTTTCTGAACAGTAGCAAGACCGACTTTAGAAGAATCCGTGCTAAGGCAGAAATCTTGTGACAGATCTGGATGAGCTAAGATTGGCGCGTGAAGTAACGCTTCTTTCAAAGAATTGAATTCCAACTGTGCTTGTTCGTCCCAGTTCCAAATAGTATTTTTTCCAGTGAGAGAACAAAGTTTTGGTGTAACAAGAATTTGCATATTCAGAAAACGACGGTAAAAATTTACGAGACCTAGAAAACTGCGGACTTGTCTTTTTGTGGATGGAACTGGAATGGCTCTGATTGCTTCTAACTTTTCAGGATCCGGCTGAATGCCTTCAGAAGAAATAATATGTCCCAAAAACTTCACTTTTGTCCTACCGAATTCAGACTTTTCCAAGTTAACTGTAATTCCAGATTCTGCAAAAATATGTAACAAACTGTTGAGAATGCGATTATGTTGTTCCCATGAAGCTTCTGCTATCAGAATATCGTCCACATATAAGGTGATGTGACGTTTTAAGAACTCAGGTAATATGGAATTTAACCCACGAATGAATGCTGCCGAAGAAATGTTCAAACCAAAGGGAAGTTTCCGAAACTGATAACAAACGCCGAAACAAAGGAAAGCTGTGTATTTTCTGCATTCTGGATGAAGTTCGATCTGATAAAAGCTGGATCTGAGATCAATGGAAGACAACACTTTTACACCATTAAAATTTTGAAGAAGTTCTTCCACCGTCTGCGGCCTGTCTGTTTCAGGAATAATGATAGTATTGATTTGTCTCGAATCTAAGACAAGCCTGATCGATCCATTTTTCTTCTCAACAACATGTAACGGATTGTTGTATGAGCTTACTGCAGGCTCAATAATGCCCTCGTCAAGCATAGATTGTATTTCTGTTCTAACACGGTCCCTATAATGCGCCGGAATTACGTATGGTCTAACACAAAATTTAGTATGCTCACGAACACGAAATTGGTATTGAAATCCCTTGATTGTTCCTGTTTTATGAGTAAAAACTGTGGGATGTTCTTGTAAAATCTGAAAAAGGTCCTGCCTATTAGTGTCATTACAATTCTCAATTGCTTGAATTTTATTCTGAATTAACTCATTAATTTCAAATATGCCGTCGATGTCATCCCTGTCAGTACTTGCAGAGTGATTGTTAGTGTCAAGTTCCGTCGAAAATTCCGAACTGTTGTCTAACAGAAGGTAAAGCCGATTAATTTCCTCGTCATGGTTTGAGAGCCAATCTTCAAATTTCAAAGCTACTGACTTACCTTCTTTTTCTAAACTTATTTCAGCATCGTGAAAGTTTAAGATTGCTTTGTATTCATTCAAAAAGTCTACTCCCAGTATAATTTCCGTCGACAATAATGGAACAATAAGAAAGTTCATAGAGAAGCTGTGGCTTTGACAAAAGAATTCTAAGTTGGTTTGTTGGCGTACATCTACACTTTTTCCAAAGATTGCACCTTGTAATTTAATCTTACGTAACGGAAGTGTGGGGCAATCGTTCGATTTGTTGCATTTGCTAAAGGCTGTTTCACTGATTACTGAAATGGGACTGCCAGAGTCAAGTACTGCCGTAAATTTTATGTCATTTACTGTAATGTGAATCACAGGATATGCAATGTTGTTATGTTTTATGTCGTGTTCCTGGAGTAAGATGTCCCTAATGTCTTCCATTTTTACGTAATTACTAGCTACGGCAGCTGCGTCGTCAGTTTCATAAGTATGTTTTGTGGCTGCCAGCGGTGTGAGTCATTGCCTATTGTCTCTTTGTTGGCGCGCGTCGTTATTGGGATTTGGAGACCTAACTTCTACAAATTCACCTCCTCGAGAGGGCCCTGCCCTGTTTAAATCCCGCCAGTTCTGATGCAATTCAGGTCTGTCGTTTTGTCGGTAGTTTACATAGTTTCTTGTTTGTCGGTCATGTGATGGAGAATTTCTCCCTGAATCGTAACTGCGCGCTGGACCGTTGCGTCTAAAGTTATTCTGTCTCCCTTGATAATAATTGTTTTGGTTCCCATATTGTCTGTTTCTCTGATTGTCTCTGTGATAGTCATTACCACGGAGAGGTGATCTTTCCCTGTAATTATTACTACTCTGCCAACGGTTGTCATACGGGTGGTGTCTGTTTTGGTCACGATATGTGTTGTGAGAATAGCCTTGTCGTGTCCAGTTATTATTTCTTTCATCGTGGAATTGTGACAGATGTGACCTGTAATTATTGTGCTCCTGTTTCCGCGTTCCCCGATTGTCAGTGTCAATTTCCAATTCTTGTAACAGACCCTGAAATGCTTCAATGTCATCTTTGCAACGTCCTGCTAAAATAATATGTCGTAAATGTTCAGGCAATTTGAGTAAGCAAATGCGAATGAGTTCTGAGGGGCTGTATGGGTTTGAAAGATATTGATTCTTATGCAACATGTCTTCAAAATATTTGACAAGACTGGAAAATTCAGATTGTTCAAAGTGTTTCATCATCATGATGCTATGTTTTACACGGTCTTGTGTAGCTTGAGACCAATATGCTGAGAGGAAGGCATGGTAAAACTCTCCTTCACTGTGGCAATCGTGAATTACCGATCGCATTCTTACAGCTGGTTCATTCTCTAAGTAGCCACACATAAATTCTAATCTGTGTTCCAACGACCAGTTGGGAGGAAAACAATGAGAGAATTGATGGAGCCATGCTTGTGGATGAATGTCGTTGCCAGAATTTTTAAATGTTTTGAATTTACGTGTAGTAATGAACAGCTTATAGTCAAAATCATCATGTCGGCGAGTCGCATATCGGTCATTGTTAGGTCGTGTCGGCCGTTCCATCTCAAAATTCGGTGCACATTGCCAATTTCTTTCATAACTTCCGAAATGCCCTGTGTTATTATTTTGCAGCTTTTCCGTGTTTCTAAGTCCCTCTTCCCGTGTTGGAGCGCGAGTGTTCTCTGAAATACGTAATTCTTGTATTACCTGTGTCAGCTGATCTTGTACTTCCCGGATTTCTCTTTGGTGTTGTGTATTAATTCGATTCTGATTTTGTTTGAATTTCCTAATTTGTTCATACTCTTCTGTGTCAGTGAAGGCTACAGGTGTTGTGTCATTCAGATCATCATCTACCTTTGTAGATAAGTTAGTGAACTGATCTGAAAGTTCGGCTACTTTATCCGATAGTGTACTTATTTCCTCAGTGTGTTTTTCTGAACCAAGTTTCAGAGTGTCCATTTGTGTTGAAATCGTATCTACTGTGTCTTTTAAGTTTTCTTGACTTTTTGCAAGTTGCGTAACCGAATCGGTAGATGCAACTGCGTCAATTTTAGCTTGCAAGGTGTTGTGATTTTCATGAACAATAGTTTGCAGTTCTTTTATGGCTGCTTCGTGATTCTGTAATGCATTTTCATGACGCGAAAAAATAGGTTAAAAATGCTCACAAATTTGAGTTTTTACGTCATTACAGACTTTTTGACATTTCGATTCAATGTTATGTAACTCAGCAGTTAAATCCTCACGTGTTTGTTCGAGAGTTTGTTCCAATGAGTCTAACTTTTTGAGATTTTGTTCCACTGTGTCTAACTGTTGCTGTGTTTGTCTCTGGTGTTGTTCCATTGTGTCTAACTTTTTAAGATTTTGTTCCACTGTGTCTAACTTTTGAAGCTTTTGCTGTGTCTGTCCCATTTGTTGTATTAATTGTAATAACAATGCATTGGTGTCTGAAACATGTTCCTCAGTGCTTTTCGGCAGTGAATTTACACCGGAAACATTCACATTTTGACAAGCAGAAAATGTGTCTTGACTTATTCGAGAAAACGGTGAGGATCCAAAACCTGAATCTACAGTATTTGCGAGATCGTGTCGTGTCATTTCGGCTTCCTGAGGCGAGCTATTGCCGACCGGTCGATCGATAATGCTTCCCTCTTCACTAATTGTTTCACTGTCCACGCCATTGTTTGACGCCCGCTCCATTTCCCTGTGCACAGTTACCAAATTACTACTTTGAACATTAGTAAATTCATTACTCGTCGGCGCTGATAAGCTACGCTCGTCATCACTATTATTTCTCAGTTTAGTTTGGAGCCTAGTGTTACGTTTTTCACACGCCATTATTGTCACAGTATTTCACACGACAACACAGAAAAACACAATTTGAAGATCAAAAATAAGAGAACACATTAACATAGCACTGAAAATAATATCTAGTTAATTGCAAGCGCAGCTGCGAAATACTTGGTGCAAATCTACATGCATGCCACAACTGTTTTACTATACAACAATGAAAGACTGCAACTACAAAGGAAATTCTCTCTACAATTACGCGCTAGCAATAAACAAAAGCTACACTAAATACACAAACTACAAGAAAAAATCAGAAGATTCCAGTGAGGTATCCTAGGCTAAGGGTCGACATATGAAACGTCCCCTTAATACGATTATACAGGACTGTCCTTAAACTGACACACAATGTTTTTAGCGCAACGCAATCTGACTTTCAAAATTCCCTACTAAAGAATGGCCCTGACAAACATTAAACTATACCTTTCACAAATCACTTACCTCACAAAAATCTTCGCTGCTCAAGCTACTGCAATACAGCGAGCGCCACTACTGCCAGCTAAATAAAAGATTCAAACTACTGAAGGCACTAACTACTGATAGGGGTAGTTAGCAAATGAAAGATATTAATAGAGAGCAAACAATGTATTTACCTTAATATCATCACAAATCATAATATATATATCAGTTCATGACAAATTACAAACCTCCGCCATCTCTCTCCCCACATCCACCACTGCTGGCGGCTCACCTCCAACTGCTCAACGCTACGCGCTGTTCACAGCCAGCTGCCTAACACTACAATGGCGAGTATTACAACAATGCAAAGCAGACACAGACTGCCCACAGCACAGCCAGTGATTGTCATACAGAGGTGGCGTTACCAATAAAAAACCTAAACAGCCTACTTACATAGAGAAAACATAAACAGCCTACTTACATAGAGAAAACATAAACAGCCTACTTACAAGAGATTATTTGATTTAAGCCCAAAAACCTCAAAAATTATTCTTTTGTTCCGTAGACATTCAAGAAACGTGTGATCCTTGGGGTGTTTCTTACTGATCACATTGGCCTCCACCACTCATAGGCTTACTTTGAGACAAATGTAAATGTTTACTGCTAGAACAGTTTCCAAAACATTACACTTTAGTAATTAGTTCTGCAGTGACACATTTATAGTTCAGTTGATTTCTTATACGTATCTTAGTTCGGTGTAACTCGGAGTAATCTGCTTCCTGCCGCCGCCGCTGCTGTTGTTGTTACTGAAATGGTCGTTGCCTCGGTCCATTTCGTCTGCTAACTGGATCAAGTTGTGTGAATTCGATGAAATAATCCAGGTGCCAAATCGTTTTCAGTTGGTTTATTTATGACAAACTGCACCATTTCCTCCACTCCACATAACAGGCTACATAGTCACAATACTGTATTACAACAATTACACTGTTGCACAGACGTACAATACAGTAAAATGCTTTTTTATTCCAGTCTCTGATCACAAATGAATTCTTTAGACGATGACCGGTTTCAGTCTGTAATGACCATCCTCAGATCATTTTTACATCATGTCCTAAAGTGATACGGCCATAATGGCATCGTCGAAACATACAGGGTGATTCAAAAAGAATACCACAACTTTAAAAATGTGTATTTAATGAAAGAAACATAATATAGCCTTCTGTTATACATCATTACAAAGAGTATTTAAAAAGGTTTTTTTTCACTCAAAAACAAGTTCAGAGATGTTCAATATGGCCCCCTCCAGACACTCGAGCAATATCAACCCGATACTCCAACTCGTTCCACACTCTCTGTAGCATCTCAGGCGTAACAGTTTGGATAGCTGCTGTTATTTCTCGTTTCAAATCATCAATGGTGGCTGGGAGAGGTGGCCGAAACACCATATCCTTAACATACCCCCATAAGAAAAAATCGCAGGGGGTAAGATCAGGGCTTCTTGGAGGCCAGTGATGAAGTGCTCTGTCACGGGCTGCCTGGCGGCCGATCCATCGCCTCGGGTAGTTGACGTTCAGGTAGTTACGGACAGATAAGTGCCAATGTGGTGGCGCTCCATCCTGCTGAAATATGAATTGTTGTGCTTCTTGTTCGAGCTGAGGGAACAGCCAATTCTCTAACATCTCACAACATGCGTCCTACATTTTCATCACTCGTTCTCGGCCGTCCAGAACTTTTCCCTTTGCACAAACACCCATTCTCTGTAAACTGTTTATACCAACGTTTAATACACCACCTATCAGGAGGTTTAACACCATACTTCGTTCGAAATACACGCTGAACAACTGTCGTCGATTCACTTCTGCCGTACTCAATAACACAAAAAGCTTTCTGTTGAGCGGTCGCCATCTTAGCATCAACTGACGCTGACGCCTAGTCAACAGCGCCTCAAGCGAACAAATGTACAACTAAATGAAACTTTATAGCTCCCTAAATTCGCCGACAGATAGTGCTTAGCTCTGCCTTTTGTCGTTGCAGAGTTTTAAATTCCTAAAGTTGTGGTATTCTTTTTGAATCACCCTGTATAAATATAATCAGCATATATTTATATGTTTTGACGATGCTATTAGGCCGTATCACTTTAGGACATGGTGTAAAAAAGATCTGAGGATGGTCATTACAGACTGAAACCGGTCATCGTCTAAAGAATTCATTTGTGATCAGAGACTCGAATGAAAAAGCATTTTACAGTATTGCATCACTGTTTGTATACGCGATTATGTCGCAGTTGGTGGTACAATACAGTGGTTGCATCTAAAAACTGTGTCCAACTGACCCCTCTTGAGCCTTGTGCTCCTATTATTTATATGTTTCTTAACAATCAA
Organism: Schistocerca piceifrons; assembly: GCF_021461385.2. Lineage (NCBI taxonomy): Eukaryota > Metazoa > Arthropoda > Insecta > Orthoptera > Acrididae > Schistocerca > Schistocerca piceifrons. Next base: position 939,744,103 of record NC_060140.1, on the reverse strand, counting down.
GTCAAAAAAGCTAAAGTGCAAATTTATTAAATTAACATTTAAAAGTTTAACAATTTTATGTGTAACTATCCACAAAACCTAGCTTATTTTGTGCTGACACTGGCGTATACAATAAAAAAACACGTTTACATAGGATATACATCATATTATATCCCGGTAGCTGAGTGGTCAGCGCGACAGATTGTCAATCCTAAGGGCCCGGGTTCGATTCCTGGTCGGAGATTTTTCTCCGCTCAGAGACTGGGTGTTGTGTTGTCCTTACCATCATCAATTCATCCCCGTCGACGCGCAGGTCGCCGAAGTGCCGTCAAATCGAAAGACTTGCACCAGGCGAGCGGTCTACCCGACAGGAGGCCCTAGTCACACGCCATTATTATTATTATTATTATTATTATTACTGAAAGATAACAATGCTAACCTAAATTTTATTAATTATGGCTTCATTTGTAAATGCAAAATATTGCGAACATGTAATGGACAAACTTGACCTACACGTACACAGATGGAATCATAAATTTTATGAGATTTAATATATTACACGAAATCACTTATTAGATACCATTGGAATTACAGAACTTTCAAAATAGAAATGTAAAACAAAAATGGCTGTTTTATTTTAAGTAGTGCCTCGTTGAACATGTTAGTAAGAAAAGGTGTGATTTGTGGAAGTGTTTGTTTCAATGTTTCTGAAAGTATTTTGCGTGGGCCGGGTGCTTTTCGGTTTTTAAGCCTGCTGATTGCCGTCGCGACTTCTTCTTGCGCGAATGGCATGGTTACACTGTCACTGATGTATGGTTGCCTCATGCTCTCTCTTAAGTCAGCGTGGTGTCGCTCGTCTTGTGTGGGGTCGTCATCTGGGGGCAGCATGTTCAGGAGATGTTGTGTTATGCTTCTCCATTCTCTGGTCATTGTGCCATCAGCTTGTTTTACTGTTGACAGAACTGTCGGTGTCTTAACTCGTTCTGTTTCTATCTTGTATTGTTGTCCCCAGATATCGTTCTGTAGCTCCGTTTTGACAAAATTCGTCCAATAGTGTTGCCCTGTTGTCTTTAGTTGCCGGCCGGTGTGGCCGAGTGGTTCTAGGCGCTTCAGTCTGGAACCGCGCGACCGCTACGGTCGCAGGTTCGAATCCTGCCTCGGGCATGGATGTGTGTCATGTCCTTAGGTTAGTTAGGTTTGAGTAGTTCTAAGTTCTAGGGGACTGATGACCTCAGCATTTAAGTCCCATAGTGCTCAGAGCCATTTGAACCATTTTTTTGTCTTTAGTTGTTTTTGGTATTTCTGTTTAGCGTCACGATACAGATAAAGTCTTATCTGTCTTTCAGGAGCTGTCTTTGATTGTTGGTAGTACTTTATTTGGCCCGTGAATCCTCCTTTAGTCTTGCCAGTTCTGTCTACTACAGTTGTTTGTCGCCACCCAGTCTTTGCCCGTGGTATAGCTGCTTCCCGTGCTCTTTCTAGGACATCTGTCAGTAGATGCGTTTTGTAATCTATACTGCCTTGAACAGTGTGTAATGACGACGCCTCAAAAATATCTCGAACTTTTTGCCAGTCGGCTCTTCCTGTGAGTAAATGCTGGTATTCGTGGTCAGTGTTATGTGCATTGATATATCTGTCCGTGGTTATAACGACTGCGTTGTGGTCGCTGTGTGTGGCTCTATCTAATACCCTCCATGTATTGATTAGTGGAAGAGATTTTGCATTCGCTACAGAGAGGCCTATGTTACTTACAGCACCGGCGTCTCCGCCGTAGGTAGGTGGCTGACCCTCTCTACTCAGTATCAAGAGGTTGCGTGGGGTCTTAATTAAAAAGAATAATGAATAAATGCAATAACTTTAGTAGCTGTGTGTCCGGTTACGAAGTCTCGTAACCGGTTGGCCCTGACTAGTATTAGCACGCAATATGACTGCATAAAATAAAAATAAGGAATGACAAGGAATTTCCATTAACACAATTGATTAATTAAGTCGCCTGCAACTATAAAAGCTACGAAACAACAAAGCACAAGTGTAACTGTTGTGTGTGTGGTAGTGTGACTCAAAGTACATGTATCTGGCTCGGTTCTTCCTCAATATGACAAGATATTTTAAACACCCATTTACAATGAACTAATTGATAAACCAGAAATACTATAATTGCACATAGAAACCAGAATTACAAGTCTAATACATGAACTCGAGCCAGATGCCTTGTTGACTGTACCTGTGACCAAGAGGCATTGTCATTAAAGAAATCTATAATACTTTTTTTACCTCAATATATATTAACGAAAAATACACTGTGATCATTGCAACATCTTCCATCTATACATTACACCAACCGAACAGCATCTACTCTCTCGCCCAACAGAACAACAACTGCTCTCGACATCCTCTGAACTACTACTGCCCCAGTGGAGGTGGCTGAATAATAATCTTTGGCGCAATCTCTGGCACTGTGACTCAGTGTAGCCACCTTTCAAGGTTGCATTCATTTGCCACCTCAAGCACGAGTTGCCCTCTCTCGTCAGTTCTATCTGAGTTCCACAAGGGGGATTTTGCGTATATATCAGTTAGAATGAGTAGCCTTTTTCTTTCTGAGTGTCGTGCAGTTTCTGTTATTTTGTCTAAGAAAGGTTCTATATCATACGAGTACTGAGCGTAAATAGACATGAGACATACATCCTGTCCGTCTGTTACTCGTGCTGTTCCAATGTGTTCAAGGCAAAACTGCGTGATGTGTGTTACTGTGAGGTTTTCATTAACTATTACTATCGCGTCTTCCGCGTTTGGTGTTTCTGCTATTGTGATGTAATGTGAGGGGAGACCTGAAATCTTGACGCCTCGCAGAAAAGGTTTCTGAACGCAGGCGATGTCTGCTTTTGTTTCTTCTAAGAGCCTTCGTAGTTCCGTGTTTACTTGGGTACTGTCCTGGCAGTTTAGTTGTAGTGCCTTCGGAAGGGATATTTAGTGAAGCAAAGACACCTGGGTGTGGTTTCGTTAAAATCCACAAACACACGTCCATGTGCTCTGACGAAGTCCTTGTATACTTTCTCTAGCTTTAGGCCCTCTCCCCTTCGCTCACATGCCTCCCCTAAAAGCTTACATAGCCCATTGGAGTTCGTTGGGAGATTTTCAACTCTTAGGATCATCCTGTCAGCTTGTTCTGTAGTTGGAAAGCGGATTTTATCCCCGTGTTCATGCTTAGTTCGTATTACATAGGGAAGACCTGTTTGTAATATATCCTTGTTTTCTAGTCTGCTAAGCCGTAGGTTAACTTCTACGATTTCTTAGTTTACGTAACGAACGGTATTCAGCTTGGGGTCCTTGGTTGTGTCTCGTTGGTGTTCTTTACTGTTTGTTTGTTGCTCCGATTTCGAGTAACTTCGTAGTGCAGCACGTCTTTCCTGCTTTATGGTTTCTGATAGTATGGTGTTTGATGTGTTTTCGCTGAGCATTTCCCCTGATAGTGACTTGTTGTTTTTGATCACTACCGGGGACTTGTTCGTAAAAGGTGACTGTTGTATGTCCGCTTTTGAGGTGGTTGTGTCTGGTGTTGTGCCGGTGCAGGATGTGTCTTTCTGGTCAGCTTCATTACTGTTTTGTTTTTCGTAGTGGCTGTCTGCGCTATGCCCGTAGACAAAACGAACTGGTGTAATATAGGGTCTACGTTCGGTTGTATCATATTCTACTTGTTGCGCGTGTAGTGTGCAATTATCTTTGTTTGTGTTTGCCTGTGGTGTTGGATTTCTTGTGAACTCAGTGACATCTTCATTCTCAGGATGTTCAAGGACGTCGCTATATTTCTCTGTGCTATCTCGCAGTATTTCGTCTTCCAGTTCGTCAACTCGTAAAAGGAGACCAGCGTGGAAGATGGACCAACCAAACGTGTGATGTTTCAGGTGCCCGGCAACCTGATATTCAATTGCAGCCTGCATGCACATACACTACTGGCTATTAAAATAGCTACACCAAGAACAAATGGAGATGATAAACGGGTATTCATTGGACAAATCTATCATGCTAGAACTGACATGTGATTACATCTTCAAGCAATTTGGGTGCATACATCATGAGAAATCAGTGCCCAGAACATCTGAAATGTAACGTCCACTGTTCAAAATGCCGTCAATGCGAACAACAGGTGTCAGAGACGTGTAACCAATGACACCCCATACCATCACGCCGGGTGATAAGCCAGTATGGCGATGACGAATACACGCTTCCAATGTGCGTTTGCCGCGATGTCGCCAAACACGGATGCGACCATCATTATGCTGTAAACACAACCTGGATTCATCCGAAAAAATGACGTTTTGCCATTCGTGCACCCAGGTTCGTCTTTGAGTACACCATCACAGGCGCTCCCGTCTGTGATGCAGCGTCAAGGGTAACCGCAGCCGTGGTCTCCGAGCTGATAGTCCATGCTGTGCTGCAAACGTCGTCGAACTGTTCGTGCAGATGGTTGTTGTCTTGCAGAAGGTCCCCATCTGTTGACTCAGGGATCGAGATGTGGCTGCACGATCCGTTACAGCCAAGCGGATAAGATGCCTGTCAAATCGACTGCTAGTGATACGAGGCCGTTGGGATCCAGCACGGCGTTCCGTATTACCCTGCTGAACCCACGGATTCCATATTCTGTTAACAGTCATTGGATCTCGACCAACGCGAGCAGCATATCGCGATACGATAAACCGCAATCGCGCTTGGCTACAATCTGACGTGTATCAAAGTGGGAAACGTGATGGTACGCATTTCTCCTCCTTACACGAGGCATCACAACAACGTTTCACCATGCAACGCCGGTCAACTGCTGGTTGTGTATGAGAAATCGGTTGGAAACTTTGCTCATGTCAGCGTGTTGTAGGTGTCGCCACCGGCGCCAACCTTGTGTGAATGCTTTGAAAAGCCAATCATTTGCATATCACAGCATCTTCGTCCTGTCGGTTAAATTTGGCGTCTGTGGCACGTCATCTTCGTGGTGTAGCAATTTTAATGGCCAGTAGTGTATATAGTCGGCAATGCTGAAATGCCTACACTTTATTATTGTCTTCCCGAACTGAGGCATTACATTAGTATCGGTATCTGCATTTAGTGGTTGTAATATCCCCATGTGTTGCCGCCAGGCAACGGCTCGCTGCCAGCCTCTCATGCTAGTTTGTGTTATTAGTTACGTCTGTTCCTACGTGTGTTGGGGAGGGGGGGGGGGGGGTTCTGACAGTTATGGTAGCACTCCTTATTAATGGACGTAGATATCATTCATCTTCGTCATATGTGTATTGTAGCTGCAAGAACTTGAAGGCACAAATGCGACGCAGGTGTGTGATCAGCATTGCGGGGAGCGACCGGCGAAGTGCCTCAGCAGCGCTAAGGGAAGGTGGGGCCAGGTGCGAAGCCTGTCTCCCCTCAAAGGAGTCTTCTCTTCTCCCTCCCCCCGGAGCGCAGCGCTGCCGGCTGGGGGCGGCATTGTCTTCAGCGGGCGCGGATATTGCCACTTTCACGGCCGCCGGCGGGGGGTGGCGCCGAGCCGAAAGCCCGGCAAAGTGGGAGTTGCGAGCTGGGCCGCAATCAACGTCCCGCGTTAAAGCGAGCGAGCTCAGTCGCTCTGAAGCCGGCGGCCTCTTCGCGAAAAAGCCTTCCGTTGCTGCAGCGGCATCACAAGAAACACGGAGCTTCGAGGAAAACGCCTACTGCAGAAATACTGCTGGAAAGAAAAAAAGAGCACCCCTGAAAATACCCATCTGGCGATCAAAACAGTAACATCGTGAAGGCGGCATGCCACAAACGTCAGATTAGCGTGAAGTGTACCCTTCCGTTTATCACCTTTCTCTTGAAGACTAGCGAGCCTGGAAATGCTTCGCGTTTGCTAACTGTGTATGAGAATTGGATATACATACTAATCTTTTCTTTTCTTTCCTTCTCTTCCCTTCTCTCTCTCTCTCTCTCTCTCTCTCTCTCTCTCTCTCTCTCTCTCTCTCCTCGCCTATCTCCTCCTTCCCCCTCTGTATATCTATGCCCCCACCCCCCTCCACTCCACCCATTTCTTCTTCTCCTCTCTTTCTGTTCTTTAGAATATAATAATTCCAATCCCAAAGAAAGCAAGTGTTGACAGATGTGAAAATTGCCGGAACTATCAGTTTAATAAGTCAAAGCTCCAAAATACTAACGTGAATTCTTTACAGACGAATGGGAAAGCTGGTAGAAGCCGATCTCGGGGAAGATCAGGTTCGCATTCCGTAGAAATGTTGGAACACGTGAGGCAATAATGACCCTACGACTTATCTTAGAAAACAGATTAAGAAAAGGCAAACCTACGTTTCTAGCATTTGTCGACTTAGAGAAAGCTTTTGACAATGTTGAATGGAATATTCTCTTTCAAATTCTGACGGTGGCAGGGGTAAAATACAAGGAGCGAAAGGCTATTCACAATTTGTACAGAAACCAGATGGCGGTTATAAGAGTCGAGGGGCATGAAAGGGAAGCAGTGGTTGGAAAGGGAGTGAGACAGGGTTGTAGCCTCTCCCCGATGTTATTCAATCTGTATATTGAGCAAGCAGTAAAGGAAACAAAAGAAAAATTCGGAGTAGGTATTAAAATTCATGGAGAAGAAATAAAAACTTTGAGGTTCACCGATGACATTGTAATTCTGTCAGAGACAGCAAAAGAGCAGTTGAACGGAATGGACAGTGTCTTGCAGGGAGGGTATAAGATGAACATCAACAAAACCAAAACGAGGATAATGGAATGTAGTCGAATTAGGTCGGGTGATGCTGAGGGAATTAGATTAGGAAATGAGACAATTAAAGTACTAAAGGAGTTTTGCCATTTGGGGAGCAAAATAACTGATGATGTCGAAGTAGAGAGGATATAAAATGTAGAGTGGCAATGGCAAGGAAAGCATTTATGAAGAAGAGAAATTTGTTCACACCGAGTATAGATTTAAGTGTCAGGAAGTTGTTTCTGGAAGTATTTGTATGGAGTGTAGCCATGTATGGAAGTGAAACATGGACGATAAATAGTTTGGACAAGAAAAGAATAGAAGCTTTCGAAATGTGGTGCTACACAAGGATGCTGAAGATTAGATGCGTAGATCACATAACTAATGAGGAGGTATTAAATAGAATTGGGGAGAAGAGGAGTTCGTGGCATAACTTGACTAGAAGAAGGGATCGGTTGGTAGGACATGTTTTGAGCCATCAAGGGATCACCAATTTAGTACTGGAGGGCAGCGTGGAGGGTAAAAATCGTAGAGGGAGACCAAGAGATGAATACACTAAGCAGATTCAGAAAGACGTAGGCTGCAGTAGGTACTGGAAGATGAAGAAGCTTGCACAGGATAGAGTAGCATGGAGAGCTGCATCAAACCAGTCTCAGGACTGAAGACAACAACCACAACAACAACAACATTTGGTTATTGTTTATTGCCTTGGAAACTGAGCTCGCTTAAAGTGAATGTGTAGGTCGTACACAGAGTATGAACTGACACCTCCAGCCGTTGGACCTGTGAGGATGTTAACTTCAATGTTATTTCGCATAGCCTTAGGAAGTTTCGGACGATTAAAATTCCGTAGTAGTATTCTCATCATAAGCCATAAATGCAATCTTCCTGTTTTCTATGAAATCGACCTCGAGGAAGAAAACAAAATAGCACATAGTTGTTTATATAATTATTGTTTAAAATTATATTTAAGGAGAAATAATATGTGCGAGAAAAAAATTTGGCTAGTGTTTAAATGTCCTGCTATTTTATTAAAATTGATCACGGGAAGAAGAATGAAACTTCACATCTTTAGAGCACGGCGTAGCACAACATCTTCATTCTCGCAGTCGGTTTAGCAGGAAACCTGTACATATTTGTTGAGTATCGACTGGTTGTCCGCGCATATAGTAAGAATTTCCAGAACCATTGCGCGAGACCTTTTCAAAACGTGTTCCTAAAACATTTCCCCGTTCAATGGAATATACATGAGGCGGCAAGAACCATATAAGCCTAATGCACATCGTCGTCAGTTTTGAGATTGTAGGCTCTGTGCATTTTGATGATTTCAGATGATCTTACTATGAGCCACATTTATCTGTTCTGTGTGTTCATATTATATATATATGAACATTCGCGGAAAGCTACGTCATCGGTTTCTCTGATACTCTGAGGACGAAGTGCTCTAGGCCCTTGTAGTTCTCAGCGCCTAATATATTTACAGGGTGTTTCAAAAATGACCGGTATATTTGAAACGGCAATAAAAACTAAACGAGCAGCGATAGAAATACACCGTTTGTTGCAATATGCTTGGGACAACAGTACATTTTCAGGCAGACAAACTTTCGAAATTACAGTAGTTACAATTTTCAACAACAGATGGCGCTGCGGTCTGGGAAACTCTATAGTACGATATTTTCCACATATCCACCATGCGTAGCAATAATATGGCGTAGTCTCTGAATGGAATTACCCGAAACCTTTGACAACGTGTCTGGCGGAATGGCTTCACATGCAGATGAGATGTACTGCTTCAGCTGTTCAATTGTTTCTGGATTCTGGCGGTACACCTGGTCTTTCAAGTGTCCCCACAGAAAGAAGTCACAGGGGTTCATGTCTGGCGAATAGGGAGGCCAATCCACGCCGCCTCCTGTATGTTTCGGATAGCCCAAAGCAATCACACGATCATCGAAATATTCATGCAGGTAATTAAAGACGTCGGCCGTGTGATGTGGCCGGGCACCATCTTGCATAAACCACGAGGTGTTCGCAGTGTCGTCTAAGGCAGTTTGTACCGCCACAAATTCACGAAGAATGTCCAGGTAGCGTGATGCAGTAATCGTTTCGGACCTGAAAAATGGGCCAATGATTCCTTTGGAAGAAATGGCGGCCCAGACCAGTACTTTTTGAGGATGCAGGGACGATGGGACTGCAACATGGTGCTTTTCGGTTCCCCATATGCGCCAGTTCTGTTTATTGACGAAGCCGTCCAGGTAAAAATAAGCTTCGTCAGTAAACCAAATGCTGCCCACATGCATATCGCCGTCATCAATCATGTGCACTATATCGTTAGCGAATGTCTCTCGTGCAGCAATGGTAGCGGCGCAGAGGGGTTGCCGCGTTTGAATTTTGTATGGATAGAGGTGTAAACTCTGGCGCATGAGACGATACGTAGACGTTGGCGTCATTTGGACCGCAGCTGCAACACGGCGAACGGAAACCCGAGGCCGCTGTTGGATCACCTGCTGCACTAGCTGCGCGTTGCCCTCTGTGGTTGCCGTACGCGGTCGCCCTACCTTTCCAGCACGTTCATCCGCCACGTTCCCAGTCCGTTGAAATTTTTCAAACATCGTTTATTGCATCGCTTTTCGGTCCTTTGGTCACATTAAACCTCCGTTGAAAACTTCGTCTTGTTGCAACAACACTGTGTTCAGGGCGGTGGAATTCCAACACCAGAAAAATCCTCTGTTCTAAGGAATAAACAATGTTGTCTACAGCACACTTGCACGTTGTGAACAGCACACGCTTACAGCAGAAAGACGACGTTCAGAATGGCGCACCCACAGACTGCGTTGTCTTCTATATCTTTCACATCACTTGCAGCGCCATCTGTTGTTGAAAATTGTAACTACTGTAATTTCGAAAGTTTGTCCGCCTGAAAATGTACTGTTGTCCCAAGCATATTGCAACAAACGGTGTATTTCTATCGCTGCTCGTTTAGTTTTTATTGCCGTTTCAAATATACCGGTCATTTTTGAAACACCCTGTATATACCATATGTATTCAAGAGGTGTGTAGTCTTTGCTCGTCCGAACGTTCAATACGGTACTGTGTAAATATGTGTAATGAATCAGTCAAATACATTTATCCTTCATATAGTGCATATAAACAGGATGTTCGAGGAGGAAAGGCCAATATTCAAGGATATGACAGGACTGATCATTCGAACCGAAATAGCCAAGTAATCTTGGGCTCTAAAACGCATATCTTAAGACCTGTGAGCAAGTCTTGATCTTCGATACTGTGAAACAAATCTCTTCTACTGCAATCTGTTTCCTTTCCATATTCTGAGAAGTGGTAGTATGGACCAAAACAAGAAAAAATTGAAACACAATTCTTCTAATGAATAAGTGCTCATAACTTTTAAGGTATGGATTTTGGACAATATTTTCTTGTTTTGGTCCATCCTACCACTTCCCAAAATATGGAAAGGAAAAAGTTTGCGGTAGAAGAGATTTGTTTCGCAGTATCGACGATCAAGAATTGATCATAGCTCTTAAGGTATGCATTTCAGATGATTCGAATGATCATTTCTGTCATATCCCTGAATATTGGCCATTCCTTCTCGAACACCCTGTATATTTTTACATATTATATACATATATACTTTTAGAGATTTTTGGTAACAACGTTAAATGACGACTTGCCCTTATATAGCAGTATACAGGTAGCAGAACCAAATCCAGCCTCCCAGTTCACTATGTCGCTTAGTTCGTTTTGCAAAAATGCTCCGTCTCTGATATACAATTATAGAAATTCCGTTGCAGGAAGATGTACGTGGTGTTAAAAAAGAGTATTCCATATTTTGAGAGGTGGTAGTATAGATTAAAAGAAGAAATAAAGGCATATGTTTTAGAGCCGATTTTTATTGACCTAAGAGCTACGGGGACTGGTTCATCTTCGCTAATGTCAAACACAGCTCTTATACTGCACGTTCTTTGCTACTGAGAACGAGCTACAGAATGCAGGAAACAAACGAGTGACGAATTGAGAACACATTATTCTGTTACTGTGAAACGGTAGATCTTCCAATGTAATCTGCTTCCTATTACGTACAATCTGCACTTGTTAGCCATCACTAAAGGAGGTAACAGAAAATTATGTCTGCCATTTCCAGCGATGTTAAGTGTAAAGATAGAACTATAATGTAAAAGTATTTGTCAATCTTATCAAAACATAAACTATTTCCGGTAGAACCACTGTATCGCCTGCACATTATCAGCACGTGTGAACATATTTTACTGTTACACCACCAACAGATGTTTACTGCGTGAATAACAACAGAAGAATGTGTACTCATGTGTGTCCTGCGTTGTGTAGCACATTCGTAATAGCAAATAATTTGCAGTGGAAGAGACCCAGCGACTGGAAAAAAGCGTAAGTCATACGTGTTTTCAAGCAGTGCCTTAGGACAGATGTACACAACGGCAGAACTACATCGTTGACGTCAATCTGTTGTAGAATTATGGAACATGTTTTATGCTCAAGAACCACTAAGTTTTGGAGAAAGAAAATCTTCTGTATAAAAATCAACATGGATTCCACGAACAAATATCTTGGTAACGCAGCCCGTTCTGTTCCTCGAAGAGATCCATACCGTTGTTAGATAATGGCGTTCAGTTTGATGCCGAGTTCGTAGACTTCTGGGAGGCTTTTGACACCATCCCGCACTGCCGTTTACTGGAAAAAATACAAGCTTACCGAGTATCGGTCCAGTTCTGCAATTAGATTAGACTGTTCCCTGCAGACAGAACGCAGCATGTCGCTCTTAACGGAACGAAATCGACAGATGTCCAGGTACTTTCCTTTGTCCCAAGTAAGTGCGACAGGGCCGTTCCGGTTTGCAGTGTACATAAATGATCTAGTAAAAAGCCCTGGAATCTCCTGAAGACTGTTCGCAGATGATACAGTTGTCTATAAGAAAGTAGTAACACCAGAAGACAGTACCGTTTTGGAGAACGACTTGCAGAGGACTGATGAATTTTAAAATCTCTGATAGTTGACCGTGAACGTAAATAAGTGTAACATATTGCGTATACATAGAAAAAAAATTTCCGCTACAGTGCAGCCACACTATTGATAGCAAATAGTTGGAAACCGTATCTACCGTAAAATATTTAGGAGTAACTATCCACAGGGACCTTAAATGGAATGACCGTATAAAGCAAACAGTAGGAAAAGTAGAAGCCAGACTGACATTCACAAGAGGAGTCTTAAGGAAATGTAATGAATCCACGAAACAAGTGGTTTATAAGGAGCTTGTTCGACCGATTCTTGAGTATTATTCATCAGTATGGGATCCTTACTGGGTAGGACCAGCGTTTCGTCAAGGGATCGTTTAGACAGCGCGATAGCGTTACCGAGAAGTTCAACGAACTCCATTGGCAGACGTTAAAAGAGAGGCTTCCTGCATCACACAGGGGTTTACTGTTGAAATTTCGGGAAGAGTCTGAAAACGACTTCCTGCCACATATATCTCGTATAATGACCACGACGAGAAAATTCCAGAAATGAAAGCCAATACGGAAGCTTACCGACACTCACTCTTCCTAGTCACCATTCACGACTGGAACACGGTAGGGGAATCAGTTAGTGATGGCACAAGTAGCCTACGCCTCACACCATTAGTTCGTTTGCCGTGTATAATGTAGATTTAGATGCAGCTATATTGTACAGTAGCGAAGACGAACGCTTACTCATAGCTCTTAACATACACATGTTAATGCCCATGTTTACTGAGGATTTTCGTCTTGTTTTGGTTTCGTAGCAGCATCTATAAATTTACGGAGTATTTTCATACATCACCTTGTGTATCTAGATCCACCATCTTACAACGCAGCGAGCTGTGGATAGGAATTTTAGGTTTGGCTATGTTTTGTGCGTTCTCCATCTTTCGCTAGTTCATTTAATACCTCTGCTGTTTACAATAAGAGATATAAGCTGGTACCGGTTAGTTTAAATGCAGATATTTTAGCTCGCTTTCCGCTGATTGGCTGTCGCTTTACGGTGGTAGTTCCACAATTGTTCACTTCCGACCTGCTTGATTCGACGTCTTCTGCTCTACTCTCAGCTTCTGATCAGAATGAAACTTACTTGCGCTACTCTCCAAACTTGTTGTTATCAGCTTGTTTTTCTTCTCCTTGTAAAAAGAAAACCAAAGTACGTCAGAAGAACGTCCACCTTGTTAACTCCACATCGGTGTAGCTTGTAACACACCTCTTCGATAATTTGTATACAATGACATGTCCACTGAACGGAGTTCCGTTATTATTCTCAAGAAGTTACGTTGGAGCGCATTTTACCTTTGCTAAAATACAGCTTTTTACTCAGCTGATCGTCTTGAAGTTCGCTTCGTTGACTTCTTTTCGGATTATAATGTCCCCAAGTCTTGCTTGTACGAAGGAAGTATACTGATTCGAGGATTATGAATGTTTCATCAATTACCAAGAAATTAAACTAAATGTCTACACTTTGAACCCTTCATGTTTTTAACACTTTATATTTTAGCTCTTTTAATATCAGGTTGACGATATTTAGCAACCATTTGCTCCTTTGAGCTACAAATTCCAACCAAGCATGCCTGCCTTCCGCCAATTCTCAAATATAACTTGACACGATCGCACAACACTTCCCATCAAGTGCCAACAAGCAGCAGCACAAAGATAACATTTGAGGGAAAAGATTTACACCATAGTCAAAGACGTTGTTTGAATTAACTGATACATACTTAGTACAACTTTTGTGAAAACAAATGCTTATTTTAAGGTTGAATAACTAGTTAACTGATCCTGTTCTAATGGTTTTTGTTTATTTCTAACTAGTTTTCGACTTATTGGGCCACCTTCAGAAAACAACATACTAGGGCCCGCAAGGGAGACAAATTCTTCGGTAACCAAACATTATAAGCGAAGATACAATACACTACACAGAACGTTGTTCACAAGACTTGTTTTTTAACGGTACAAATTAGACTTTGTGCAATGGCCATTATTAAACACAATAAATAATTCAACTACACAATATTGCCCTATTACAGGTTATATTCTTATAATATTGAAGTCTGTGAGGTCGTGACATCGGTTGAAAACTGTCTAACTGAGCGCCAGTCACTTTTGATATTCAACCAACTATTCTACATTGTAAATTACAGTTTACGCAGTGGGAAATATTAAACACAGTACATGATTAAAATACGCAGTACTACAGTATTAAAAGTCTGACTGTTACGATGCTTAAGTTTGTGAGGTAAGCAAGGTAAGGAATACGAAACTCTATGATGCTTTAACTACCTGTAGCAGTGTGTGTCATTGTGATTGTCTGTGGGTTCGTGGCTGGTTGAATGCATCACGTGAAGCTTCGATTTGCTCAGCTGTAATTTACATTTTAGAATCAGCCGAGGAATTAGAGCTAAGTGTTTAGCTCAAGTGCTCCCAACTGGCTTAGTTTTCTTCCTTTGTTGGCTACATGTATCACTTTTGCGTCGATTGGGTAGCCGTGTCCAGACGTTTGCAACGACACGTACTGCTGCACAAAATTAAAGCACAATAGAATTTTGTATTCCTTACCATTCTTACCTCACAAACTGCGATATTATAACAACATACCTTGGAGGACTGTAATATTATGCATTTTAATTATTTATTGCGTTTCATATTGTCCACTGCGTGAAGTGTATTTCACGACGTTTAAAAAACTAGTTTGGTACACCTAATTCTGTGCACTTGGGCTGTTTCTTTGCTTATCGTGTTTAGGTAACTAAGAACTAGTGTCCCTTGCGGACTCCAGTCAGTTGTTCCCTGAAGATGGCACAATAATGCGGAAACTACTAAGAAGTAAACAGAAATCAGAACAAAAACGGTTCACTTGTTATCCAGCCTTAAATATTTAAATATGGAACTGTTTTACCAATAAATGACGGAAGAATGCATAAATTAGATAAATGTAAAAGTTTCCATGATAAACCTCAAAATTATCCTAATCATATAAAATATAAATATTTATGCATGAAACGGTGAATTTTGCTTAATACAGGTTTATAAGGTAGATTAAAGGAACCGGAAGTCGTGCATTCTTTCCACTGTCTTGGGATAACCGTCTGTGACACAGGAAGCTGAGAAGATGAAATACGAAGTCGGATCATGTTAGGGCGAGAGGCTATGACGCAGCTCACCAAGATCTGGCGGAACAGAACAGTAGCGAACACCACAAAGGCCCGGTTTGATGAAACACTCGTGTTTTCTGTCTTCCTTTATGATTGCGAAATACAGACCCTTACCACCAGAGACAAACAGTGCATTGATGCATTTGAGCTTTCGTGATGGCGCAAGATGCTGCGCATGAAATAGACTCAAAGAAGAATAAATGTGTCCATTATTGAACAGCTCATTATCTCCAGGCACCTTTCTTCTGGTGTCGACCAAACAATTCTCCAGGTCTTTGGCTATATAGTGAGAAGAGACGGCGAAAGCTGTGAGAGAATAATAATGGAATGGAAGATCGAGGACAGGAGACCGAGGGGAAGGCAGCGAGAAGGTGGATAGATCAAATAAAGATGACATTTCTGGTCCATCTCTTCAGCAAGCTTTAAGAGAAGTTGGTAAGCGTCTGCGATGGAGACACCTGGTTCATCAGGTCACGAAGCTTAGCAATGAACACAAAGACTCGTGAAGTTTTGTAAGATTTATGCTCGTAATTGAAGTAGCAACCAGCCACAAGTATGGTTCAACAATGTTTATTTGGATCAAACTATGACCGGTTTCGGATTTCTTACAAATCCGCCTTCAGATAGTTGTTGCACGTTTCATTGTTTTCTTTCTGGGGCATAATTTGTATCCAAACTTGGACAGACACTATTTTTTTTTTGTTCATTACTTGGTAAAGTTTGAGAGATTTAGTTCTTACGACATAAATCAAAGTGTTTATGAAACGGTTTTAAAGTTATAGAAAGTATAAATACTGTGATACAGGTCATAACAACTAAGTCCCTCGTAAACTTTGCCAAATAGTGAACAAAAAAATTTCTGTCTATCCTAGTGCAGCAAACCAATAACGGAAACAAAACGAGGCCCATTAAGGAAATAGCGAAACTTGCAACGTCTCTGTGACGATGGATTCGTAAGGTATTTCAAACAGGTCACAGTTGGATCCAAATAAACCTTGTTAAATCATACTTGCGGCTGGCTTTTGCATTACTTATAGACATCATATACTGAAGAGCCAAATAAACTGGTACACCTGTCCAATATCCTGTGGACCCCCGCGAGCACGCAGAAGTGCCGCAACATGACGTGGCATGGAGACTAATATCTGAAGTAGTGCTGGAGGGAACTGTCACCATGAATCCCGCAGGGCTGTCCATAGATACGTAAGAGTACAAGGGGATGGAGATCTCTTCTGAACAGCACGTCGCAAGGCAAACCAGATATGCTCAAAAATGTTCATGCCTGGGGAGTCTGGTGGCCAGCGGAAGTGTTTAAACTCAGAAGAGTGTTGCTCGAGCCACTCTGTAGTAATTCTGAACGTGTGTGGTGTCGCATTGTCCTGCTGGAATTGACCAATTGAATCGAAATGCACAATGGACATATATGGATGAAGCTGATCAGACCGGATGCCTAAGTACGTGTCACTTGTCGAAGGTCGTACCTAGACGTATTAGGGGTCCCATAGAACTCCAACTGCACGCGCCCAAGACAATTAGAGAGCCTCCATCAGCTTGAACAGTCCTATGCTGATATGCAGGGTCCATGGATACATGAGGTTGTCTCAATACCTGTACACGTCCATCCGCTCGATACAATTTGAAACGAGACTCTTCCGACCAGGCAATATGTTTCCAGTCATCAACAGTCCAGTGTGTGTGCTGACGGGCCCAGCCGAGGCGTAAAGCTTTGTGTCGTGCAGTCGTCACGGGTACACGAGTGGGCCTTCTGCTCAGAAAGCCCATATCGATGATGTTCCGTTGAATGGTTCGCACGCTGACGCTTCTTGATGGCCCAGCATTGAAATCTGCAGCAATTTGCGGAAGCGTTGCACTTCTGTCACACTGAGCGATTCTCTTCAGTCGTCGTTGGTCCCGTTCTTGCTGGATCTTTTTCCGGCCGTAGCGGTGTCCGAGATTTCATGTTTTACCGGAGTCCTGATATTCACGATGCACTCGTGAAATGGTCGTACGGGAAAATGCCTACTTCATCGCCACCTCGGGGATGCTGTGTCGCATCGCTCGTACGCCGATGTAGCACCACGTGCAAGCTCACTTAAATCTTGATGACCTGCCATTGTAGCAGCAGTAACCGATCTAACAACTGCGCCAGACACTTGTCTTATATAGCCATTGCCAGTAGCAGCGCCGTATTCTGCCTGTTTACATACCTCTCTATTTGATTACGCATGCCTATAGCAATTTCTTTGCAGTTTCAGGGTAGTATTACAGCCACGGTTCTCAAATTGTCTGTTTTCGACAAAATAGCGAATGTAGTTCTATATGAACTTCTCTGCTAATAAATGGAAACGAGGCCCCGGGAGTAGACAACATTCCATTAGAACTACTGACAGCCTTGGGAGAGCCAGTCCTGACAAAACTCTACCATCTGGTGAGCAAGATGTATGAGACAGGCGAAATTCCCTCAGACTTCAAAAAGAATATAATAATCCCAATCCCAAAGAAAGCAGGTGTTAACAGACGTGAAAATTACCGAACTATCAGTTTAATAAGTCAGGACTGCAAAATACTAACGCGAATTCTTTAGAGACAAATGGAAAAACTAATAGAAGCTGACCTCGGGGAAGATCAGTTTGGATTCTGTAGAAATATCGGACCACGTGAGGCAATACTGACCCTACGACTTACCTTAGCAGCTAGATTAGGGAAACGCAGACCTACGTTTGTAGCATTTGTAGACTTAGAGAAAGCTTTTGACAATGTTGACTGGAATACTCTTTCAAATTCTAAAGGTGGCAAGGGGAAAAATATAGGGAGCGAAAGGCTATTTACAATTTGTGCAGACAACAGATGGCAGTTATAAGAGTCGAGGGTTATGAAAGGGAAGCAATAGTTGGGAAGGGAGTGAGACAGGGATGTAGCCTCTTCCCGATGTTATTCAATCTGTATATTGAGCAAGCAGTAAAGGAAACAAAAGAAAAGTTCGGAGTGGGTATTAAAATCCATGGAGAAGAAATAAAAACTTTGAGGTTCGCCGATGACATTGTAATTCTGTCAGAGACAGCAAAGGACTTGGAAGAGCAGTTGAACGGAGTGGACAGTGTCTTGAAAGGAGGATACAAGATGAACATCAACAAAGGCAAGACGAGGATAATGGAGTGTAGTCGAATTAAGTCGGGTGATGTTTAGGGAATTAGATTAGGAAATGAGACACTTAAAGTAGTAAAGGAGTTTTGCTATTTGGGGAGCAAAATAACTGATGATGGTCGAAGTAGAGAGGATATAAAATGTAGACTGGCAATGGCAAGGAAAGCGTTTCTGAAGAAGAGAAATTTGTTAACATCGAGTATAGATTTAAGTGTCAGGAAGAGTCGTTTCTGAAAGTATTTGTATGGAGTGTAGCCATGTATGGATGTGAAGCATGGACGATAAACAGTTTGGACAAGAAGGGAATAGATGCTTTCGAAATGTCGTGCTACAGAAGAATGCTGAAGATTAGGTGGGTAGATCACATAACTAATGAGGAGGTATTGAATAGAATTGGGTAGAAGAGGAGTTTGTGGCACAACTTGACTAGAAGAAGGGATCTGTTGGTTGGACATGTTCTGAGGCATCAAGAGATCACAAATTTAGCATTGGAGGGCAGCTTGGAGGGTAAAAATCGTAGAGGAAGACCAAGAGATGAATAAACTAAGCAGATTCAGAAGGATGTAGGTTGCAGTAGATACAGGGAGATGAAGATGCTTGCACAGGATAGAGGAGCATGGAGAGCTGCATCTAACCAGTCTCAGGACTGAAAAAGACAACAACACCAACAACAACATCGATATCCGTCACTAGCTAGAGATTCAAACTGAGCTTAAGGCTGGATTGCGTGACAAACTCACAACTCTCGAGAGAAGAGACGATTATCCGTCGTCGCCTTTGCATGTCTCTGTAATGAGGAAGCGTCGGTAGCGAATGAATTCAGACTTCTGCTGCGACCGCCCCCCCGGTGCTCTGTCATCCTGTGGCGGGGATGAGTGAGCGGCAAGCGATGAGCGGTCACCTCTGGAGTCTGGAGACTGGAGACTGCGCGCCGGGCGGAATTGCTTGATGGCGGGGAAGTGGCTCAATGGCCGCTAATGCCGGCAATCTCGTCACGCCGCCGCTGCCTGGCCCTCTCCCCCTGTCCTCCTGTCCACCCCCGCCCTCCCCCACCCTCTAACCTTCCCACCGCTACTCCTGCATGTGCACGGAGCTGTACGGCCTGGGACGGCGTACACGGCGATGCGCCCTTGTCCCCACGCGTCCAACAGTACATCTGCGGACGGTATTCCCCGTACAAGTGGACCTTCTCCTGCAAAACACCGAGACACACCTTTCGTCCGCGAGACACGGCGAAGTAGACTCAAACAGACGGAAAATAATACCACGAAGAAATTTTCCGAATGGGAAAAGAAATCGGTAGATGGTGTAACCTCCCCCTCACTTTTCGGTCTTAATGACAGTGCAAAGCCGGCCGGAGTGGCCGTGCGCTTCTAGGCGCTACAGTCTGGAACCGAGCGACCGCTACGGTCGCAGGTTCGAATCCTAATTAGTTCTAAGTTCTAGGGGACTGATGACCTCAGAAGTTAAGTCGCATAGTGCTCAGCGCCATTTGAACCATTTGACAGTGCAAAATTAAACCGCGTGCACTTAATGGAAATTTGGGGAAAGCAATCGTCACCGAAGTTAATTTGTCGGTAAAGGAGGAGGAAAGGGTTACATCTAAATGAAGCGAAAAATGCAAATGTAATTGGTGGAAATTAATTTTGAGAAAAGGGTAAAATTAATAAAGAAAGTAAGTGTGCGGTCTTTACGTTAACAATCAATTGGCGTTAATTAGATATTTGAGATTTGGGGAAAATTATGGTCGCCAGTCCTATGGACAACTACTATAATAACTGAAAATAAAAGATTAATGCACATATAATTAGCACTAAAAGCGTGGCAGCTGAAGGATGACGCGTGTTTTGTGAAAACTGAATGTTCGTCAGAAGTAATAAATTTCGCTACACTCTGACTTAATTGAGCAAAAGAATTAATAAAACCGGAAAACTAAAATTTAATTTAGTGACTGAAATTAATAGTGAAATTTGTTTCTGAAGCACTACGAAATTCAATAAAATAAGGTTAGTCTTGGGCCGCCTCAACAATCATTTCAAAAGCTACTTGAATCTATTGAGAAATAAGATATTTAACTTCGAACTTGAATTAAATGATTCTGAACAATTAACGATAGTAAAATTTAGTACATACCAAGCTGAGCTGCAGCCACAGGTAAGCTAAAATATGATAACAAAACTCACACTCTTAATTTGTGCTTGTATAATCTAAATATTGTAGCCAGCTATGAATACTTTAACTGAACTTTGAAATTGAAGCAGTGAAATGGAATGATATTACTTTAACGCTGGCGTTTGAATTTCTCGGGTTCATTCCGGAAAAGGAAGGGACCCTGCTTGGTAATGCAATTGGGACACTGAGCAACAAAGGTTCATGCTACGTTGCTGTAATTTTGTGAGAAAAATTTAACAGTTTGAAAAGCTGAGGTCTGCCACAACAGTTCTAAAACTTCACGTGCTTTTAGCCTTCCTTGTCGGTTGATTGAAGGTTTGCAGCCGTCGATCGGGGAGGTGGCGACAGTCACTCATTGTCGGCCGTCACTATTGCAGAAGCTGGATGTTGGCGCGCCTTCTTCTCGACACGGTCACCAGGCGAAACGGGCTCTTGATGTGCGCCAGCTAATGCTTCCCGTCCGCGACACCGTCTCAGAAACTATCATAGCAAGTCGAGCGCAATTACATGCTGCCAAACTCCGAAAGCGCGGCAACTCGCGGGAGCGTCACACAACACACCTGCTCCACCGCCTTGCTCCACCCAGACTCCGCTCTGCCCGCGCTCCACGCCGCAGAGTTAACACTACCAAAGATCCTAAACACTATGGTTCTCCATACGACCTATCGATGTAATCGTTTGATAGCA
This sequence comes from Schistocerca piceifrons, assembly GCF_021461385.2. Classification (NCBI taxonomy): domain Eukaryota; kingdom Metazoa; phylum Arthropoda; class Insecta; order Orthoptera; family Acrididae; genus Schistocerca; species Schistocerca piceifrons. Next base: position 939,723,203 of record NC_060140.1, on the reverse strand, counting down.
TAGTTTCCCTTAGGTAACACCCAGCGTAAAAATACAAATAATATTTACACAACAAACCAGTTATACATAGACATAAATGAATATATATATATATATATATATATATATATATATATATATAGTAGAACAATTACAATATATAAAGACACAGAAACGTCATTTCTTCAGGTAACAAAATAAGGAAATAAATTTACGGTATAATAGATGGAAATAGGAGGATATCCATTTCCGGCGTTACAATGGCACGTACATGATCAGACAAACAAACTATTCCAACGTCAGAGAAATTGAATGATTATCCAAGAGAGAGAATTTTTTTTTAGGTAATTCTTCTGATTCAAAAAGGGTATTTTTTTGCTCAAAAACGGGGTGATCGAGCTATATGTGGTGCAAGTTCGAAAACGTCTTGTCGAGCCCTATTCAATAGTCTGGGGGTTCTGACATTGCCCTCACAGTACATATTCTCTTTAATGTCGTTTGTTGTTAGCAATATTAGCTTGTTCCCAAGAGTTAGCAGTTTTCATACAGTTAATACTAGGCAGAAATGAAATCTGCATGTGGAAAAAATGGTTCAAATGGCTCCGAGCACTATGGCACTTAACATCTTTGGTCATCAGTCCCCTAGAACTTAGAACTACTTAAACCCAACTAACCTAAGGACACCACACACATCCATGCCCGAGGCAGGATTCGAACCTGCGACCGTAGCGGTCACACGGTTCCAGACTAAAGCGCCTAGAACCCCAAGGCCACACCGGCTGGCTCTGCATGTGGAATGCACTTCCTTGACTCTTGTGCAGAAAGGATTGCAGTATTCTGCTGCATCCATTTTCAATAAGCTACCACAAGAACTCAAAAATCTTAACAGTAGCCCGAACACTTTTAAGTCTAAACTGAAGAGTTTCCTCACGGCTCACTCCTTCTATTCTGACGAAGAGCTTCTGGAAGAGCTGAAAAATTAAGCAAATTTCAGTGTTACATCGTTGATTTTCTTTATTTAAACTTACGACTTGTTTCTTATACTTCATTTTATCTGTTTCTACTATCGTATTATAATTTCATGTATTGATTCGTTCCATGACCATGGAGACTTCTCCTTAATTTGGTCCCGCAGAACAATAAATAAATAAATAAATAAATACATACAAATTGAGTTAGTCAATATCGCGTCAGTGCAATTATTCGGCTTGGCAGAGATGCATTGATTGACAGAGTAGTTGAACATTCTCCCCAGGGGTATCGTGCCGAATTCTGTCCAATTGACGCATTAGAAAGTCATAATCCTGGCTGGTTGGAGGCCCCTGCTCATAATGCTCCAAACGTTCTCAATTGGGAAGAGATCCGACGACCTCGCTAGCCAAGGTAGGATTTGGCAAGCACGGAGACAAGCGGTAGAAACTCTGTGTCCTGCCGGGCGTTATCTTGCTAAGATGGAAGCCCGGGATGACTTACCATGACGAGAAACAAAATGGGCGAACAGTACCATCGAGATACCACTGTGCTCTAAGTGTGGCAACCAAAGGGGTCCTGCTGTGAAAAGAAATACCACCCACAAAAGATCACTCCTAGTTATCGAACTGCATGACGGGCGACTGGTTGATAATTCACCGCTGTCTGGGACGAGCCAGCCAGGGTGTCCGAGCGTTTCTAGGCGCTACAGTCTAGAACCGCGCGACCGCTACGGTCGCAGGTTCGAATCCTGCCTCTGGCATGGATGTGTGTGGTGTCCTTAGGTTAGTTAGGTTTAAGTAGTTCTAAGTTCTAGGGGACTGATGACCTCAGATGTTAAGTCCCATAATGCTCAGAGCCATTTTGAACTTGTCGGTGGCTGGTCACCGTCGTATTCTGACCATTTTCAACTGTCTGTGGAGTGAGGAGGTATTTCCTACCCAGTGGCAGGAAAGCATTGTTATTCCGGTGCTGAGGCCTGGAAAGCCACCTCTTCAGTTGGATATATACTGTCCAATTAGTCTTACCAACACGCTCTGCAAGCTCCTTGAACACGTGGTGAGTTGGTGGCTGTTTTGGATCTTTGAATCCCGCGATCTTTTGTCATCGACTCAAGGTGGTTTTCGCTGTGGCCGGTCTACAGTGGATAACTTAGTCCCCCTGGTCTTTTCGGCTTTTGCCCATCAGCAACACCTCATAACCGTCTTCTTTGACCTGCATAAAGCCTATGACATTACCTGGCGCCACCACATCCTCACCACCCTCCACGAATGGGGCCTTCGTGGGGCATTGCCCATATTTATCTGTAACTTTCTTTCTTGTCGCTCCTTCTGGGTCCAAGTTGATTCCTCCTACAGCACTTCTCATCGGCAAGAAAATGGGGTTCCACAGGGTTCCGTTCTGAGCGTCCCTCTCTTTCTCGTCGCCATTAATGGACTCATGGCGGCTGCTGGGCTGACAGTGTCCCCCTCTTTGTATGCTGACGTTTTTTGTATCTACGTCGCTTCCTCCGTCATGGGCGCTGGAGGACGCCATCTACAGGGGGCAATCTACTGGGCGCAGTCTTGGGTTCTTTTCCCATGGCTTTCAGTTTTCGGTGGCCAAGTCTTGTGTCATGCATTTCTGCCGTCGCCATACAGTCCATCCCCATCCAGTCCTGTTCCTGGATGGTCAATTCCTCGAGGTGGTGGACACCCATCGCTTCTTGGGTCTGGTCTTCGATGACTGGTTGACATGGCTCCCTCATCTTCGCCAGATGAAGAGGACGTGCTGGTAAGATCTCAATGTTCTTAGATGTCTGTGAAATACCACCTGGGATGCAGACCGCCCTATTCTCCTGCGATTGTGCAAAGTGCTGATCCAGTCTCGTTTGGACTACATGAGTCCTGTCTATGGTTCTGCATCACTTTCGACATTGCGTGTACTAGACCCCATCCACCATTGTGGGGTACGACTTGCGATTGGTGCCTTCTGGACTAGCCCTGTGATTAGCCTTCTCGCAGAAGCGGGGATTCCACCATTGCGAGTTTTGCCCCAACAACAGCTGATATCTTGCGTGTTCCGCATTCGCTGCAGCCCAAAGCACCCTAATTATGGCCTCCTTTATCCAGACACTGAGATCAACCTCCCACGGCGGTGGCCACGATGTGGGCTCACCATGGCTGCCTGAATTCAGTCGCTCTTTTCTGAGCTCCAGCAGTTCCCTTTACCGCCTCTTTGCTCCGCTCACGCACGTACCCCTCCGTGGTGCGTCTCTCGGCCACATCTCTGTCTTGATCTCGCCATCAATTCAAAGGATTCTGTCCCTCTGGAGGCCCTTCGCCACCAATTGTACTGTCTCCTCAGTTCATTCCAGCGATCAGCAGTGATTTATACTGAAGGCTCCATGGTTACTGGTCACACTGACTATGCTCACACCTATGCGAGACACACGGAACTTCGTTCCTTGGCAGATGGCTGTAGTGTTTTTACTGCTGAATTGGCAGCCATCTTGCACCTACTGGACCATGTCCGCTTCTGCTCAGGACTGTTCTTCACTATCTGTAATGACTCCTTGAGCAGTTAGCAAGCTATTGGCCAGTGCTTCCCTCACCAACCATTGGTCATAGCTATCCAGGACTCCCTTTCTGTCCTTGATCAATGTGGATGCTCAGTGGTTTTTATTTGGACCCCAGACCACATTTGGATCCCTGGGAATGAACTTGTCGATCCACTGCATAAATTGGCTACTAATGGGCCATCTCTTGCTCCTGGCATTCCAGAAATAGACCTTCACTCAGCATTACGTCGTTGGGTTTTGTGACTTCAGAATGCAAAATGGCACACTCTTTCTTCACCGAACACGCTCAGGGCGATAAAGGATTCTACAACTATGTGGTGGTCCTCCTTACGGGCCTCTCGTAAGGCCTCTGTCGGCCTCTGTTGGCTTCGCATTGGCCATACTTGGCTGACTCACGGTTATCTCCTCCGTCGTGAAGACCCCCCTCTCTGCCGTTGTGGAACAATATTGACTGTGGTTCACCTCTTAGTGGACTGTACCGGCTTAGCCACCCTGCGAGTGACTTATAGCTTTCCTGACTCGCTACCGCTGGTGTTCGCTGACAATGCCTCAGCAGCCGATCTAGTTTTACGATTTCTTTGTGATGGGGATTTTTATTGGATTTATTTAAGGGTGGGACCTTCAGCCTTATCGGTGGGTGGAGGGGATGACAGGCTGTCTGGCTCCCCCTCCCCCCCTTCGCCCTGGTGGGACTGGCTTTGGCTGGCTTTGGCTGGCTTTGGCTGGCTTTGGCTGGCTTTGGCTGGCTTTGGCTGGCTTTGGCTGGCTTTGGCTGGCTTTGGCTGGCTTTGGCTGGGATTGGTGGTTCACCCCCACCCCCTGCCTTCCCACTCCTTTCTTTATAGGGTCCATTTTATTTTGAGTGTCTATCTGTGCTCCTTCCTTCATGCCCCTGTCATTATTCACTTTCTTTCCCTCCTTTCTTCTTACGCCTTCTTTCTCTGTTAGTAATTTGTAATTTTATGGTCATTGTATTTTTCTCTTATAGTGTGAGGTTTTACCGGTTTTAGTTATTCCAAGATTGGAGGGACTGATGACCACGTAGTTGGGTCCCTTTCTCCAAACAAATCAACCAACCAACTAGAAACATGTTGCCTGGTGGGACGAGTCTCGTTTTCAATTGTGTCGAGCAGATGGACGTGTACAGGTATGGAGACAGCCTCATGAATCCATGGACCTTATATGTTAGCAAGGGACAGTTCAAACTGATGGAGGCTGTGTAATGGTGTGGGGCATTTCCAGTTGGAGTGATATGGAACCCATGATACGTCTAGATACGACTCTGACTGGTGATACCTACGTAAGCATCCTGTCTGATCACCTTCATCCATTCATGTCCATTGTGCATTCTGACGGACTTGGTCAATTTCAGCAGGACAGTGCGACACCCTACACATCCAGAATGGTTACAGAGTGGCTCCAGGAATACTCTTTTGTGTTTAAACACATCTGCTGGCCACCAAACTCCCCAGACATGAACATTATTGAGCGTGTCTGGGATGCCTCGCAACGTGCTGTTCAGAAGAGATCTCCACCCCCTTGTACTCCTACGGATTTATGGACAGCACTACTTCAGATATCAGTCGAGTCCATGCCACGTCATGTTGCGGCACTTAAAAGTGCTCGTGGGAGCCCACACGACATTGGGCATGTGTATCAGTTCCTTTGGCTCTTCATTGTATATTGTACGCTTTATACGAAGACCAAGTTGCTATGTCGACCCTGTGGAGCAGTGGTAGCGTCGTGGAATCTTGATCCAATACTTTTTCTTATCCATTTTAAGAGAAAGGTTACCTCAGAAGTCGACGTTATTTGCTGCAATTCTTGTGGCCAAGGCCAGCGAGTGGAATGTTTACCCAGTGACCAGAAATCTTAACCAGTCTGTCAGATAGTAAAAGCAGATTACACACTGGAACTTTTTTTCTATTTTGAAATATTCTGTAATATAATAGCTCTGAGTTTATGGTATGGCTCATGTTTGTATTTCGGCGGCAAATTTCTCTTTGAATGATGGTGAGCAGCTTCCGTTCGAATGAAATTACGAAACGAATCTCGCGCTTGCAATCTATATGTTGCCCGTTATTTCAGAGTGCTGGTAGTCAATGCGACGTCGAGAGTATGAATATTAAGTATGCGCAAATTCACATTAGAGTCTATATCTTAACTATATAGAATTTAAAACGGAAAATGGTATGAATATTAAACTGAGTTAAGCAATAGGTAGTTCTAGTGTGTATATCAGACCATTGTACAGCATTGCGTAGTGCTCCTCTACCAACAACTCGCTGTTCAGGCCATCGAGGAGTCCAGAATCTTCTTCGGGATTTTCTCCGCTCTTCTCGGACAGTCGTTGACATAGTCAACGCAGCTACAAGGTGCATTCAAGTTCTAAGGCCTCTGATTTTTTTCCTCCGGACTGGAAAGAGATAGAAACATGCGCATTGTTTTAAAATGAGGCCGCATTCATTGTCAATATGTACCAGAGATGGCAGCACCATACGGCAGATGGAATTTTACCGCCAGCAGCGAGAATGAGAACTGTTTTAAATACTTAAAATGGCGACGTTTTCCTTACTTGAACAGCAATCATTCGTTTTCTGAATTTGCGTGGTGTGAAACCAATTGAAATTCATCGGCAGTTGAAGGAGACATGTGGTGATGAAGTTATGGATGTGTCGAAAGTGCGTTCGTGGGTGCGACAGTTTAATGAAGGCAGAACATCGTGTGACAACAAACCAAAACAACCGCGGGTTCGCATAAGCCGGTCTGACGACACGATTGAGAAAGTGGAGAGAATTGTTTTGGGGGATCGCCGAATGACTGTTGAACAGATCGCCTCCAGAGTTGGCATTTCTGTGGCTTCTGTGCACACAATCCTGCATGACGAGCTGAAAATGCGAAAAGTGTCATCCAGGTTGGTACCACGAATGCTGACGGACGACCACATGGCTGCCTGTGTGGCATGTTGCCAAGCAATGCTGACGCGCAACGACAGCACGAATAGGACTTTCTTTTCGTCGGTTGTGACAATGGATGAGACGTGGATGCCATTTTTCAATCCAGAAACAAAGCGCCAGTCTGCTCAATATAAGCACACAGATTCACCGCCACCAAAAAAATTTCGGGTAACCGCCAGTGCTGAAAAAATGGTGGTGTCCATGTTCTGGGACAGCGAGGGCGTAATCCTTACCCATTGCGTTCCAAAGGGCACTACGGTAACAGGTGCATCCTACGAAAATGTTTTGAAGCACAAATTGCTTCCTGCACTGCATCAAAAACGTCCGGGAAGGGTTGCGCGTGTGCTGTTTCACCAAGACAACGCACCCGCACATCGAGCTAACGTTACGCAACAGTTTCTTCGTGATAACAACTTTGAAGAGATTCCTCATGCTCCCTACTCACCTGACCTGGCTCCTAGTGACTTTTGGCTTTTTCCAACAATGAAAGACACTCTCCGTGGCCGCACATTCACCAGCCGTGCTGCTATTGCCTCAGCGATTTTCCAGTGGTCAAAACAGACCCCTAAAGAAGCCTTCGCCGCTGCCATGAAATCATGGCGTCAGTGTTGTGAAAAATGTATACGTCTGCAGGGCGATTACGTCGAGAAGTAACGCCAGTTTCATCGATTTCGGGTGAGTAGTTAATTAGAAAAAAAATCGGAGGCCTTAGAACTTGAATGCACCTCGTACTTAATGCACGCCCATTTTCATAAGGAAACAGTGTGGGTTGCGAGACATATGAAGCTCGTTGGAGAGCCGGGGGAGCGCAAATCACGTTTACCAGCGCTTTCTCTCGTGAGGTCGGATGTTTCGTCCGCGTTCACGTCAATGTCAGCTGCCTCGTCCCGTGTGAAGAGGGTTTTAAGCCGTCGGCACGCGGCCCTTGCACTCAATCGTTGACCGTTGAGCGTGCCGAGTTTCTGACGTCATAGCGTGGAACAGCACACTGGGGGAGTCTTTCCGAACCTGCGGAGCAATACCCAGCACGTCAGCTATTCTGAACGTGCGTTTGAACGTAGCGCAATGAGATGGCAGAACGCCACCTACGTCACACGCTCGCCACCGCCATCTCCCTTCAATAAAAGGTTGTGAGGCACCATTTTGGCATTCAGTTGATGCCCGTATGTATATACGCCGTTTCTGAGCACCAACAAATTGAGGATCCCTCGAAAACCGGTCGTCAAGTCTATGATTCGTTGTAATAAAATGCAAAAAAGAAACGTTGTATTATTGCTAAAAGAATTATTATAACTTGCGTGTTACGAGGCAACGGTATTTTGAGGATCCATTAAAAATTCATTGTTCTTAGTGCAATTCATTATAATTAAATATCAGTTAGTAACACGGTTACGATTGAAGTTTTTAGGAGATGATAAGAAACTAGGTGCCGCCTTCAGCAGTTCGTGGTAAGTCTAGCGCAACAAATAGCGTCACAAAGCTGTAATATGAAGAGTGTTGTTAATTCGTGTCTATCTGCTTCCAAATATCTTTTTTTCTAGACCTCTCGTTTTTAATAGGTTCTGATATTTTCTTAAACTAATACAAGTATGTACTATAATATTTTATGTTATATAAAAATAACCATGCTCTTTTTGAGGATGTAGTTTGTTGCATTGGCTTAATCTACACGAGAGCTTGAACTGCTTGCAGTAGCATATTTTGCCCTTTTTTTTCCTTTTGAGTTTTGTAATTCACAGCCGGCCGAAGTGGCCGTGCGGTTAAAGGCGCTGCAGTCTGGAACCGCAAGACCGCCTACGGTCACAGGTTCGAATCCTGCCTCGGGCATAGATGTTTGTGATGTCCTTAGGTTAGTTAGGTTAGTTAGGTTTAACTAGTTATAAGTTCTAGGGGACTAACGACCTCAGCAGTTGAGCCATTTGAACCATTGTAATTCACATGTTGTAAAGATTCTGCTGCTGAATAGGAGCAGTGATCAAGCAAGTGTGACCTTACGGTTTTACTAAAAAGTGAGAAGATTGAAATAATTTTTATCTTATTTGGAGAACTACAGGGTGATTCAAAAAGAATACCACAACTTTAAAAATGTGTATTTAATGAAAGAAACATAATATTACATTCTGTTATACATCATTACAAAGAGTATTTAAAAAGGTTTTTTTTCACTCAAAAACAAGTTAAGAGATGTTCAATATGGCCCCCTCCAGACACTCGAGCAATATCAACCCGATACTCCAACTCGTTCCACACTCTCTGTAGCATATTAGGCGTAACAGTTTGGATAGCTGCTGTTATTTCTCATTTCAAATCATCAATGGTGGCTGGGAGAGGGGCCGAAACACCATATCCTTAACAGACCCCCATAAGAAAAAATCGCAGGGGGTAAGATCAGGGCTTCTTGGAGGCCAGTGATGAAGTTCTCTGGCACGGGCTGCCTGGCGGCCGATCCATCGCCTCGGGTAGTTGACGTTCAGGTTTCATAACTAACCTTTTTCGTAGGACTCTCCATACAGTTGATTGTGGAATTTGCAGCTCTCTGCTAGCTCTGCGAGTCGATTTTCCTGGGCTGCGAACAAATGCTTGCTGGATGCGTGCTACATTTTCATCACTCGTTCTCGGCCGTCCAGAACTTTTCCCTTTGCACAAACACCCATCCTCTGTAAACTGTTTATACCAACGTTTAATACACCACCTATCAGGAGGTTTAACACTATACTTCGAAATGCACGCTGAACAACTGTCGTCGATTCACTTCTGCCGTACTCAATAACACAAAAACTTTCTGTTGAGCGGTCGCCATCTTAGCATCAACTGACGCTGACGACTAGTCAACAGCGCCTCAAGCGAACAAATGTACAACTAAATGAAACTTTATAGCTCCCTTAATTCGCCGACAGATAGTGCTTAGCTCTGCCTTTTGTCGTTGCAGAGTTTTAAATTCCTAAAGTTTTGGTATTATTTTTGAATCACCCTGTATTATAAATTTGTGTTGCTGTATTTGTAAGGAACTTTTGTAAGTTTATATCTTCATTGATTGGACATGGTACTTCCCTTTTTGTTTAGAAAATATGCCCATGGATATTGAAGTTTTTATTTGCGTATACTGCAGACAGAACGATGTGACTAGCACGCGAAAACTGTTCAAAAAATTACGTAACTTTCGCAATTTCGCGCCAGTGGTGTGTTGGATCGAAATGCGGTTGGCATCCCTACACACGCGCGTGCCGGAAGTTTCATTGTTGTGCGCCCGTTACTTCGAGATGATAGAGTTAGAGAAGCAACGCGTCTACATTAAATTTTGCTTTAAACTCAAGAAAACCTTCACAGAGACGCAGCAAATGATGCAGGAAGCCTACGGTGACGAGTGCTTAAGCTGTACTTCTTGTTAATACTGGTTCACACGTTTTAAAAGTGGCCGGTCGGAAGTTAAAAAGATGACCCTCGTTGACGACGCCCTTCGATGTCTTAGGCCAGGAATGTCAACAAAATTACGCGTGCTAATCGAAGACTGAGTGTCCGAGAGATTGCAGAACAATGAAACATTTCAGTTGAATCCTGTTCTGAAATCCTGACACAGCATCTTGGAATGCATCGTGTTGCCGCCAAGTTCTTCGCACTCCTCATGGGTGAAGACCACAAGGGCCTTCGCCTCGCAATTTATGAAGAGCTTTCGGATCGCGCAAATGAGAACGAGATGTTTAAGAGGATCATAACTGGTGATGAGACATGGGTCTACGTTTATGGTGTTGAGACCGAGGCTCAATCTTCACAAAGGGCCGGGAAAGGTTGACAAAGACAAAAAAACGTGGCCAGGTCAGGTCAAATGTCAAAGCCATGCTGATAGTTTTTTCTGACTTTGAAGGATTAGTTTATCATGAATTCGTGCCTCGGGAACAAACTGTTAATCGATGGTGCTATCGGGAACTGTTGCGACGCCTGCGAGAAAATATGGGAAGGAAACGGCCTGAAACGTGGCGAGACAATTCGTGGCTCTTGCATCGCGATAACGCACGCGCACATTCATCCCTGTTGGTGGGTGACTGTTGCACAAGAAACGAAATCACTGGGCTGCCTCATCCTACACACTCCCGAGGCCTGGCCCCAGCGGACTCTTTCTCGTTTCCAAAGTTGAAAACCCCGTTGAAAGGTCGAAGATTTGCGACTTTAGACGAGATAGAACAAAATTCTCAGACAGCGCTTCGGGCGATCCATCAAGAGGCGTACCAAGGCCGCTTCGGGAAGTGGAAACGCCAGTGTATCATTTGTGGAGCAGAGTACCGGTATTTCGAAGGAGACCAAGCACACTAACTAAAAGGTAAGCGTACAAAAGTTCTATGGTCAAAATTCCGGATTGTGCGTTTTAATGGAGCTGACGCAGGAGTTGTTGTTGTTGTTGTTGTTGTTGTCGCCGTCTTCAGTCCAGAGACTGGTTTGATGCAGCTCTCTATGATACTCTATCCTGTGCAAGCTTCTTCATCTCCTAGTACCTACTGCAACCTACATCCTTCTGAATCTGCTTAGTGTATTGGTTCAAATGGCTCTGAGCACTATACGACTTAACTTCTGAGGTCATCAGTCGCCTAGAACTTAGAACTAATTAAACCTAACTAACCTAAGGACATCACACACATCAATGCCCGAGGCAGGATTCGAACCTGCGACCGTAGCGGTCGCTCGGTTCCAGACTGTAGCGCCTAGAACCGCACGGCCACTCCGGCCGGCGCTTAGTGTATTCATCTCTTGGTCTCCCTCTACGATTCTTACCCTCCGTGCTGCCCTCCAATAGTAAACTGATGATCCCTTGATGTCTCAGAACATGTCCAACCAAATGACCCCTTCTTCTAGTCAAGTTGGGCCACAAACTCCTCTTCTCCTCAATTCTATTCAATATCTCCTCATTAGCTATGTGATCAACCCATCTGATCTTCAACATTCTTCTGTAGCACTACATTTCGAAAGCTTCTATTCTCTTCTTGTCTAAACTATTTATCGTCCATGTTTCACTTCCATAAACGGCTACACTCCATACAAATACTTTCAGAAACGACTTCCTGACACTTAAATCTATACTCGATGTTTACAAATTTTTCTTCTTCAGAAACGCTTTCCTTGCCATTGCCAGTCTACATTTCATATCCTCTCTACTTCGACCATCATCAGTTATTTTTCTACCCAAATAGCAAAACTCCTTTACTACTTTACGTGCCTCATTTCCTACTCTAATACCCTCAGCATCACCCGACTTAATTCGACTACATTCCATTATCCTCCCTTTGCTGTTGTTGATGTTCATCTTATATCCTCTTTTCAAGACACTGTCCATTCCGTTTAGCTGCTCTTCCAGGTCCTTTGATGTCTCTGACACAATTACAATGTCATCGGCGAACCTCAAAGTTTTTAATTCTTCTCCATGGATTATAATACCTACTCCGAATTTTTCTTTTGTTTCCTTTACTGCTTGCTCAATATTCAGATTGAATAACATCGGGGATCGGCTACAACCCTGTCTCACTCCCTTCTCAACCACTGCTTCCCTTTCATGCCCCTCGACTCTTATAACTGCCATCTGGTTTCTGCACAAGTTGTAATTAGCCTTTCGCTCCCTGTATTTTACCTCTGCCACCTTCAGAATTTGAAAGAGAGTATTCCAGTCAACATTGTCAGAAGCTTTCTCTAAGTCTACAAATGGTAGAAAAGTAGGTTTACCCTTCGTTAATCTATTTTCTAAAGTTAGTCGTAGGGTTAGTATAGTCTCACGTTTTCCAACATTTCTACGGAATCCAAACTGATCTTCCCCGAGGTCGGCTTCTGCCAGTTTTTTCCATTCGCCTGTAAAGAATTCGTGTTAGTATTTTGCAACTGTGACTTATTAAACTGATATTTCGGTAATTTTCACATCTGTCAACACTTGATTTCTTTGGGATTGGAATTATTATATTCTTCTTTAAGTCTGAAGGTATTTCGCCTGTCTCGTACATCTTGCTCACCAGATGGTAGAGTTTTGTCAGGGCTGGCTCTCCCAAGGCTGTCAGTAGTTCTAATGGAATGTTGTCTACTTCGGGGGCCTTGTTTCGACTCAAGTCTTTCAGTGCTCTGTCAAACGCTTTACGCAGTATCATTATCTCCCATTTCATCTTCATCCACATCCACTTCCATTTCCATAATATTGTCTTCAAGAACATCGCCCTTTTATAGATCCTTTATAATGTGCACCTATTTCGTAAACAGTGGAATTTACGAACCAGAAATCGCGCTGGCGCGACGCGATCGCGTATACCACATAGGTGCGCACGTACCTTATGCACAAGTCGCATCGTTCCTGAGCGTTCAACAGCACGTTGAACTTGGCAAGCTCAACGTTAACGATCAAAAGCACGGACAGTGTGCCGACGGCCTTGAGCTTGCCGAGTTCAACGTGCTGCTGAACGCTCAGGAACGATGCGACTTGTGCATACGGTACGTGGGCCCCAGCGTGGTATACGCGATTGCAACGCACTCCAGCGGCAGTTGAGGGATGTTTCTAGTTCGTAAATCACACTGTTTACTCAACGGGCGCGCATAAAATTCCCACATTAGCTCTATTAAAACGCACATTTCCTCCATTGTCCACGAAAAGGAAAGTACCATGTCCAATCAATAAGGACACAGGCTTATAAAAGTTCCATTAC